>NC_142540.1:22345312-22668125 GCF_056151865.1 Erythranthe guttata | reverse complement strand
GCGCACTGAGCAAAACTAGATTGCCACGAAAACCAATCCGTGAAATCCGGGCAACAACAGCGAAACGACAGCTGCGGCTAGGCGAGCTACGGCGGCGCGTGTGGCTCACGCGCTGACTTCGGGCGGCGCGTGGGATTGCGTGCAGCATCGGCTCGTGTGCTCCTCCTCGATTCTTCGATCTTTGATCTTCCTCCTCTCGGATTTCACCTCGTATACTTCGATCTACTAGAACGTGGCACTAGACACGAAGTAGTTAGAATAAAACGGAAAGAATAAAAAAAGATGTACCAATAAGATTGGCCAAGGGGTGGCCGATTCCGGCGAATTGGCGGCGGCGACGGCGGTGGTGGCCACGGGAGATGATGGCCGAGAGAGAGAAAGAGAAGCGGCTAGGGTATCGTGTGTGTGTGTGTTGTGTGTTGTGCAAGACCTATAAATCAAGTATTTATAGTGACTTGTATAAAACCCTAACGGCCTTAAGTTGGATCGGGCCCAACAGCTTAAGTTCGTTAGTTCTTTTACTCGCTCGTCTCTCTCAATTCGATGATCGTAAAATTGTAACAATTACATTTTCGGAATCATTATAATGTCTTCGTCATTACGAGTGCCAATTCTCAATTTCCAACTTTCTAAAAGTGGAAACCCTAATTCAGTGCACTTTCAAAATTTGGAAACTTCCCGATTTAGAAAGTCCACTAAGATGTTCGCCTATTCTTTTCCTTTTCTCATTCTCATTCATAATTCTAAATTACGAATGTTGGACCCAATCATATTGACCTCCAATCATGCAAAGATAAACCATTTTTACCTTTGACCGTTTATTCAAAGATCTCATGTGCACGAGCAGTGTGACCCTCGTGTTGGGAATCAGATACGTGTACGCAGCGGAAAACAAAAATTTTATGCGATTTAAACAAATTTAAAACACATAAACACATGCCCGATAATTGAAAACAATTAATTGCGTACCTTTGCGCTTCTAGCGAAATTAAAAACAACATACATGCTTAATTACTTAATCGAAATTAAATCAACTAACATGCTCGCGTTTAAATCAAATAACATGCTCGCAGTAAATCATGAATTTCATGTAGTCACATAACCATCATTAAGAAAGAGAAGTCTCGATACCACTGTTGGGAATCCTCGTACAACTATACCACAGATATCTCTACTCGATTATTGAGAACTACTTAGAGATTTCTAGGGTGAGGGAGTTCAGTGAATTCGTCAACTTACGAGCACCCACTTATGCATGCCGATAGCACAATACCGTTTACTGATGAGATGCAGTACACATACACTTAGTGCTAGTCTCTTAATGTGAAAGGCCGATATCCTCATTGGTGGCGTAACCCTTCAACTAGGAACACGTTTAACAGTTATAATACTTAAGTAAATATCTCAGGATCCTAACGATCAATTACTAGTACTTGTAATAACAGTAAGGACTATATCTATGCTTGTGACAAAGGGACAAAGATATAGAATGCCAAGGTGTTTTATCATTAATACGAAAAAGGTTTGTTTATTACCATAATAAATATGAAAGACCACAGCCACATGTTGGCTTGTTGGTCACCTACTCTGACACCTCGATGGTTCAGGTGTAAGCTAGCCGTGGGCCCACAACCCTTTGTGGTCAAAACTCGTCCCTTAGAGTTACGATTAAGATGAAGCTCGTTTCACCTTAATCACCAACGAATCAAGCTAAGATTGGCGTCTAGCAACTACGCGTCATGATTCCCTAGATACAAATGAAGTGCCTGCAAGAACCTTAATCGTACATGCATTGTGCATGACAAATTTATTTGATTAAATCCATGGAGAATCAAACAAATTGAATTCATTCATTGACAAATATTAAAATGGAAGGTAAAACCCGCAACCCCACTACCGGTTCCAATTAACAATTCTAACCGGAACAATTTTTTTTTTTTTTTTTTAAATACGGTAGTCAGGGAATTTTACTTGAAAAGAAAATTATGTCATTTGATTTTCAAAACAAACTTTGAAACAGAAAACTATTGGCGATTTCATGTGGAATGAAAAATAAATATCCACCGGAGCAGCAAAACATAAACAAGATGGCAAATTTGAGTTCTAAGATAAATTGATTTCAAAACCCTGCTCTGATACCAATTGAAAGACTTTTATTTAACTTTCTGCGGAAAACCTTTATCACAGAATCTTGAAATCAAATTCATCTTAAGAACATAAGCACATAATTGGGATTATCGACATACCGTTCGTCATGGATTTCGATAGAGAAGATGAACAATTAACGATAGCAATCTACAAGCTAAGCCTAGCTAGACCTCCTCTGAATCTCCTTGCAAGAACCTTATTCGTACGCACAACGTCTTCTCTCTATCTCTCCAATATCACAACTCGTAAATATTCTGTAAGTGATGGAATTCTCAAATTGCGTCTGAGGGTTGAGGAAAAGAGTTGTGGATTCTTTTATAGACGAGAGAACAGGGCCACGATTGATTTGTAACGGCAGAAGACAAATCCCACCCATCATGGTCTTTTAGCCATCAAGGTTACAAATCAATTACCACAAAATCATCATTAATTCCATAATTGAATTACCCACAATTAATAAATTAAATACGCAGAACGGAAGCACGGTAAATGATTAATTTCTACGAATTAATCCTATAGAACACGATAACATTCGGAATCCACCGAAAACTCTGGAATCCACCAGAAAAATAGAGAAAACTCTAAATATTTTATTTAAATTCGAAATTCTTCTCAAAATAAAGTCCTAAGACAACTATTTATACTAAAAAACTGAAAACCCTAATTAAACTAAGAAAATACTAAAAATTACCAAAAACGGCAAAAACGAGTCAGAGTCCGGTTCTAGTAGATCTCGTAATTTTGGGAACAACCCAATTTACGGAATCCTAATCCGACTTTTCTATGATTTGATATTAATTTTCTAAACATGCCTAAAATAGCAAAAACAAACTTTTGGGAGTCTAAAGAACGTTGGATTGCTGAAACTTGCTTATGAGTTTTGTTCCTTGCGCCATTTCACTTGAGATAGAGTTCGTTTCGTACTCAAATACAATTTGAGTTCGTAGAAAACCCTTATTTTTCATAATTTCTTTCTATATTTCCACCAATGGCCATAAACAACTCTTCTCCGAATTAAGTAGTTATTTTGCAATTCGAATCCAATTTGACGTTCCTTATCAATTAAATAAAATAAAACTAACAGCTTCATTTTCAACACCTTGGTATAATATCACCTACAAAAATAGCCAATCAAATAGCAACATAATCATTTGAAATGTCTTCTTGTTTCACTTTTAGAAGAAAAATCATCAATTATACTATCATATGAAATATTTTCCAATATATTTTTTTCAATACATAATATGGCTAATGCATTAAGCCTTTCTTGATCCATTGTGGTTCTTAAATAAGCTTCGAACAACTTTAATTGGAAAAACTCCTTTCGGCGAATGCCACGGTAACAGGGATAGTCAATAGTATTCTATAAGCAATCATAACATTTGGAAATATATCCATACTTTTTACGACCTCTAATATCTTAATGGAATTCCATGGTTTATTTATTTCATACGATTCGCTTGGTAACATAACTTGCAATACCTCTATTTCTGAGAGTAAATCTCTAGCATTAACATTAGAAACATCATCAAATTTTAAAGCATTTTCAAGATTCTCACAACAACACTTTAATTCTTCACTATCTAATGAAATTAATTTTATTGCATTGAATAAAAATCCAAAAATAGATTGAAACAATTGCAACTGTTCAAGCCTACCCCTCAGTTGAGAAAGAGCATTATCCACTATTACAAGAAAATCATCCGTTCTAAAATATTCTTCTGGTGATGCATGTTCTCTTTCATTATTAGAAGTTTCATCGAAATGCCTCTTTTGACAAAGTCTTCTTCTTATGACAAATATAGGCTCAATTTCCATATCAATTGCTATCTTTTTAGCATCTATAATTGCTGAATTCAGTGCATTTATTCTATAATTTTAAAAAAATGAAATAAGCCCTTCCAATTGTTTAACAACAACATCAAGACACATATCTTCGGATTGTAGTTTTTTGCTAACTACATTAATTCGAAGCAAAACATCATGCCAAATGACTAAACTTAATATAAATTCAAGATTTGAAAGTTTTCTGAATGCTAATGATTCAACATCTCTACATAATTTGGCATCATCACTAATTTCTACGAACTTAAGCAAAGCTTCTCTGTAGTTTTGGAAACTTGAGATAAAATTGCTTTAACACTTTCAATACGGCTTTCCCTACGTGTGGTTGACAATGACTTTAAAGTTAGCCCATCAATATAATCAAGTAAAATATTCCAACGATTTGTGGGATTAGCAAACACATTATATATGCATTGACAAGCTCCAAAAAGACTTTTTGCTTTGATACTAGAGTTTGCCATTTCACAAAGAATCAAATTAAGACAATGAGAAGCACATGGCATATAAAACACTCTTGGGTTAATTTCAAGCAATCTTCTCTGAACACCTATATTTTTTTCTTTCATATTAGAGCCATTATCATACCCTTGTCCCCGAACATTATGAATATCAAGTGAAAGAGATGTTAACACAGATTTCAATTTCATTCAAAAATCCAAATCCAGAAGTATCAACCACATTTCTATATTCTAAAAAGTGCTCTTCTATTTTTATTGGAGTATTTGACACATCCAAACATCTTATGATTAATGTTATTTCTTCTTGATGATTTGCATCGGGAGTACAATCAAGGATTACTGAATAATATTTTGCATTTTTTTTATTTTAATAATTGCATCTTTGACCCTTGAAGCTAGAATTTGAATCAACTCATTATGTATTTTATGGCTAAGATAGTGATAATGAATTTTTTTATCTTGAATAAGTCGAAAATGATGCTGCATCATTGGATCAAACTCTCCAATCATTTCAATTAACCCAAAAAAATTCCATTAGTATCTTCATTAAGTCGTTCATTTGTACCACGAAATGCTAAATTATGTACTGCAAGACATTTCACAACAACAATTATTCGAAGCATAACTTGTTTCCAATGTTGAGTTTCTTGTTTCATTAGCTCTTGCATTTCTGTATCAATTGTTTGATTTTTGCTCAATCGAATTCGTAACTCAACACAACTTCTTAAGTTCATGAGATGTTCTTTACTATTTTCATGTTGTGTAAGTTTCTCGCTAAAATGTTTCCAATCACAAATTCCTTCAGTTGCTAATAAGTTTCTACTATGCATTGTTTTAAATAACTTGCAACAAAAACAAAATACTTTATCTAAATTCTCTGAGCAAACAAGGCAATTTCTATCATGTTTTTCGCCATTTGATAATACACGAATATAAAAATTTGAAGAGAAATGCCTACCAAGTTTATCAATAGGATATTCCAAATTTGATTGTCTTTTAGGACCTTTTTCTACGAGCAAATCTCTACACTTTGCATCTAAACCATCCCAGACCCTTGGGTCATAAATATCGACATCTAAATTTGGTTCATTAAATATATGGTCATTTTTTTCATTCAAATTCACTTCAGTCGCATTTTCAATTATATCACCAATTTCTTCACCCACACAAGTTTTAATCTCGTCATTTACTTCATTAGTATTTTCTAAATTCTCAACTATTGTGTCACCTAAACTATCACGATTTTTTAAAATCCATTTACCCATCGTTTTTCTCAATATTTTATCCTCTTCTTCTTCTTGTCTTTTTCTTTTTTTGCTTTTTTTTCATAACCAAATGCTTGTTTTCTAGGAAACATATTCAATTTTGGTGAAAGAAATAGACTACTGAAATTAAGGGTGGATTCGGTACGGTTGCCCAACATTTGGCTCAATACCGTGTACATACCGTGCATTGTGATATTGAAAAATTTCATACTAATACCGTACCGAAAAATTCGGTATACCAATGTTGGGTATACCGTTATTTTCGGTACGTGGTACTCTGCCGTAGTTGGTGATGTGTCAAAGATTAAAGAACAAATGAGTTAACAAGTATGTAAATCTCAATTGAAAATAGTTCTAGTTACTCTTGTATCTAATTTTCTAAGATGGCCCGAGCGTATAATCATGAATAATTAAGATAAGTTGCTTCACTGTAACAAGAATATAAACCAAATAAATGTGGTTTAATGGAACAAATATGTATATCTTAGGTACTTGATTGTATTTAATAATTAGTACATACAATATATACTTTACTAATACAATACATACATGTATATGTATGTAAAAAAAGATATTCATACATCAAATATAATAAAATTAGTTGGCAATAGGGAACATAAAAGACAATCTAACATAATATATATGTACAATTATAAAATTAAACTTGGTCGGAAAAAAATAAATACACTACCACTAACTTTAAGATAAAAATAATTATTGCAATTCATAAGCTTCCAAGTAAAAAATATAATTACAAAAAATAATATCGAAGTAAATATCTTAATCGAATTATAAAATATAAATTGTGGTACGGTACGGTAGGACCGTGGTATTAGAAATACAATACCACTAGTGTACCATATTGTAATGGTACGATACTAGTACCGTACAGTAAACAATAGTAACCGTTCTTTCAAGAATTTTTCGGTATTTCGTAGTAGGTATACCGTGGTATATGGTAATTGACTTTTTTTTTCCAGCGCTACCTGCAGTACTAGAACACTATAAAGCTTCAATAAATACAAAATAAAGTCAAGTAAGGAAAAGAACGATATCACCTGGTGATGTCAATTTTCTTTGTTCTGAAATTCAAAATGCAATTCGGATAGGTATTTGGAGTCACACGAAGGAGATAAGTCTTCCCAGGTATGACCCTCGCTTTCAAAATTTCAATGTTTCATCTGTAACGTAGCTGTGTGGTTTTCATAATTATTAATTAGTGAATATGATTAATAATTATTAACTAATGAATTACCATTAGCTAAAAAATTATATTATGGACCAAATCAGTGATTTGAAATCACTGAAAAATAGAAAATAAAATTAACTACATAATGAACAATTACCTTTGGTTGCGCAATTGAGCAAATTATCCTCCCCTATTTGCTATGTCTTCCTGATTCTAGATTTTAAAAGTAAAGACAAAATAAATAAATAAAACAGAAAATTAATTTTTTTTTCCGAACAAATCAGAGAAAAATAGAAACCTCAAGGGAGAAAGGAGCTAAAAAAATTCGTGACGACCTTAGAACTTACCCAAAAAAAATAGCAGAAAGTGGAGACTATCGAGCTTCGACCAGAAATAAGACGGTGACCGTGACGGTGGCGGTGGAATAATGCAAAAAATTGGGTACAAAAAATTCTTGTCAATAATACTTTATGCTTTGAAATTGAATGAGGAAAAGAGATTGAGGAGAGCAGCCGATTTATTGACATTTGAAGGAGAAGAAATTGGAACTTCATCGAGAAGAGTAAACAACGTTCTGTTAATTTAAGAAGAGAAATCAGCTGAATTAATTGCGGCAGACTAAAAGAAAAGAAAAAGACCTAAGATATATATATATATATATATATATATATATATATATATATATATATATATATATAACCTTGTCTGATTGCTAATATTATTTCACGTCGTCAAATATTAATTTTTTACTCTTCGAGCACCACCGTCCCAGCCTCTTGGAGGAGTTCATTGCCGCCAAAATAAGTACTGGTGGCGGCTTCACGATGGAGGAGCACTCCTTTTCATCTCCTCTAATTATCGTAGAAATTGTAGAGAACGACAAAAACTTCTTATTAAAAAACCTCTTCGTGGTGGAAGTCAGTAATTTGGACCTCTTCGGAATTGTACTTTTGTATTTCACCATCGCCATTTTTTTCTGACTAGCTAAACTTTGAAAATTGTTTTTGGAATAAAAAAAATTGGATTACGTAGTATAAGGCAACAATAGTTCTTTTTAAATTTGAAGGTACGCCGCAACTTTTTTACACACTTTTTCCTTTTTATATAGAGTTTATCGATGATAAGCGGATTATTAACTCTGGTATTGTTTCCATTTTTTATTGATTTTCTTTGTTACAATGTTAATTTCAGCGAAATATTAAACTATCAAACTAATAATTTAATACTTTTTTATCAAGTCAGAACCAGAAGAAATTATTATTTCAACGAGATTATTAATTTATCGAGCATTAATTTAGAAGTCCTTCTACTGTACTAATATTTGGATATTACGACATTTTCGGTTTCAATCAATGTTCGATACAAGATACAATTATTTGCACTGGCGGAACATCATAGGCGCAGGCAGGGGCTAATGACCCCCAAGAATTTTCCTTCTTCTTTATATATATATATATATATATATATATATATATATATATATATATATAGTGTATTTTTATATATTTACAAACTCTTATGTATTAGGGTTTATTAGGGATAACCCCCTTGTTCATATTTTCTAATGAGGTAGATCCAATTAATTTTTCCCTTTTTGAGATACACCCAAATTTGCCAACTTGGCAAAATATATTATATAATTTCCCTTTAATACCCTTGTTTTATTTTTGAACGCCATTTATTTCCTTAACTACGTGATATGAGATTTGCTGATATGTTGCCTAAAATCACGGAATAAATTTACGTGAGTTTATTGGCCGTTTCTATCAAATCGTGTACAATCTGTTTTGAAGATTTTCTCCAGCGTTTCATCGTTTTTCTATCGTCTTTGAAGATTTTTTCACCGGCGTGGAAATAGGATCGGATTTGAGAGTTCATTGTTGTACGTTGTTAAGCGGGTATGAGTGCGTTTTTTTTTCGTTTTTTATTTTCGCTGTATGTCCAGGGTTGTCGTGTACGGTGGTTAGACATTTTTAAGAGTTGTGTTGATACTTGATTATATTAAGTAGAACGTTTTTTAACAAAATTACGTCGTCACATATACATCGTTATTTTTGGCTGATGATGTTTGTTTGGAAGAGGATTCACAGAGTTATAAGAGGATGGTTCACGCAGTCGGACCAGAGTTGTTTTATTTGAGCGTCGTAGTTGGTTTATGCAATAATCGAAATAAATGTCTGCTGTGGTCGAGTTCATGAGTTTGATCCATATTGATAGTTGGTTTATTTGTTTACAACAGTCGATTTTAGTGTGTTCGGTAGTACATTAAAATATATTTCGTAGTTTTTTTTAATTTAGCGTATGGATTTTGCATTTTAAGTTTATTTTTGATGATATTAATGTATTGTCATTCAAATGTATTTGCAGTCTATTTAATCATTTTTTAGTATTCTGCATTTTTAATTTTGTTTCATGATTTTAGGTTTTTTCGATGGCGAATTTCGTATGGATTTTGTTGAGGTTTGGTGGGTTGGTTGCTATAAAGAGGTGTTTACGATGTAATGGCTCGGTAACTTCGGTTAAGTGTTAAACCGTTGTAATACAGTAGTATACTATTATGAATATCGTATGATACTACCATTATCATTTTATTATACTATTATGAGATTATTAATGTACTAGAGTTTTTTAACTCGATTGGTTTGATTGTGTTATGATGTGTTTTATGTATTTTATCAAAACCCTAGATTGAAATTATGAGATTATTAATGTACTATTTTATTGTTATGTTGGAATATTTTACATTGGTTTTGTTCTCAATGTTCTTGTCATTTCAGTGGTATATTGTTTGTAACACAATTTCATATCACTACTATAACCGTAATATACTATCATAGCAGATTAATGTACTATATTGAAATTATTAATATAGTATGTGGTTGAATAATACGGGATCCATAGTCGATTAACGAGATACATAGTCGAATTAGATCAATAAGATAGTCTATTACATGATATAAGGAAAATTACCCTAATTGATTAGTATTTCAAACAAATATATTATTCAGTTTCCATATATATTATTATTTTTTCATATATATTGTTATTTACCCTAATCGTTTTCATATAATAAGGAAAATTACCCTAATTGATTAGTATTTCAAACAAACATATTATTCAGTTTCCATATATTATTATTTTTCCAATAGTCAGATAACTAAACCCATAGTCGAATTAGATACATGGGATAGTCTATTAAATGATATGAAATAGTCTATTAATTTTAAAACACAAATCCGCCGCCGTCACTTCTCAAATCTAGGGTTTTGATGATTCTTCGGCCCATAGTCGATTAACGAGATCCATAGTCAAATTATACCAGTGGGATAGTCTATTAAATGATATGGGATAGTCTATTAATACAGATGTAATTCGACTATGCATCTCGTTAATCAACTATGGGCCGAGGAATTATCAAAACCCTAGATTTGAGTAATCCTAGATTTGAGTAACCCTAGATTGGAGCAGTGACGGCGGCGGCGACGGCGGGCAACGACGATATCACTCCTAAATTGATTGTTACGACCTTGGATGCGGGAGCGGCGGAGGTCTTGGTCGTTTTTGGCGGTCTTGGAGGTGGAGGTGGTCGGATGTGGTGGTGGTGGAGGACTAGGCGATGGTGGAGGTGTTGCTTATGGCCAATATCGTTGTTATCGTCGTTGGCCACCGGCGACAACGGTGACGGAGGTGGCGGCGGTCGGAGGTGGAAGCGGCGAACCCGGCGGGAAAATAGGGAGGGATTTCGGAGTGCAGAAAATCGTACGTCTTCAGATCTGGAGAAAAAAAAATCGAAACTGAGAGGGAGGGGGACGCGACGACATTGGTGGTGAATGAAAGAGAGAGTGAGGGAGGCGTGATGGTGGTGGTGGTGTACAGATCTGAAAAAAAGAGAGAGATAACGAACAAGAGAGAAAGAGATTTATGTGGAGACGAATTAGGCGGCAGCCGGAGTGACAACAGCGGCAACATTGTAGTCCGGCAAGGGGTACGGTGTGTGTAGGAGACGGAAACATGTGGTTTTGGGGAGGTTTGGCATCGTAGCTAGGCGTGACGGTGGAACCCTAGGTGGTGGCGACGATCGGTGGCTGGGTAAGCGGATTAGGGCGCTGGTGTGAAAAAGAGGAAGGAGGGCGGCGACAGTGGTGTAAATCTCAAAGAAGAAGGCGATGGCGGTGGTTTTCTGATCTGGAAAAAAAATTTATAAAAGAGAGATAGGATGAAAGAGAGATGAAGAAAGATACAGAGAATGAGAAAATAAAATTATATCACGTTAAAAACCTAGCACATATAGGTACTTTAGTCTTATCATATTTGGTCAGGGGAGTCTCACTAATTCAAATTTAGATTTGAGTTATGGGGAATGTCTTTAAAGCCATTTGAGTTTAATTCAAAATATTTCCTAAACGAGGGGTATTGAATGTTATCACAAAGTTAAATACAACAATAATGGGTACACAAGTGAATTTTATCTTTATATTATTAACTAAAAAAACATTGGTTTACTTTTAACTCATCATTCCTTAATGATAAAATAAATAAATACATAATATATATATATATATATATATATATATATATATATATATATATATATATATATATATATATATATATATATATATATATATATATATATCTCGGTAAATAGCAAATAAACTTTTTGTGGTTTTGACAGTTTGCACATGACCCACTTATGGCATGAAATTATGCACATAACTCCCTTGTGGTTTTGACATTTTGCACATGACCCTCTTATGGTATGAAATTAGCACATAACTCCCTTAAATAGAAAACTGGAAAAGACTAAATTATCCCTAAAATTTAGCCAAATTGCAACCATACCAATTATTTATTGGTTACTCTATCAAGTCGAAATTTCTTGTTTTAATTTAAAAATTATTATTCTATAAAATGAAAAGCGTAATGTACTTTTTTTGTAAAAGAAAAAATATAATATATTATTGTGTGTTTTTTTTTTAAATTTTACAGCACATATTTTTTTTTTAATTTAATTTTCATTTCAACTTTAGAGAAATGTTTTTTTAAGATTTTTCCAAAAGAATAAAAAAAATATAGACTTTATTTCTTAAAAAAATAAAAGTAGGTAACAACTATAATATAATATATTATATAGAAAATAGTAATATAATAATCATAATTAATGATAATATTGAAGTTTTTCAAATTGATTTCTAAAATTGAATGAACTGTCAAGTACAATTACTAGTATTATATACTTTTTGTTAGGGCTGGGCATTTGGGATCGGGATTCGGGATCCCGTCCCGTCCCGATCGGAATTTTACTATTTGGGACTAAAACTTCGGGAATTCGGGATTACGGGATTCGGGATTGGGATTAGGAACAAATACGGGATCGGTATTAGGGAATTGGTTCAATCCCAATCGGGATATTTTAATCCCGAATTAGGAAAAAATGAAAAAAAACTAATAAAAAAACACACACACACACACACACACACACACACACACACACACACACACACACACACACACACACACACACACACACACACACATATATATATATATATATATATATATATATATATATATATATATATATATATATATATATATATATATATATAGTCAAGGAGATGAGAAATACAATATATAAAATATATTGTTTCAACTTATTTTTAAATTTTTAAAATTTTATTTGTTCCAAGTTTTGTTGTAAAAATAAATAAGGCAAGAACAATAGTATGTATATAATATATTCAAGTTGGTTTAGTGTATAAAATAATACTAATGGAAAAAAGATGCAATATTTCTTAGTTTTTAGGCAAAATATGGGATTTCCCGATCCCAATCTCGATTCCCGAAATATTTAGGGATACCGATATAACCGGGATTTAATAGTTTGGGACGGGATTGGGATTTAAAATTTCTATCCCGAATCCCGAAATTCCGATCCCGAAAATCCCGAATTCCCGAAATTCCGTCCCGAACTCACCCCTACTTTTTGTGCTGTAAAATTAAAAAAACACAATAATATATTATATTTCTCATTTTAAAAAAATTGCACATTAAGCTTTTCGTTTTATAGAATAATTATTTTTAAATTAAAACAAGATTTTTTGACTTGATAGGGCTAATTCAGTCGTTTCCAGTTTTCTATTGAAGGGGGTTATGTGCTAATTTCATACCATAAGACGTGTGCAAAATGTCAAAACTACAAGGGGATTATGTGCCTACATAATTTCATACCATAAGTGAGTCATGTGCAAAATGTTAAAACCACATGGAAGTTATGTGCCTAATTTCATACTATGAGGGGGTCATGTGCCTAATTTCATACCATAAGGGGGTCATGTGCAAAATGTTAAACCACATGGGGGTTATGTGCCTAATTTCATACTATAAAGGGTCATGCGCAAAATGTCAAAACCACAGGGGGTTAAGTGCTATTTACCCTAAATATAAATTTCCTTTTTTGTTTTTTTCAATTTCATTCTCTCAGTACCTTTGCTAAATTGGTTGAAGTGCTCTAGAGAAAGAAAAAGACAGAGAGAGAGAGAGAGAGAGGATGATCGCTGACGGAGTTGAAGACGAAGAAAAATGGCTCTCCGCTGGGATCGCCGGCCTTCAACAGAATGCTTTCTACATGCATCGCGCTCTCGTACTTGCATTTCTCCCCTTTCTAATTTCTCTGATTCGGTTAAACCCTAGTTTTTTGAATTGCAATTGGGCCTTTTTTTTTTTTTTCTGGTTTAGGATTCCAACAATTTGAAGGATGCTCTCAAATACTCCGCTCAGATGCTTTCGGAGCTCCGTACTTCGAGGCTTTCCCCTCACAAATACTACGAACTCTGTGTGTAACTACAGCCTTTCTGTGTCGTATTTCAATTTAATTTTAGTTGATCTTTTTTTTCTGGATCATATTTCTTTTGAGATTGATGTGTAGATATGAGGGCTTTTGATGAGTTGAGGAAGTTGGAAATCTTTTTCAAGGAAGAGACAAGCCGTGGCTGCTCGATCGTCGAGCTTTACGAGCTTGTGCAGCACGCCGGCAACATCTTGCCCAGACTGTAAGGACCGTTTGCTTTTCTCTTTATTGAATTTCGTATGCGAAGTGTTTCTTTTTCTTGTTTGCTGTGGAGAGTTGCATCTAAATTTATCACAAGTGCTTGTATAATTGAAAGTCAGAAGGTAGATGTCGACATAGGCAACAAAACTAGATTGTTAGTAGGAGTATCGTGTAACTGATAATGCTTCAATCGCGTGTTTTACTATTTCTTAAGTTCCTCATGAAAAGGCAATTCCACTTGTCTAAGATTAAAAGATCTTATCATATATATGCACATCCGTTACGAACTATACTCATGAATACCAACCACTTAATTGTTTTTAACAACTTGTTCAAAATATCGCATATTTTATGCACAAGACTCCATATCCCATGGTTTCTGAAAGTTGGATCTGCTTAGCTTACCCTTGATAGTAAAAACTTCATTTCCTTGATTCCAACTGTGGTCTCAATTTCCTTAATTAAAATTATGTCTACACAATGAAGTTGGTTATAACAGATATTTATATGTCCTTTTATCGTAGATATTTGCTCTGTACCGTGGGTTCTGTCTACATAAAATCCAAAGAAGCTCCTGCAAAGGATGTTCTTAAAGATCTTGTAGAAATGTGTCGTGGAATCGAGCATCCTCTGCGTGGGCTGTTTCTAAGGAGTTATCTGTCTCAAGTCAGTAGAGATAAACTGCCTGACATTGGTTCTGAATATGAAGGGTAAGAATGTGATGTGGTATTATATACTTCTCTTTGAATGTATCTTCCAAAGATTTCATGTATTAAGGTTCATATAAATTTGTGACGACCTATAAAGTAACACTTATTCCTATTTGAAAATCCATTTACATGATATATTTGTCATGAGCTTGCATTTACGTTTTACACTTTGCTGCATATTAACATCTATCCCATGCCCGATCTGCCTCATATTTGAACAATAGTAAACTAAGTTCCGTAAACGTCATAGAAACAAATGGCAGCATTTTCTGGTACTTCATATATTATTGTCTTGTTCTTGAAATTGTACTTTTTAGCATGGTGTTCCTTTAGATAGTTATGTTACATATAGCAGTATAACTTGGTCGTGGAGGTTTAGGTATCTGCCTGTCCGATTTTATTTGTGAAGGAGTATGAAACCAGTTGGGGATGGCTTAGCAGTTAGTACTCCTTTTGTTTATTGTCAGTGTCAGAAATTGTGTAGGTAATATATACTCGAGTATAGTTCTGATTCTTAATCGTAGTACTGATTCTTTACTCTTTAGATAGCATAATTACGGGAGTTTAAATTTAATAGATTGGTTCTAGGGATTAAGTCTTAATTCTAGGTTTAAATTGGACATATGCTTGTATATATAATTGTATATAGTATTTCCAAATTATAATATTCAGCATGATTTTTTTTTTTCATTTTCACATACTATGAATCATGTAATTTAAGGACCTGTTTTCTTATGTTCTTACGTGTGCATACACTGAACTGTTTATTTTCTATCTCTCCCTCATGGTGGGTCCTATTTTTGTTTGTAATTCTGCTGTTTGTGCATGTTATGTTTATGCAATCATCTTTTTTGGAACTCCTAACGGACCTTGTTTGCTAAAATTGTTCCTTGACTCTGATAGGGATGCTGATACTGTCATGGATGCTGTTGAGTTTGTGCTCCAAAATTTCACTGAAATGAACAAACTTTGGGTCAGAATGCAACATCAGGTGAGATAGGATTTGGCAAAATCTTGTAGCTGTTCTCGTAATGGATTTAAGTTTCCTGTCATGAAGATAAAAGTAGATCATGGGAGCAAGTTCATGTCTATACTGTTTTTTTCCTTCTCGAAAGGTTTTTTTCTGCTCACGTTCTCCCTTGCTATTGGGCCTTTTAATTTGCAGGGACCTACACGGGAAAAGGATAAAAGAGAAAAGGAAAGGAGTGAGCTACGTGAGCTTGTAAAAATCCTCAATCTTCGTAAATTTAGAATTCTTCACAGTGGTTGAATGTACTCACACACTCTTGTTTTGTTCCACTCATTTTGGTTAGGTTGGTAAAAACCTTCACGTTCTCAGCCAGATTGAGGGGGTTGACCTTGAAATGTACAAAGAAATTGTGCTTCCCAGACTGTTGGAGCAAGTAATTGTTTTCTTAGGTTGGATTATTTGTTAACGTTTGTTTTACTTGTATTTTGATTTTATGAAACTGTGATGTGGCTCCAGATTATTAACTGCAAGGATGAGCTTGCACAGTATTACTTGATGGATTGCATAATTCAAGTCTTCCCTGATGAATACCACTTGCAGACTCTTGAAACCTTATTAAATGCATGCCCTCAACTTCAGGTAGGTACTTTTTCAGCTCTATTATATGCAACGCCTAAAAAGTGTATGCTAGCTCTCAATGCATATTGGTATTACTGTTGTATCACTCATCATGCTAAATTCTATTTTTCCTCCTGCACGCTTTTCCAGTCTTCTGTTGATGTGAAAACAGTGCTTTCTCGTCTAATGGAAAGGCTTTCAAATTACGCTGCTACTGGTGGAGAAGTAAGTAAATATGAGTTAATGAAATTAGGTGTAAAGGATTGTGCCTCACGACTTCATGCTTCAGGTCTTAACTGAATTTTTTCAAGTGGAAGCTTTTGCAAAACTGAACAATGCCATAGGCAAGGTAAATTTTCTGTTTCCATCTCACTTTCAATGATATGTCGAATTCAATGGTGATTTGAATTGTTTGAATCTAATGATTATTGTCTGTTTATTGTCTCTGCCTAAACAACTTGAACTGATAAGAAACATTAATAACTTCGATTAAAAGAATTTAAATTCAATATCTAACATGTCCTGTAAATATTGATATGGTGGTCAATGGTTATGATGAATATGGTTCTTTTGTTGGAGCATATGTTTTCTTGATCTCTTAAACTTATTGTGAAGAAAGAGTTCAATGCTATTTTAAATTGCCACATAAAGTTTCCAAGAGTTATCGTAGATTCTACATGCTCTGGCTAATATATGAGTTCCATCTCTATCACGGTACAAGACTTCGAGACTAACCATCTACTAGAAAGCATGGTTAATGCCTATTAAGACACCAAATTTCTTTGGGCTTGATTCGATCTTTGCATCTTGTAAGTCTTGCTCGCTTTGAATTAATGACACGTGTTCATGAAGCATTAGAGATATTAACTGACTTGAATATCTCTTTAGTTCTGCTTTGTGCAATTTTGATCATTTGAAGGTTGTTATGATTGTTTCTTGTCTACATACGTATATCTTGCATTCCTTTTCTGGTTATGCAGTTTGTCTCTTTTAGATGTCATCGCTACGAATAATAACACAATTTAGAAAAGTGTTGCTGTGAATTGACTTGGACCACATTAGGCTTTTTCTCTCCCTTTTTGGATTTTTCGCTTCCATTTAAGTGATGTCAACTCTTTATGCAGGTGATAGAGGCACAAGACAGTCTGCCTATTGCTGGAGTAGTAACTTTATATGCATCTCTTTTGACATTTACTCTACAAGTACATCCTGACCGGCTTGATTATGTTGATCAAATCCTGGTAAGTTCTTTTATAGCACGTAGTTTTACTGCTGTCCCCCTGGTTGGCTTGACTATTGTGGCAAAACATTGTTTAATTACCATCCTGATTGAATGAATAGGTATCTAGTACGCTTCGTGTAAATGGTAATGCCTTGTACAATATCATGAAGTTGATTTAAAACCATGTGCTTCTTCCTCTAAAAACACATAACAAAACCTTCCTGCTGCCCCTCTTCCACCCTGCAAGAAACGGAACAAAGAAACGAAGCCAACAGTTGATATTAGTCTATATCCGGCATTATATTATTAGTTGGCGCATTCTTTATATTTAGCAGTTGAGTTCCTAGGTATTTGACCAAGTATCATTCAGTTCCTAGAGAAGCTATCACTAAATTTCCTCAAGAGGGCGATAAGGCGAAGCGGAGCAAAAAGGGTTTTATATGAGATGGGAAATGCCAAGTATTATTAAGAACTGTTAACTCGTATCACTTTCTCACGTTCTTGTTATTCACGATCCACAAAGTCTGTAAATATTGGTGGTAAGCTGATGTATATAGGAATTATAATTTATTGAGTTCTATTGAAGAGCTCGCCTCTTCAGAAGGTAATATTGCTTTTTCACTTGTCCTTCGCTGTACTATAAAATTCTGTGATGACTTTGATTCTATCGAAAAACTTAACGTTAATCTTACTTTTCCATGTGGCCCTTAGTGTTGTAGAATTCTTTTAAGAATTGCATATGTGAGTAATATGAAACTCGTGCTCGAAGTTTTTGTGTTATTTTTTCCAATGTATCTATACTAACCAAATCCCATTCACCATTCTTGCAGGGAGCATGTGTATTAAAACTTTCAGAAAGAGAAAAACTTGATGATAACAAAGCAACAAAACAGATAGTTGCACTTCTAAGTGCTCCACTCGACAAATATAAAGATATAGACACTGCATTAAAGCTGTCTAATTATCCCCGTGTTATGGAGTTTCTAAATGATGGAACAAATAAAGAGATGGCCAATGTTATTATACAAAATATAATGAAAAACAAGACTCGCATTTCAACTGCTGAGAAGGTATAATTTTCGTAGTTTCCTTCCATTATGAATTTTTGGTCGCCTCTTTGACCCTGGTTTACTTTTCTTATAGGTGGATGCATTGTTTGAATTGATAAAGGGGCTCATTAGGGATTTAGATGATGTTCATAATGATGAGGTAGTGTCTAGATGTTTTTTTTATCAATTTATGTGTGGCTTAAATTGGCATGTTTCTTTATTTTATTTGGTGTCTTCTCTTCTAATTTAGGTTGAAACATAAGCTACCCTTTGATGGTTTTTATCATTATTTTCTCTGAGGTACTTTATTTCCTATGTATAATCAGCTTGATGAGGACTTTCAAGAGGAGCAGAATTCTGTTGCACGTCTTATACAAATGCTGCACAGTGATGATCCAGAAGAGATGTTGAAGGTAATCCCATTATTTATTGATTGGTGCTTCAAGTTGATAAGTTTGTATCTGCAACCCTTTCACTTCTGTTATGTATATTGATTGGCTTTCTTCTTGACTTTTTCAATTTGGAAACTCGAATGCAATTTTTTTCTCATGCTTTTTACTATTATTGCAACTCCAATATATACACATAAGTTGGTATCTGTTTTTATACACCTTGTTGCCAATATCTCCATACGTTTACAGCCAGTCAGGTATCTCTTTTTATACACCTTAGAAGTTGCCAATATCTTTATAGTACGTGTATAGTCAGTCACAAGTTGGCATCATCTGACTTGTATTGATTTGTAGGTTAAACATCGAAAGTAGTACTCTTGGTTAATTCTCGCCTCAACATTAAATTTGCTGGATATATTTCCTTAGAGATGTATAATCAGATGGAGCAATATTAGCAGCTGCTACTCTTGCCCTTCCTCTCCTTCTTACCCTTCTATACATGAAAAAAATGTCCCAGATTATATTATTCTCCTCTCCCTCTATTCAAGTTTCTGCTCAAATGTTGCAACTCATGAAAAGGACACTCCAGTTCCTCTCTCTCTCTCTGAGAAGGGTACTATTAATTATTTCTATTATTTAGTATTGCTTGAGTAGAGCTCCCTGAGTCTGTAAGTTCTACAGTATTTGACTGGGCATGACAAGAGCCTTTTAGACTGGCAAGGATCCTTTGCCACTAGTTGACATAAAGCATTTTGGCCCCTGATCACTTTTTAAGCTTAAAGCATCACATAGTTGACGATATCACATTCCATGTAATTTTAACATTGTCACAAGGCGAGATATAAAATGAGAATGTGGTTCAGCAACTAATATTTTCAATTTATATTGAATTAATATAAAAGCATCACACCTCATTTCCAATCAAATTGATTTGATGTAAATACAAATAGCGAGACACATTCTATTAATACATATACATGTCTAAGATATTCGACGGTCTTGTGATTTCATTTTATTATTGGCATTCTTTATAGTTACTGTTATTTTTGCAATGATTCTTGTCAGATCATTTGTATCATTTTTATTCTGCATGTCTCACCGCGGAAATATTTTGACGCTGGATTTTGCGATTGATTTTGTGTATACATTTTATGTTAATCATTTTTGTTTTCGTTTGTTTGCTGCTTTATTTTCACAAGTCATATGTTTGTTGAGTTTCAGATAATCAATACTGTGAGGAAGCATATTTTGACCGGAGGACCAAAGAGGCTTCCATACACGGTCCCTCCACTTATATTTGATTCTCTAAAGGTATATTATTTCTCAGCTATATCCTATTTAGTTCAAATTTTATGCTTGATCCTTCTCAGAACAAATCCTATCAACTGTACAGTCATGACTGCAGTTGTTCACGCTATGATTAATTTTGTTTTCAATGTAAAAGAGCATGAACACTCATTTTGGTACTTGTATTTCATTTTGTGGCAAAGACAACTTAATTGTGCGAAATGAGGCATGCAGTCCTAGTTGCCCATAGAGTGCCATTTTTCAAACATGTGGTTAATGCTATTTGAGATATACCTGTAAACCTTTTTTCTCTAAAACACGGATAAGCTTTATTTACTACATGAACATTAAGGTAGAGTTTAGTTGCAAGTTAAAAAATCAATGAACAAAATGGTTTTTTTAAATATGAGTTTACAGAAATGCTTTCAGATATCAGTACGGATTCGATGAAAATGCATAATATGTGTCTAAACTATTCCTGGCAGCAAGGTCAGCAAGCTCAACATAAACTACCTCCCACCATTATTATTTCCGAATAATAAGACTAGAAACATTTGACGGCTCTTATTTCCTAATGAAAGAGAACATATGGCCTGTTTAAAAAGAAAAGAAAAAACACACTATGGCTGTATGGCTTGTTAAAGTGAGCAGCATCCTTCATGAATTCTCATCAGCAGAATTTATGAATCCTTTAAGATATCAGTATGGCCCTGTTGCTCATTTTCAATTTATAATGGAGAAAAGGAGATACATTTCAGGCTGAATCAAAGGGTGGCTGTTGATTCTAAAGGAGGGTGGAGATAGAGTGGCAGTTGTGGGCATGTTTTATAATTCAACTTATAGAAGTTGTTATCTCATTTGAAGAGTTTCTGAATTCAAAGTAATGGACAATTGTGCAAGCTAGTGAGTTTGAAGTCGCTTGTGAAGCTCTAGCTCTGAGATATATTTTCTCATGAATCTATTTGATAAGAGCACAATAAGATGAGTCGGGCATCTCTTTCGGCCCTGCAAAACTAAAAGCAAGTTAAAGAAAATTTCAATTTACAAAATCCTATACCATTGACTCACAGTTTCTGCCATTCAGTCCGCGTAATGATGAGCTGTAACATAGAATCATTAAGTTTTCCGTTGCATTTTTGGTTGGAGATATGTTTGTGTGGCTTGTGATTAGCATGAGTAAGGGTGAAAGTGGCCACTGTAGAACTAGGTCCTGTTTCCATGGGTCTATAATAAGTAGACGCATGTTTTTATGTAAAAGTTCCACAGTATGTGATTCAAACTCCTTATCAATTCCCCAAAGCTAATATCTATATGATTAGCACAATGCTTCAAAATCTATTTGCACTTCTGATGTTCTGTCTCATGTGCAGCTAGTACGGCGACTAGAAGGCCAGGATGAAAGTGCATCGGGCGATGAAGCATCAACTACACCAAAGAAGATCTTTCAGATAGTGGCACAGGTGTTAATGATTTTACCTTAGAATGATCCTACGTTGATTATTGGCTGCTTGCAAATATCTATCTTCTTCATTAGTTTTCAATTTAGACCTTGTGATTTTAGTTGGCAATAAAATGACCGGTTTATTTATTGTAGACAATCGAGGCTTTGACAAGTATTCCAGCACCTGAACTGGCTTTAGCATTGTATCTGCAGTGCGCTGAGGTATTTCTTTCTTCACCTCAAACCTTGAATTATCTGTGTTTTATCTGACCTGTGGTTACTAATCTGTTCATTATCAGGCTGCAAATGACTCTGACCTAGAACCTGTGGCATATGAATTTTTCACCCAAGCTTATATTTTATACGAAGAAGAAATTACGGTAAAATTAACAATTTTCTATTATCACGTGCTTCTGTGTAGTAGCAAATAAATTTGTTGATTGGATGCAGTTAAAGAGCCCACATATGTTATAATTTCACCGGTGGATGTATTATTTTCGTAGGATTCAAAAGCTCAGGTGACTTCCATACACCTAATAATAGGAACACTCCAGCGGATGCATGTCTTTGGGGTTGAGAATCGAGATGCGTTAACACACAAGGCCACTGGGGTAAATTATTGTAAGCCCTATCTAGTCATAATATTATTGTATGTGAACCCCGGACGATGAATAACGGATAATACCGTATTGAGTTAGTATATTAATATTTATATGTCGCAGATCTTTTTGTTGGTATATAGAAATGAAACTTATAGTCTGTTCATTTATCTTTAATTTTGTCTCCAGTATTCTGCAAAGTTGTTGAAGAAGCCAGACCAATGTAGAGCTGTTTATGCATGTTCACATATGTTCTGGCTTGATGAACACGATAGTATCAGAGATGGAGAGAGGTACGATCTACTAACATTTATTTAATGCAAAAGCGACGAAAAATGCGTTGATTGCATATCTGATTGGCTGTATGTTTTTGTTCCAATCGTATGTGATTGCTGAATGTTTATTCAGGGTCTTGCTTTGCTTAAAGCGTGCCATAAGAATTGGAAATGCTGTTCAGCAAATGTCGAATGCAACTAAAGGCAACAGTGGATCAGTCGTACTTTTTATAGAGATACTGAACAAGTGATGAAGCGACTCATACTATTTCACCTTCTATATGCAATTTCCATTATATTTTCTGAGAAATACTCATTCCATTTTTTTTTGTTGCTAATTTATTATTGTAGGTATCTCTACTTCTACGAGAAAGGAGTTACACAGATAACCGTCGAATCGATCCAAGGCCTGATTGAATTGATCCGAAGCGAGATGCAAGGTGACGGTTCATCATCAGATCCAGCGGCAGATGCTTTCCTTGCAAGCACACTGCGTTATATACAGTTCCAAAAGGACAAAGGTGGTGCGGTGGGGGAGAAATATAAGCTCATAATTGTATAATTCTTGAGAGTTTTTTCGGAATTAAATTTTCATAGCTAAATATAAAAGTATAACCGGTGGAGGCAAAACCCAATTTGGATTCTTCCGACACCCGGAGAATGTGTCAGCCTTTCTTTTGGCTGAATGAAAAAGTGTGGCTGGCTGGCTCGACAAATGCTAACATCCATGGAGCACTGCTACATGAAGTGTTGATACTTGTAGTAATTTTCTTCGGTAATAATGTTTGACATCGTTTGAGAGAGTATGTCTGAATTGTCGAAATATTATTGTTCACGGAATTATGTAACATCCTTGGTACATATATTTTTTTTTTTATCTGTAATTTTATCTGTATCCAAAGTTTTTACCGAGTGTTGCTTAGTTGAGGCATGGGAAGGCTTGACGCTAAGAAGTCTCTTGACGGTTTTGTATTCGAGTTTTTTTTTTTCTCCCTAATGAAGCATTTGCGTTACTGTATATTTTCTGCATAGAATTGTAACTCAGGTAACTCAGTTTCTAGCAGTTGTGCATGCTACAGCCGATTCATGATACCAGCAGCAAACCGATACTCCTTAAAATATTTCAAGATCGTGTGAATAAACAATGGTAAGTTATACATCTAGACACTGAAATTTGAAAAAATATTCAAGTTTCTCTTAAGGTTCGATTCAGTCAACGTTATCGTTGATTTGCATGATGATGTAACCAAATAGATTTTTTATTTTATTTTACTTAAAATATAAGTTCCAGAGATTGGTTAAAGTAGCAATTGTTTAGTTTGACAACAGAATTTTTCCCTGTAACGTCTCACCATCGGTGGTACCGCTCGCTGTTTTGACCCAAAAGGTCGACACCCTACACTCGTAAGCGTGTACATTTAGTTCTGATATTTTATTGATGTTGATAATTGGCACTTCGACAATGATGGCATAAGATGATAAATGAAGTAACAATTGCACTACTATTTCAATAATTAAAGCACGCGTTTATTCAAGGTGTAACGCCGAGTCGCCGACATTTAGAAGATGTGGGGTTTTCTGAATAAGTTGCCAGAACGCCCTTTTTTTTTTCTTTTTTTTTTTGATTAATAAGAGCACAACGCCGTTTTACACTATGAGTACTAGCGTTGGTTAGAGTTAGTTGAGTCTTTTAGTACTTAATGAATTATAGTTGGTCATAATGATGTGGTAATTTGCGTTCGGAAACCTATATATAGACGAGCTAATGAAGAAAAGGATCATCTTTCCCCATTTGATTTTATCCGTTTTCATACATACATACATACTGTTGGTGTATCATTGGAACCCTAACTTCGGGTTGATCTATTGAGATTGCGGAGAATTCGCGGGCACCTCGAGATCTATCTTTGGAGCCGCGAGAGGTAAGTTTGCAAGTAAAAGCTCAGGTGAAAAATCATCATCTATAGAATTATAACAGACAGAAATATAATTGTAGAGGTCGCAACAAAAGACGGTAAATGAGGGGCGGATCCGTGCCATATTGGGGGGGGGGGGGGGGGGGTTTGGGGGTTTGAAAATAGTACATGTAGCCGTAGGTTAAATTTTTCGGGGTTCAGGGGCACCGATCCTGAATTTTTGTGCATGGATTTGTACATGTACTTTTGTTCAAGCCTTTTCGTGCGAGTGTTTTTATGCATGTTCTTTTTATACGTATTCATGTCCCAAGATTGTATTTGTTGTTTTCATCAGCATTTTTCCAAATGCACTTTTGCACGAGTACTTTTGTGCATGCTTTTGTACTTGTATTTTTGTGCATGTCTATTTCAGCGAGTGTTTTTGTGCATGTATGTTGAAGCATGTACATGTCCTAGTATTGTAGTTCGTGTTTTTATGGGTGTTTTTGCGAATGCACTTTCGTGCGAGTACTATTGTGCATGGCTTTGTACTTGTACTTTTGTGAATGCCTTTTAGTGCGAGTATTTTTGTCCATGTGTGTTGATGCACATTCATGTCTTAGTATTGTAGTTCGTGTTTTCGTGAGTGCTTTTGCAAATGCACTTTTGCGCGAATACTTTTGTGTACTCTTTTGTACTTATACTTTTGTGCATGTCATTTTTAGCGTGCATGTTTGTTGATGCTTATTCATGTGCTAGTATTGTAGTTTGTTTTTTCACAAGCATTTTTGCAAATGCATCTTTGCGCGAGTAGTTATGTGTATTTTTGTGCGAGAGTTTTTGTGCACGTTTATTGATACATTTTCATGTCCTAGCATTGTAGTTCGTCTCTTCATGCATTTTTGCGCATGCAATTTTGTGCGAGTACTTGTATGCATGGTTTTGTACGTGTATTTTTCTGCACATCCTTTTGTGCATTTTTGTTGGTGCGTATACGTTCCATAGTATTGTAGTTCGTGTTTTAATGAGCGTTTTTGCGAATGCACTTTTAAGCGGGTACTTTTGTGCATGGTTTGTACTTTTACTTTTATGCATACCTTTTTGTGCGACTGATTTTGTGCATGTTTGTTGATGCGTATTCATGTGGTAGTATTGTATTTCATGTTTCATGAGAGTTTTTGCAAATGCACTTTTGCACAAGTACTTTTGTCCATGCTTTTGTACTCTGACTTATGTGCATGTCTTTTTAGCCAGTGTTTGAAAATAGTACATGTAGCCGTAGGTTAAATTTTTCGGGGTTCAGGGGCACCGATCCTGAATTTTTGTGCATGGATTTGTACATGTACTTTTGTTCAAGCCTTTTCGTGCGAGTGTTTTTATGCATGTTCTTTTTATACGTATTCATGTCCCAAGATTGTATTTGTTGTTTTCATCGGCATTTTTCCAAATGCACTTTTGCACGAGTACTTGTGTGCATGCTTTTGTACTTGTATCTTTGTGCATGTCTATTTGAGCGAGTGCTTTTGTGCATGTATGTTGAAGCATGTACATGTCCTAGTATTGTAGTTCGTGTTTTTATGAGTGTTTTTGCGAATGCACTTTCGTGCGAGTACTATTGTGCATGGCTTTGTACTTGTACTTTTGTGAATGCCTTTTAGTGCGAGTATTTTTGTGCATGTGTGTTGATGCACATTCATGTCTTAGTATTGTAGTTCGTGTTTTCGTGAGTGCTTTTGCAAATGCACTTTTGCGCGGATACTTTTGTGTATTCTTTTGTACTTATACTTTTGTGCATGTCATTTTTGCAAAAATGCTTGTGAAAAAACAAACGTGCATGTCTATTTGAGCGAGTGCTTTTGTGCATGTATGTTGAAGCATGTACATGTCCTAGTATTGTAGTTCGTGTTTTTATGAGTGTTTTTGCGAATGCACTTTCGTGCGAGTACTATTGTGCATGGCTTTGTACTTGTACTTTTGTGAATGCCTTTTAGTGCGAGTATTTTTGTGCATGTGTGTTGATGCACATTCATGTCTTAGTATTGTAGTTCGTGTTTTCGTGAGTGCTTTTGCAAATGCACTTTTGCGCGGATACTTTTGTGTATTCTTTTGTACTTATACTTTTGTGCATGTCATTTTTAGCGTTCATGTTTGTTGATGCTTATTCATGTGCTAGTATTGCAGTTTGTTTTTTCACAAGCATTTTTGCAAATGCATCTTTGCGCGAGTAGTTATGTGTATTTTTGTGCGAGAGTTTTTGTGCACGTTTATTGATACATTTTCATGTCCTAGCATTGTAGTTCTTCTCTTCATGCATTTTTGCGCATGCAATTTTGTGCGAGTACTTGTGTGCATGGTTTTGTACGTGTATTTTTCTGCACATCCTTTTGTGCATTTTTGTTGGTGCGTATACGTTCCATAGTATTGTAGTTCGTGTTTTAATGAGCGTTTTTGCGAATGCACTTTTAAGCGGGTACTTTTGTGCATGGTTTGTACTTTTACTTTTATGCATACCTTTTTGTGCGACTGATTTTGTGCATGTTTGTTGATGCGTATTCATGTGGTAGTATTGTATTTCATGTTTCATGAGAGTTTTTGCAAATGCACTTTTGCACAAGTACTTTTGTCCATGCTTTTGTACTCTGACTTATGTGCATGTCTTTTTAGCCAGTGTTTATGCGAACGTTTATGGATGCGTATTCATGTGCTACTATTGTAGTTCGTGGTTTCACGAGCATTTTTGCACATGCACCTTTGCGCGAGAAGTTTTCTGAATTGGGTTTGCACGTTTATTTTTGTGCATGACTTTTGGTGCGAGAGTTTTTGTGCACGTTTATTGATACGTTTTCATGTCCTAGTATTGCAGTTCGTCTTTTCATGAGCATTTTTGCGCATGCACTTTTGTGCGAGTAATTTTGTGCATGGTTTTGTACGTATACTTTTTGCATATCTTTTTGTGCATGTTTGTTAATGCGAATACGTTCCCTAGTATTGTAGTTCGGGTTTTCATAAGCGTTTTTGCGAATGTACTTTTGCGCGAGTGTTTTTGTGCACGTTTGTTGATGCGTATTCATGTCTTAGTATTCTAGTTCGTGTTTTGATGAGGTTTTAGCAAATGCACTTTTGTGCATGCTTCTATACATGTACTTTTGTGCAGGTCTTCTTGAGCGAGTGTTTTGGGATTGTTTTTTGATGCGTATTCATGTCCTAGTATTGCAGTTTGAGTTTTCATGAGTGCTTTTGCAATTGCACCTTTGCGCGAATAGTGTTGTGGATTTTTATGTACTTGTATTTTTGTGTGAGAGGTTTTGTGCATGTTTATTGATACGTATTCATGTCCTAGTATGGTAGTTTGTATTTTCATTATCGTTTATGTACACGTAGTTTAGTGTGAGTAATTATGTGCATGGTTTTGTACGTGTATTTTTCTGGATGTGTTTTGTGCATGTTTGTAAATGATTTATACATTCTCTAGTATTATAGTTCATGTATTCATTAGCGTTTTTGAGAATGCACTTTTGCGTGTGTACTTTTGTGCATGATTTTGTACTTGTACTTTTGTGCATGTTTTTTTGAGCGCTTGTTTTTCTGCATGTTGTTGATCCGTATTCATGTCCTAATGCTTTCATGAGTGTTTTTGCGAATGCACTTTTGTGTTAGTACTTTTCTGCATGTTTACTTGTTCTTTTGTGCATGTCTTTTGAGCGAGTGTTTTTTGTGCATGTTTGTTGATGCGTATCCATGTTCTAGTACTGTAGTTCGTCTTTTTATAAGCGTTCTTTGCGCATGCACTTTTGTGCGAGTACTTTTGTGCATGGTTTTGTGCGTGTGACATTCTTCATGTCTTGTCTTTTTATTCATGTCTGTTGATGCGTATACATGCCCTAGTCTTGAAGTTCGTGTTTTCATGAGCTTTTTTGTGCATGCAATTTTGCACGAGTACTTTTGTTCATGCCTTCTTCTGCGAGTGTTTTTGTGCATGTTTGTTGATGCATATTCATGTCCCAATATTGTAGTTCGTGTTTTCATGAGCATTTTTGTACAGGTTTATTGATACGTATTCATGTCCTAGCATGGTAGTTCGTCTTTTCATGAGAGTTTTTTTGCATGCAATTTCGTGTGAGTAATTTGTGTACGGTTTTACATACATTTATTTTTCTGCATACCTTTATGTGCATGTTTGTTGATATGTATACGTTCTCTAGTATTGTAGTTCGTGTTTTTATGAGCGTTTTTGCGAATGCTCTTTTACACGAGTACTTTTGTGCATGGTTTTGTACTTACACTTTTGTGCATGCCTTTTTGTGCGAGTGTTTTTGTGCATGTTTGTTGATGCGTATTCATGTCTTAGTATTGTAGTTCGTGTTTTCATGAGTGGTTTAACAACTGCACTTTTGCGCAAGTACTCTTGCGCATGCTTTTGTACTTGTAATTTTTGCATGTCTTTTAGAGCGAGTGTTTTTGTGCATGTTTGTTGATGCGTATTCATGTCCCAATATTCTTAATCGGGAAGTTTCCAAATTTAGAAAGTGCACTGAATTAGGGTTTCCACTTTTGGAAAGTTGGAAATCGAGAGTTGGCACTCGTAATGACGAGGACATTATAATGATTCCGAAAATGTAATTGTTATAGTTTTCCGATCATCGAATTGAGAGAGACGAGCAAGTAAAAGAACTAACGAACTTAAGTTGTTGGGCCCGGTCCAACTTAAGCCCGTTAGGGTTTTATGCAAGACACTATAAATACTTGATTTATAGGTCTTACACATAAGATAACAACACAACCCACGAACGAAACCCTAGCCGCTCCACTCTCTCTATCTCGGCCATCTTCTCCCGCGGCCACCACCGCCGTCGCTGCCGCCAACTCGCCGGAATCGACCACCCCTTGGCCGATCCCTTTGGTAATTCTTTCTTTCTTTTTATTCTTCCGGTTTTCTAACTATTACGTGTCTAGTGCCACGTATTTAGTAGATCGAAGTATTTGAGGTGAAATCCGAGAGGAGGAAGATCGAAGAATCGAAACATCGAAGAATCGAGGAGGAGCCCCGAATCGACGACGCACGCGCCGCCCGAAGACAGCCCGTGAATCACACGCGCCGTCGTAGCTCATATTATTGCCGCTGCTGCTTCGCCGTTGTTGCCCCGGATTGCACGGATTGGTTTCCGTGGCAATCTTGCTTTGCTTAGTGCGCCTACCTCACGCTTCAAGAGGTAATGTTTCGAATCTATTGTCATTCGATTCGTTTATGTTTAAATTAATATATGCATGTTCGTTTTAGTAATATGATTGTATGATTTTATGTGACTACATGAAATTGATTATATTATTGCGAGCATGATTATTTGATTTAAACGCGAGCATGCTAATTGATTTAATTTCGGTTAAGTAATTAAGCATGTATGGTATTTTTAATTTCGCTGGAAGCGCAAAGGTACGCAATTAATTGATTTCAATTATCGGGCATGTGTTATGTGTTTTAAATTTGTTTAAATCACATAAAATTTTTATTTTCCGCTGCGTACAGGTGTCTGATTCCCAACAATTACTGGCATCCACAGTAATATTACCGTCAACGTAACCACAATAATATTATTGTGTTTATAGTAATATTACAATAGTAGACAGTAACATTATTACGTTAATCGATCAACAAATTAAACAAAACAAAAAGGCTAAAAAATATTGATGTGGTTGATAGTAATATTATTGGATTACAGTAATTCTACCTTCAACGACAGTAATATAATTACGTTGACTTGTCAACAAATCAAACAAAATAAGAAAAAAAAACCAAAAAACTAAAAATTGTTGTGGTTGATAGTAATTGTACTATCGGTTGATAGTGCAATTATGTAAATGTACTATCAACGATAGTCCAACTACTGTCAGCGATAGTATAATTACAATTAATGACAGTACAATTACGGTCAACGTTCAACGGTGATCTTAAAAAAATGAATAAAATTTATAGGGGAAAAAAGTTAAAAATAAGAAAATTAAAAATTAAAAAGTCAATGTCGAAGATCAGCGGCGGTCAACGCCGGAAACCCGACGGCAGAAAAACAAGAAAAAAATGTCAACGTTTGAAACCGGCGGCAAGAAAAATCAGAAAAAAAAAAGTTCAAAAAAAGAAAAAATCAAATTTGAATCTTTGTAGTTAAAATTTATTATGTTGAAATTAAATTGGGATTACAATTAAGAATTGGGTTTAAATGAATTGGAGGTAATTTTGTGATATACATTAATTTTACCTTTATTTATAATGAATATTAAAGAAATGAACTTATTGATCCCTGAACCTAAAATAATAAAAATGGTTGCATCAGATACTTATTCATTAAAACCCCGTATTATTATATGGATTCAACCGTTGAACATGTCTAAAGAATGACAAAAGTAAAGCCACCAACAAGCATATATATATATATAGTATAATTGCCAGTATTTTGATGATATTATATAGATATTCGATTCATGAAGTGAAACGAAAACAAGTTTGAACAATCAAGGAAAATATGAGAAGCACTCAACACAAGTACGTATGTGGTTGCTATTATTAAATAAATAAAAATCCTGGAAAATTAGGAAATTAACTAAAAATAGTGATATATCGATGATCAGCACATAGCATACTTTTGGGTCCAGCTACGAGCCATTGATTCGTATTTGGAAGTATCAGTTTTGTACATGTGTGCTATCTCAGGTACCAAAGGATCGTCTGGGTTTGGGTCTGTTAGCAACGAACATATCGAAAGAAGAACCTGCAACCATCCAATATCTTATCATCGTCAATTATTACCATCAACTTATACATATATACTTGTACTAGTTGACCTGTTTGACTAAATTTATTTTAAACAGCTCGTAAGCTCTTACGTATGATAAGCTATTTTAAGAGATGATAAACAATTGTGTTTTATTTTTAAAAATACTTTTTAAAGTGTTTGGATAATGAACTTATAAGATCTTAAATAAAAAGGTAAATGTGGGATTGATTTATTTTTAAAAAAATCAATTTTGCCGACCAACAGCTTATTTTGAATTTTTAAGATTTAAAAAAAAAAACAATTACCAAACCCTTTGAAAGAGTTTATAATCTCTTAAACACCTGATAATCTTCTTTTGACAGCTTATAAACTTAGTCAAACATCCTAAATCTTTACATGTAAGCTTCTAATTTATATGCAATAATAGACTTTGATCTAGACAATATTAATTATTTTCTAAGGCTTCGCTTCATCGTTAAACTAAGTTATTTTTTATTAAATAATTGAGATTGATTTAATTTGGATGTACTAAAAAAATGTGGAGAATGAACTCTTATCTTGATTTATCATAAAATTGTAAATTACACAATAAATAAGCTCTTATAAAATGCATAATCTTATCTTGGTGAATCATATCTCGACAACAAATCAATGCTAAAGGACCGTGGCTATAAAGATACTTCCAGTTACTAAAAAAAACAATAATAGTAAATAAATAAAGATATTTCCATTATTTCAATAAATAAATATAAAAAATATATATATTAAATAAAAATAAAAATAAAAAGGATTAATACCTTGGAAATGGTGAGAGCTGGACTCCATTGATCCTTGAGGATATCCAAGCATATATTGCCATTATTGTTTATGTTGGGATGAAATACTTTGGTCCTGAAGGCTACCTGAATCATATCATTATTAATATTAATATTTCGTTATTAAATTACTTTATTTATTAAAAAGACATATTTTAATAAAAGAATAGATATTTTAATATTTTGTAGGCTCCGGTCTCGTTTGGTTGATAAGATTGGCCAAAATTAACTATTTGGTTAGCCATATTATTTATACGGGGTTTTAGGGGCAACGACTTAGAACTTTTTCTTGAAGATGTATATATGTAAAATAATATCAAACATACAAATATTTAGCTATAAAATTTTAAAAATGTTTGAATTTTAATTTAATAAAGCAAGAAGTATATAATAATTAGTTTAATGTAAAAGTAATTTGAAACTGATGATTGATTTTATTAACCGAAGAAAATAGATAGTTTGAAATATTTGAAAGTTAAAACTGAATTTGTCAATTGCCTAAATTTCGAATGTGAACATTCGTTTTTTTTCTTCTTCTTTATTTTTTCGGCCAAAAGAGATTATAAAGGGCCGTTTAGTAAAAGCTTCCATAATTCAAAAATCGAAACAAAATCTCTTTAATAAGACTGTTTCGGCAATTGCCTCTTTTGCACCGGCCTAGGGCCGATCCTAACCTAAATAGTGGTATTAAAAAATATTGGTGCGAGGTCAGATGTTCGAATTTCTTTGGTTTCATGTGTTAATTGTTATCACACGATATTATAATATCCATTTTTTTTAACAAAAATAAAAAAAATATAGTCTCTTTAAAGTTCTTACATAGAAAAACAAATTATACCTCTGTTTAATTTTCAGAAAATGTAAGTATATTAAAAAAAATATATATAATAAAAAAAAAAAAAAAACAAAAAAAAAAGAGAGAGATCAAAATGCAGTGGAAATTAATTAAGTACCTTGGGAGGTTTGAAAGGATAATCAGGAGGGAAATGGATGGTAACTTGGAAAACACCACCAGCATATGGGCTTTCATTTGGTCCTATTATTGTTGCTTGCCAGTGGAACATGTCTTGAGCCACAGGACCTAGTCACAACATTTATTTATTTATTTATTTATAATTGATTTTATTTCTTTCCTATTTATAATTTTTATTATTTTTATAATCCATAATTAAATAAATAATAGTTTTTTTTCAAAACAAAATATTAATAATATAATAATAAAAAAGCACCTGCGCTGCATGAAGTAGGGGGGTCTCTTTGCAATTCTCTAAGCTCCTTGAGAATTCTTCTGGACGCCATTTTTTCTTTAAACAAACACTAATTTATCAGAAATTTAATTTTGTAAATATATATATATATATATATAGGAAATTAAATAGCAATGGATATGTATATAAATATGAGAGCAAGTGCTATAATGGGTTATATAGAAGATGGAGGAGAAATTGTTTGATGGTACAAATTCCATGATACAAAAGTTAAGTGGACCATTTATTTATTTGTTTGACCTTGAGATAAATAATACTCTCTTTTTACTTGCTTTTCAACAGCATCAATCCCATCCACCCCCCAATAAGGTCAATATGGTCTTTATGAAATACTACATTCCATAAGGATAACATTTTTTAATAAATAAATAAATAAATAATATATATATGGCAAATTACCGTCATCCTTAAGTTATGCTTAAATTATGAAAACCACCCTCATGTTTGGGTAATTACAGTCACTCCTCTCAAATATATATTATCCTACAAAAATACCCCTCAAGAGGTAAATTTAGGGATGTTAAATCGGTCAAACCAAACCGAAATTTCGCTACGCCAACATTCCATACCGTTCGAATTACATAATTTTTTAGTAAAAATGTTTAAAAGGAGAGGAGTGGCTGTAATTACCCAAATAAGAGAATTTTTTCGTAATTTGGTCATACCTCAGAGAGTGACCGTAATTTGTCATATATATATATATATATATATATATTAGTAGCTGGATGGAATAAATGGATTATTTAATTGGGGATTTTATTCCATAATATGTTTTTGAATTTTGATGCCCTTGCAGTGCAGATGCTATATCTGATGAGATATACCGGGTATTGGTAAACCATTGATGAGGTGAAATAATTTCATACAAGTACACATATATGTGCGTGTATATGTGATTATGGCAGATCAACAGTTAATAATCACCTAATGTATTTTACCGAATATAGCATCAAGTAGCAAGAAACAATAATAAATTATAAATAAATAAAAGAATTGAAAAGGAAAGAAGACGAAGACACACGTATGGTCCAAGTTCAAAGTCATGTGTAAGTGGTGAATGATTCTTGATAGTAGAAGAAAACTTGTGGGGAGGTAGGACGCTTGACTCAATTTTCAACAAAAACGAGTGGAACTCCATTAATACCTAAAATAAAAAGGAATCTTCTTCTTCATTTTTTTTTGTAAATAATAATAATTATTATTATTATTCCATTTATTTCTTTATGTCAACAACAAGAAGTAGTGGTACGTACATACATAAATAGTAAGCACGTCGCGTGATAGTTAGGCTACCCACCCATTTATATAATTGGAAAATTTATATTTTTGGTCCTCTATGTTGGCCTATTTAGGAATGTAGTCCTCTAACTTGTCATGTTTTAGTTTTACATGCAATAACTTTGCAAATATAGTGTTTTTAGTCTTATTTTGCATGATTTTTAATTTTATGACGCGTTAAATAAATTTGACGCATTTTACTTATATTGACGCTTGGAAATCGATAAATTCGACATCTAATTTTACCATTGGTAGAGCTTTAATTATGTGAGATGAGACATCTATAAACCAAATTAGAGGAGCATTTTTAGATTTTAAGTGTCCATGTAAATAATTTTCTGCGAGTTTGTTAGGTACATTAATAAACAACGGCTAAAATTTAAAGTTCGAGTAAAATAGGACTAAAAATACTAATTTTGCATAATTGTTGCATGTAAAGTTGAAGTAAGATAACTAATTATAAAACCAAATCCCTATAGAGAACAACATACATGACCAAAATTACAATGTTCTCTATATAATACTAACGATATACCATTTTATATCATAGCCAAGGGCGAATCCACGCTTGGGCAAGGGTGGACTCAAGCCCTCCCTCAATTTATAATATTAACCCTATGTTATATATATATATATATATATATATATATCTATTTAACCCACCTAACTTTTATTAATTAGCCCACCCAAGATCCAAATTAATGTAAGAAAAACACCAATTTTTATTAATTAGCCCACTCAAATTTCAAATTATAACGAAAAAAAGCTCTAATGTTTTTTACTGTTCCTTTTTTTTCTTTTCCTATTTTCTGATTTTGTCACCAAAAAATCCTTCAAAAAAATTTGGGAGCTGCTCCCGAACCCCCGAAATTTTAAGCTCACCATGTAACAAATTCTTGGGCTCGCCACTAATCATAGCCACAATCAAATTTGGTCGTTGGAATACATTATAACATATTTTTTTCACCGGATAATTATGTTAGATGAATATATGTATAGATCAATATTCAATCACATGTGTCTTTCTCTCTTTCTCACACACACGCCTCTCTCTCTCTCTCTCTCTCACATGTCTCTCTCGTCCCAATATATATTTCTCACTCAATATTTAGTTGTAGTTGATTACTTGATTTATCATTTTTCTTTGTATTTCGTAATTGGTTTTGCTTCAACAAAAATAATACAAAAAATCAAAATCTGCAACATTAAATTATAAACTGCAAATTGTAATTTATAATACTAGATATTTCCCAAACTGCAAATTGCATTTTTTTGGATATGAAGAGCATATTGTTCTTATTTTGCTGTTAGTTTCGGAATATGCGTGATGTGCAACTGGTTTATTGTTCGCAATTAAATAATTCAGATTTGTTGTTTGCATTTAGCGGATTTGTTGTTTGCATTTAACCAAGCCGGAGACGAGGTGGTGGGTTTTTCTCTCTTTTTTCTTTTAAATGCGGAGAGAGGGATATGGAAATTTGATTTGATAGAAATATTTGTAGGAGTTTAAGGATATTTTTGTCATAAATTGTACAATTAACTTATAGCAAATTGCCCCTTTTTTAACATGTAAAGTTTAACTCCCTTGCTAGATCCATGAAATATAAGACCTAATTACGTAGTTAATTATAACTTATCTTACAAAATAAGAGACCATACTGTTGTAGCAGCAAAATGAATAATTACAACATTATAATGTGGATTCATAACAGAATAGAAGAAAATAAGATAACCCTCAGCATTAACCAACATCATAAAAATCTCTTAATCTGTCTGATTAAATGAACAAAAAAATAATTAAAAAGAAAAGAAAAAAAAAACAATTCAAAACAACGTTAAGCACAAAAAAAAGTGGCCTCAAGTGTTGATTTTTAACACTCGGGGACGCATTAAAAAAGTGGACGGACGATACATATATATATTTATATAAATCATTACATCTACAGAGCGACGGAGGGGAGGGCTGGTTGATCACAATATAGAGCAAGCTTTTTGTCCCTTGCCCTTTTTTTTCTTTTCCTTTGGTGGTTGGAGCACAACTTTAATGGCAGCATCAAACACTCCTTTCACATTCTGTTTTTTTTTTTTACAAAAACATATCAACAAACAAACTCGTATGTAATAACAATAATATAGTTAGTTAGTTAGTTTCATAGGAACGAACGAACGAACCTCTTGTGTTTTTGAACTACATTCAATGTAAGCTGGAGATCCAATCAACTTTTTCAGCTCCTCACCCTGCAATTTTTAGAGCAGTGACTGAATAAACAAATCGTAATAGAAACAAATATAATAGGCCAAACTGTAATAGAAACAAATATATGTTACCTGTGCTGTAGTGATTGGTACAGCACCCGGATGGTCAACGAAGAACTGCTTGTCATCCCGCAGATCTAAATCACTCAACATATACAAAACAATTATTTTTAACATATTTCAACAATTTTCACTTTCTACAATAAATATTAGGGTAAATTACACCTACACCCCTAAGGTATGTTAAAATAACTTTAAGGTCGCTGCGGTATTTGTAATTACAGCCACACCCTTCAATCATAAGCATTTAAGAAATGTTATATGTGCCATGTCACCTCCCCGCTCTATGTTGTCTGCACCACTGCCTGAAACAAATAGTCCGTTAGAACCCTAATGGAATAACTTACCCAATGTATTATTCCGTTAGGGTTTCTAACAATGTTTCAGGGAGGTGATTGTAATCACAGATACCATAGGGATCTTAAAGTTATTTTTGCGTACCTCAGGGGTGTAGACGTAATTTACCCTAAATATTATAAAGGCCACAGAAGAAGCAACATTCTAGTAGGTCTGTACCACGACTGGACAAGTCACAACTCCACATGAGAAAACGTAAACGCGAAAAATCTAACAGTAACGCTAATGCCAAACAACTTCTACATACTTCAACTGAATCATTTATATTGGAGATGACTTGCAACTTATAACATATAAATAGCACATAATATAAAGCCGAACCCTTCACTAAACAGCAAACACTTGTCTGAAAATTGCAGTGTGGAGACTTCTAGAGGAAGGGAATGGTATCTCCATCCTTCGATAGAGTATCCAATGTGAAGTATTCAAATCGAAATGAGATTCAAAAAGAATATGTTGAGCGAAGAAGCTGCGTCACGGCACTTTAAATAAAGAATAATCAGAGATCTCACCGAGTTTTGTGCCAACAAGGACTATTGGAACACCAGGTGCATAATGCTTCAGCTCGGGAATCCACTGCAAAAACAAAATGGTACCCAAATAATTTCAGTTTGGAAGTTAACGGAATCAAATGAAATTATCAAGAGCAGTTGGGACTTACCTTCTTGGAAACATTTTCATAGCTGGCTTTGCTAATGAGAGAAAATGCCAAAATGAAAACATCGGCCCCACGATAACTCAGTGGTCTTAATCTGTTGTAGTCCTCCTGTCCTGTTCCATAAAATCGAAAAAAGTGGAGGTTTTATAGGTATAACAAAACAGAAGTGTATATATATATATATATATATATATATATATATATATATATATATATATATATATATATATATATATATATATATATATATAATGAAAAAATGACTGCACGAGGTGTCGTCATGAAGGATATTTAAGGTAATTACCAGCAGTATCCCACAGGCCAAGGTTAACAGTGGCTCCATTTACGACCACATTTGCACTGAAATTATCAAATACAGTAGGCACATAATCCTGTTCATTTAAAAATATAGAGAAAAAATGTTAATAGATAATAAATATGTTAGTGACACGAGAAGCAGAATATCACTAACGAAGCACTAAAGATCTCTGTCCCAATTCGAGATAGATAAAACTTCCATTCAGAATTTAATAAAATAAAAATAAAAAAGCCTTCCCTTAGTGAGACAACCTCACACGCTAATTGCCAATGAACGAGCATTCTTTTAATACAAAAACACAGGTAAAAACAAATGCATCAAATGATTTAGACCAAGCTTCAAGCAGATATGTGGTCCCTACATAGTGGATTTAATTAAATTGAAAATAGATGCACTTCAAATTAATTAAATTATCCAAGATCATGAAATAAAATTTTCCAATGAACTAACAATTCCGGATTTGTAGATTAAAAAAAATATATTTAGACAAACATATCGTTCCTTTTATCTCATCCATCAGCAGAAACATTCAGCAAATCCAATTGGTCTTTAATTTCAAAATGTGCTGGTTTTCAAATTAATCGTAAAAATGAATCTACAATTACACGAAGATTCTATTAATCATTCTCTATTTTCTTTCGATACATTTTTTTTTCCTTTGGCCTCGATAACCTAACCTGACAAACAAATCATCCTAATGTAGATCCAGGAACGTCGAGAAAGGGAAATGCAACCGTTTCACCATTTTCTTCAAGATTAAAATGATGCAAAATTACTTTAAAAATGCAACCACCCAAAAAACAAATACATGATATATCAGCATTAAAATTAGGAACAAGAAAAACAATGGCAATGGGGGAAGAGGCAAACTAACCGTGGGAAAGGTATTACTGGTATAGGAAATCAATAGGCAGGTTTTGCCCACAGCGCCATCGCCTACTGTAACGCACTTTATGAATCTCGACGCGCTCATTCTTCACAAATTGGAAATTTATCTCTCTTTTTTTTTTAATTGTTTTTTTTTTCCTCGCAAAAATCGCCGCCTGTAACCTCCACTCTCTCTCTCTAACGCCTTCTTTCTCTATCTCTCTCTCTCTATCTACGTTACTCAGATCTTCCCTTGAAGACCTGATACAAATCCGCAATTGACAATTCACACGTACGTATTCACACCTTGCAAAAAATCAGGAATCAAAAAAAAATATCAACAGCGTTTTTCAACCCCGTTTCAACTCCGGCAGGCATACGGAGAGAATCAGCGGAAAAATCAAACCCTAATCCTTAAAGGAAGGCATATGTATGTAAGGGGGAGGGGGAGAAAATGGGGGATCGAGATCTAGAGAGAGAAACAAACAGAGGAAGAAACAAATGGTGAATCGAAGAGGAGAAATTTGTCGTGCGTGGGTAGTAGCGAAGAAGTAGTGGGTGTGTGTGTGTGAGAGAGAGAGAGAGAGAGAGAGAGGGGAGAGGAATAAATGAGTGGGTAATAAATAATGCCTCTTATTTAGCCGGGAAATGCTGCCATGGAACCGTTCCTCTTTTCTTCAACAATTTTCTCTGGCCCTTCAATTTCAAAACCTTCAAAATAAATGTGCTAATAATACTGTCTTATTATTATTTTTATTTCTATTTATATGATTTTGTGGCCCTACTTTAATTTTTTATTTTAACTTTTTTAATATGATGGTCCTAGGGGTGAAAATTGGAACGGAATTTTCGATTTTCGCCGATTCCGATTCAAATATATTCGATGTTGGGACGAACTTTTGTAATCCGATTTCCGAATTTTCTGAAAAAAAGTCGGATCGAAATTGGAATTTGATATAAATCTTCGGAAGTTCCCACCTCTGATTCGAAAATATTCCGAACAATTTCAATTTTTTTATATATTTAAAAATTATGCTATGCATATTGAATACATACCTACTCAGGCGTATAATTTTTTTATATTGGGCTGACATTTTCTTAACTACATTCCTTTTGTTAACTACATTGACCTCATGGACCTAACATGACCATCACTTCGGTTGGAATTGGAACCGGAAGCGGAACCGTATCGAGTTCAACGATTTTAGAACCGAATCGGAACCAAAACCGAGAAAATTGGTTTGGTTTGGTTCCGGTTCCCCATTTCTGGAACCCAGAACCGACAGTTAGAACTGCGGTTCTAATCGTTCGAACCGGTTTTTCATTTTTTTTTAAATCAAATTATTTAAAGTTTAGCTTTAAACTTTAAAATTAAAAATTAAGTGCAAACCATTTCAATTTATTTCCTTTTCTTTGTTTAATTTTTAAAACTAAAACTAATACCTTCAAAGTTTTTAAAAGTAAAAAATATTGTTTTATGGTCTTTGAAGTACTTTCCAAAAAAAAATATTTAAAGTTTAACTTGAAACTTTAAAATTTAAAAATTAAGTGCAAGCCCTTTCAATTTTTTTCCTTTTCCCTTTTTAATTTTTAAAACTAAAACTAATTTCAAATTTTTAAAAGTAAAATATATTTTTCTGAAGTACTTCCAAAAAAAACTTTAATATTTTTGTAAGTCTTCGAAGTATTCTTTCCACTTTTCTTTTTCTTGTTTCTAAATTAACTATTTTTTAAGTATATTTTTAAGTTACATATTAAAAAAATTAAATTATTTAATGTTAAACTCTAAACTTTAAAATTTAAAAATTAAGTGCAAGCTCTTTTAATTTTTAATTTATTTCCTTTTTCTTTTTCTTTTTTAATTTTTAAAACTAAAACTAATTCCTTCAATTTGTTTAAAACTGTATTTTTTTTAAGTATTTTAAAAAAAACAATTTAAGTCTTTGAAGTATTCTTTCAACTGTTTTTAAGATTAACTATATATTTTAAGTTATATATATATATATATATATATATATAATTGTAAACCACAAATTTTCGAATCTGTAAAACATAAATACAAGACAGGAAAAATATAGGAAACAAATAAATTTATTATCAAAGGAAAGCGGATTACAATCTCCGTGAATTCCCCTCTCATTCCTATTCTAGATTTGATTCAAGAGCTTAAAAGCTTTTATTCTTGAATCGAATGAATGATTTCCTATCACGAACACCTCGAATTCAAATATGTTATGAATTCGTGGCGGAGACTCGAGACGTGAGCTTGAGAGCTCGATATGTGTCTGTGTGAGTCTCATTTTTACATGCATAGAATGCCTTCTTTTATAGAAGCAAGCTAGGGTTTCTTAGCACAAGTTAGGGTTTCATGATTTACAGCATGACCTGGACATTTTAAAACCCAAATATATCATGGACTTTAATTTGAGACCTAATTAATAACTAAAATAAATTGATTATTAATCAGTAATTTATCTCAAAATTTCGATGTCTACAATAATATAAAGTCAAAACCGACCGGTTCTAATCGGGAACCGTAAAGAACTGAACCTCAAGGAAGTGGAAATATTCGATTCGGTTCCGGTTCCTCCAAAACCGGAGCTGGAACTGGCTGCTTGGAACCGGAACCAGAACTAAATCGAACTATGGTCATGTCTATAAACCAACAAAAGAAGAGGGGCAATACAGAAACCCTTCCATTTATTTTCTCTTTCTTGCGCCATCGCTCAAATTTTCCTTTTCCCTTCAACGCTCAGCCGCTCTACCTGCGAAGCCGTCTCTCGTGCACTTTTCTTTTTATTGTTTTTGTTGGGTTATTTTAATAAAAACAATATATTTTATTATAAATTATAATAATGACTTTGACCACTTTTATGAGGGTCATTAGACCACTATTTTGAAACCTTCAAAGTCATTATTTTCCTACATAAAATACCATAATTTCTATATTAAATTGAGGTTTTATGGGGGTTATATTATATATTATATAAAGGGGATATTGTGGCTTTACATGGAGAGGAGTGAAGAGAAAAACAAACACTTTTCATCTATACTATATACATATACTTTGAGCTTTTGTTGTGTGTCGGGTGTAAGCTTCTGCTTCACTTGAACGTGCAATTTCGGTGAAGTTACAGCGGAGAGATAGGCTAGGCTGTTGTATCCCATAGGCGACACAATCGGAACCTTTTTGCACCTCATTAGAGAAGGGGTCGTGAAATTCGTCTTAAGAGAGCGACCTAGTCCGCGCCTCACCTTGCCTATTTCCATATTATCGTGGTTTTTTTATTGCAGCAACTTGTTACCTATAAAATTAGAGAACAAATGGAGTCCAAGCCTCATCCACAAGTTTCGTGATCAATCGTCGAAGTGCAGCCGTGGTTCCAACAATTAAAAGGTGTTTCTTTTTCTCTAATCGATTATTCTTCATCGTAATCTCGTACGGTATTTCTGGTTTCTTTCAATCAACCAGAAAATTTAAACATTCTTGTTTCTTTCAATCAACCACAAGATCTAAACAATCTCGACTTAATATATTGGAGATTTTTCCTCAGTAATCTTGCTTCGATTTTTTAAAACTCATATCTTGTTTTTTTGTGCAATTGAGGGGTCTCGATTCTTGTGATTCCGGCGTCGTGTTTATTGGAAGATGCTTCCAAATATTTAGGGTTTTCTTCCAAAAAATTATGAAATATTCCAAAATATTAAAACAATAATAATAATAAAAAAAACCAATTAATTTCGAAAAATTCCGATTTTCCGACCGAAAAAATCGAAATCAGAATCAGTTCTTCAATTTTGAAAAAATCGGAATCTGAACCAGAACCTATATTTGATTTCCGAAAAAAATTCGAAATTTTCCAAAGGGTCATATCCGATCCGATCTCTACCCCTAGTCCAACATTTTTTTTCGATAATGATGGCTATTTGCAATACCAGTTTTTACTAAGTATAAGACCACCCACATGAAAATACCATTTTTCCCCTTAATGAAATACAAGACCACGGAAAACTCAAACTAAAAAACCAACAAACCCATGCACATGCCCATCTCCTCCTTCACAATTCACAAACTTCATCTTCTTTTTCTCAACCCCCACAAGCCAATCTTCTCCTTCACAACTCACAATCTTCACAAACTCTTCTCCGACTTAACCAAGACCAATTTTAATTAAGATCTCTTTCCCCACTTTGGATAATTGTTTCTCTCCCCATCCTTTAATTCTATAATCTGTCTCTATGATAGCCAACAATCTCCTTCCGACTCCTCCCCATTGTAGCTGACATTCCCATATATTTTTCATGGAGATCAACTACCTTGAAATCAATAATTTGGTGAATCTATTGTTTGTCTGATGTACGTGTTGCTGGACTATAAACATCATAGTCGAGTTGTCCAATTCATCTCTTGGGCAGAGATACTCTACCGTACATAAAAGCGCATTATCCTCGGCTGCCCGGGTGAAGATGAATGTGTCATCGTTGAAACAAAGAGATGAGATAACATGAGTTGTTGCCGTTGGGGCCACTCAAACCCCCTCAAATTGAAGATGTCCCACAGCCTTCGAAATCATGGCTATGAGCGCTTCTGAACAACAGCTAAATAAATAAAGGTGAAGTTAAAGGCTTGAGGAAGTAATGATAATTAAGTAAATTAAGAATACAAGAAATCACATTAGCTCCCAAAATGTGCCAATACTTTATATATAAAAAAAATAAGGAAGGCCATCACTATTTGATATAATTCGAATAATCTCATCGGCACTAGATAGGCGGGCTAGGATCCGACGAGCTTCATTGGTAGCCCTTGCCTCGGTGTCTTCCAGTACCTCATCTATCTCTTCTTTATTAGGGTTCATAGATTTAAAGATGTGCTCAAAGTACTCAGCAATCACCCTCTCAATACCCCCATATTTTTCCTTTAATATACCTGTAGCATGTCTAATTCTCGTAACCCGATTCACGCAATTTATTCAACCAGGTTTTGTGTTTCAATCCAACAACTCTTCATTATAAATAAAAGCCTTTACTTTTTTAATTCAACAAATTTTATAGATAAATTTTATTGTCCGTGTCTAACATCCATCAATTTATGTTTGGCTATTATATTTTATTAATAATTAATTATGATATTTAAAATAAGATGGGAATGTTGGAACAAATCCCACAATTTGTGCCGTGATATGCATATATTAATTGCTGTATATATGCCCTGTAAGTAACCTTTATTATAGCATAGAATATTGTGGTCAATATCCTTCCTAGAATAGATTCTCGTATGTATCTATATATTGATCTTTGTGATCACAAAATAAATATACAGAAATCCATTCTTATTATTCTTATTATTCTTATCATAGTATCAGACTACAGAACGATCCTTTCTTCTCCACCATCTTCAACAAATCCATTTATTTACACCCACCATTAATGAAAGCTTCCAACTTTATTCTTTTCTTTTTATTCCATATTAATCCATAGTTATTTGTCTTATCTCATCAATTCCTCATATAATAATATATTCATCATGACTGATGCTCAATCTAAAGAGAAACCAAAAGAAAACCTTGACCCCTCAAGTTATTATTATTTTCATCACTCCGATAATTCATCACTCTCACTTTCATCACAATTATTAAATGGAGAAAACTGGGCCACATGGAGCAAATCAGTCGAGATTGCTCTTTCTGTTTGTAACAAATTAGGTTTCATTGATGGCAGATTCAAGAAGCCTTCCAAAGCTACACATCCTGAAGAATATCACCTATGGGAGCGAGCAAATCATATGTTGATTTCATGGCTCTCCCATTCTGTTTCATCGGATCTTATTCCGAATGTTCTCTTTGCTCCTACTGCACAACATGTTTGGGAGGATTTTCGCGCTCAATTCTCCCAAGGCAATCTGCCCCGGATTTTCGAGATCAAACAATCTATTGCCTCACACGTTCAAGGGACCATGTCAGTCGCAAACTATTTTACAAAATTGCGTGGGTATTGGGACCAACTCGATTCATATCGTCCTCCTTGCTCATGTGATTGTTGCAAATGTGACGAAAGGAAGATCAGAGATGCGTATCATAATGAGGATCGACTCATGCAATTCCTTATGGGACTCAATGACTCGTACAAGAACGTTCGTGGTCAAATATTACTCTTGAAGCCGGTACCTGACATTCGAGAGGCATATAACATGGTCACTCAAGAGGAGAAACAACAAGAGGTCGGCAATGGTGCTGCCAATGAATTATTTTCTGTAGCAGCAGCTATGCGCACATCCAAAGTGCATACAAAGTCTTTCGGTAATTCTTCTTCCAAGCCTGAAGATCATTTTTGTCACTACTGTAAAAAAGATGGTCATAATATAAGCACATGTCACAAACTTCACGGATTTCCTCTTGGCCATCCGAGACATGATCCCAATTTCAAATCAAGATATGATCCTCAATACAAATCAAAGCATACTAAGCCATCTGGCAATCCTGTTTTTGGACTAAAGCATGCTGCTGCACACGCTACCACCACTTCTATGGCTACGAACGACATGGGTAATCAGCAAAATCAAACTGGTGTTCCACCTTCTCTCAACCCCGACGTACAAGCCATCTTTTCGGGATTCTCTAAGGAACAAATTCAGCAATTGACCACTGCCATGGCTTCTATGTCTCAGAGTAAGAGTGATATTTATGCAAATGCAGCAGGTCTTTATAGTTATCCCTCTATTAATTCTGTTTCGTCGAATTGTTGGATTTTAGATAGTGGGGCTACGGATCACATCACCTTTGATTCTTCATTACTCGTTCACAAACACACACCAAACACACCTCATGTTAATTTACCCACCGGCTCTACTGCCTCTATTCATTCTACCGGCACAATTTACTTCAATAAAGATATTTCTCTAAAGGATGTTCTCCACGTGCCTTCTTTTCAATTAAATCTGATATCCGTCAGTAAAATCACTAAGACCTTGAATTGTTGTGTAATTCTTTTTCCAAATTATTGTATTTTGCAGGACTTGGCTACGGGGAAGATGATTGGTTGGGGTAAGCAAAGTGGAGGTCTATACTTCATGTCACCAGGTCCCGATGCGCCCCTCGTACATCATACCCACACCAACAAGCATACATGGCACCACCGTCTTGGCCATCCATCTCCTGCATGCCTCCGTCTAGTATCTAAGTCCATTTCTTCATTTGATGAACCTTTTAATGATATTTGTGATATTTGTCATCTTGCTAAACAAACTCGTTTTCCTTTTCCGTCTAGTCAAATTTCTTCGAGTTTGCCATTTCAAATAATTCATTGTGATATTTGGGGTCCCCATAAATGTCCCACACATTCAGGGTTTCGTTATTTCTTAACAATTGTTGATGATTTTACTCGTTGCACATGGGCATTTCTTATGAAAACCAAATCCGATGCTTCCATTTTGCTCAAGGCTTTTTTTACTTTTATTCAAAATCAGTTTAACTCACACGTAAAAATATTTCGGAGTGATAATGGTAAGGAATTCACTTCCTTAAGCAATTTTTTTTATCACAAATGGAATTGAATTTCAACGATCTTGTGTTTACACTCCACAACAAAATGGGGTTGTCGAACGCAAGCATCGTCATATTTTACAAGTAGCCCGAGCTCTCATTTTTCAATCTAATTTGCCATTTACTTTTTGGGGAGAATGTGTGCAAACCGCTGTTTATTTAATTAATCGTTTGCCAACACCTCTTCTCTCTAATCTTACTCCATTTGAACGGTTATATGGTCGTTCTCCGTCATACGACCATCTTCGTGTGTTTGGATGCCTATGTTATGCAACTATAGTCCAATCTAAATCCAAGTTTGAACCACGTGCTAGTCGTTGCGTTTTTGTCGGATATCCTACTGGTCAAAAAGGTTACAAATTATTCGATTTATCCACTAATAATTTTTTTACTAGTCGGGACGTCAAATTTTATGTAAATACCTTTCCTTTTCAACCAAATAATCCACCATTACCTAACCCGAGTCCTCCCCATATCTATCCTCTAAACACCATCTCATCTACCACTGAACCTCATTCCGTTGACGAACCACAAGTGGTAACAGACCTTTCAGGCGCAGAACAATCCATATCCATGGATGTTGAGCTACCCCAATCTTCCACCATTCCATCAACCCAAGCTGAGCCACTTGATCCACCACCTGCACCCATAACCCGCCACTCTGATCGAACGCGCATACGACCGACCTGGCATGCAGATTATTCTATGAACTTTAGCTCAAACTACTTCCAACCAATTATCATCTCCGTTGTCTGATCTTCATCGAGGTACAAAACATCCCCTCTCTCAATCTTTGTCTTATTCACGCATTTCTCCTTCACATTTTTCTTTCCTTGCAAGCATATCTAGCCACCGTGAGCCCACTAACTATTCTCAAGCAATTCTCGATCCAAAATGGAGAGATGCTATGCAGTCTGAACTTGATGCACTCATTCATAATAATACATGGCAGCTTGTTCCTTTACCTCATGGACATCGGCCGATTGGTTGTAGATGGATCTACAAAATCAAATACAATTCGGATGGATCAATCGAACGATACAAGGCTCGTCTTGTTGCTAAGGGTTATACTCAAATTGAAGGGGTAGACTATTTGGAAACATTTTCCCCTACTGCTAAACTCACACTACTATGCGGTGCCTCCTAGTTGTTGCTTCTTCTCGAAATTGGTTCCTCCATCAAATGGATGTCCAAAATGCGTTCCTTCACGGCGATCTCGATGAAGAAGTTTATATGGACGTTCCCCTTGGACTTCGCCGACAGGGGGAGAATATTGTATGTCGGCTCAATAAACCCATCTACCGTTTAAAACAGGCTTTACGTAATTGGTTTGCCAAATTCTCTTATGCCATTCAAAAGGCCGGATTTGATCAATCAGAAGCTGATTATTCCTTATTCACAAAATCAGAAGGGAACTCATTTACCGCAGTTCTTATTTACGTGGACGACATCATTGTCACCGGAAATAATGAGCAAGTCATTAAGTCTCTCAAGGACTTTCTCCATCGACAATTTCGCATCAAAGATCTTGGTGACTTAAAATATTTCCTAGGAATTGAAGTTTCTCGATCTCATAAAGGAATATTCATTTCTCAAAGGAAATACGCATTAGATGTTTTAAAGGATGTTGGTTTACTAGGATCTCGTCCCCATTCATTTCCGATGGAGGAACATTTGAAGTTAAACTCGGACGAGGGTGATTTACTACATGATCCTACAAAATACCGTAGGCTTGTTGGAAAATTGATTTATCTTATGGTGACGAGGCCTGATATATTGTATTCCGTACAAATTCTAAGTCAATTTATGCAAAGCCCTCGAAAGCCACATTGGGAAGCTGCCCTAAGGATATTGAGATTTCTTAAAGGGAATCCTGGTCAAGGGCTACTCTTTTCATCATCCAATGATCTTACATTAAAAGCCTATTGCGATTCGGATTGGGCAGGGTGTACGATGACTTGACGATCTGTTTCGGGGTATTGTATTTTTTTAGGAAACTCTTTGATTTCATGGAAGTCAAAGAAACAGACAAGTGTGGCACGTTCATCCGCAGAAGCAGAATATCGGGCAATGGCAACGACGTGCTTGGAAATTGCATGGATACGATATATCTTGCAAGACCTGAAGATCATACAAAATCAGCCAGCTACCTTATTTTGTGACAATCAAGCAGCTCTCCACATCGCCAGAAATCCTGTCTTCCACGAACGAACTAAACATATAGAAATCGATTGTCACATTGTTCGAGAAAAACTACGAACTGGCGTCATCTCCACATCCTATGTACCATCACGTTCTCAACTCGCAGATATCTTTACTAAGCCTTTAGGAAGTGAGCAATTCCGCTTCTTAAGAGACAAGTTGGGACTTCATGATATTCACTCGCCAACTTGAGGGGGAGTGTTGGAACAAATCCCACGATTTGTGCCGTGATATGCATATATTAATTGCTGTATATATGCCCTGTAATTAACCTTGATTATAGAATAGAATATTGTGGTCAATATCCTTCCTCGAATAGATTCTCGTATGTATCTATATATTGATCTTTGTGATCACAAAATAAATATACAGAAATCCATTCTTATTATTCTTATTATTCTTATCAGGGAATAAGTAAAATCATATTATTTTTTTCTTTAGCCAAATTTATATTTCCACCCTTCAACAATTACGACGTCTCTCTCTCTCTCTCTCTCTCTCTCTCTCTCTCTCTCTCTCTCTCTCTCTCTCTCTCTCTCTCTCTCTCTCTCTCTCTCTCTCTCTCTCTCTCTCTCTCTCTCTCTCGGGAAATGAAAAACAAAATGTATGAAAAAATCGAGTTCTATGAGAGGGTTTTGAGTAATTGAGTTTATGTTCAAGAATTGAGAGGTTAAAGAAAAGAAAGTTCCCAAAATATTATTCAAGAAAATAGGGTTGCGAGAAGAGTTTATTAATGGAGTTTGGTCATTCCGAATGTACCGTAAGAAACTTCGTAAAGTCAGCTGTGTGGTGGCAATTTACAACGGAGGTCGCCGGTGGTAGACAAAAAATGGTGAAAAAGGCAAGTTCCCACCTACAATTCATATTTAAGTTTTTGGCTCTTCAAAGAATTAATTGCACAAAGGTCTTAAACGTGGAGTATCGATGATCTCAAACTACCATTAGAACCTTTAAAAGTTAACCTTATATTTGTGGTGGTGCTCGACAATCGTTTTTAAAATGGCACGTTCATTTCCGCCTTGAAAACATAGCCGCCATAATAAAGCGAACACTTCAATCTTTAATCTTAAGCATTCCTGGCAGTTGATGGAATCCCACAGTTCATTTATGTATTTCATCGTTAGTGTACTTTCGTCGTCTATTTGGCAACAATGGAATTGCCTAAATTGAGCTTGAGTTGAGCACATACTTGAATTTCCATATTAAGTATGTATGCTGAGAAAAGCTTCGTTTGAATCAGGCCAATGGTAAAATTATATTTATTAACCACATTCTATTATTATTAACAAGTATTTTATGCACAACCATTGGTATATTCTGTTATCCCGTTTTAATGGATGTTGAGATCCGACTTGTTATTATAGCATGAATAAGTTGCTTTCCACACAAATTTCTGACTGTTCCTAGTTCCAATCTGCATCTCCTATATAAAGCATGGGCTAAATATACATATTTTAAGGAAAAAATCGTGTGCTAAGTATACAATTTTTTGTGATTTTCGTTGATGATTCAAAAACAAGTGAAACAAATTTAAAATGAATTGTTCTGAACTACTTATGGATAAACATACTCTATACACTCAAATACTATTAGAGTGTTAGTAAATATTGAAGAAATATTTGAACATTTCAACGATTTATAGGAAAAAGCGTGTTAGTATACAGTTCTAATTTATCATTTTGCTTGATGATTCAAAAATTGGTCAAACAATTTCTGGATGAATTATATCATAACTAATGGATAATACATTTGCGTGTAAACATATATTAATTTTTTTTTTAATATTTTAAAGATTTCTAGGTAAAAAACGTGTGCTATATAGTATACAATTCTTTTATGATTTTACTTGACAATCCGAAAACTAGTGAAATAATTTCTAGATAAACTTTTTCTTCACTACTAATAGATAAACATCTTCTATACTTTATATTTGTATGTTAAAAAGTATTAGAAAAAATGTTGGAACATTTCAGCATGTTTTAGAAAACACTTCGCGGATGCCAAATTATATCTAGAATCAAACTTGGAGTACAAAACATTGATTGCCAAGGCCCTGATATATCAGTCTGGTAATGGAAGTTATTTGAAACTTGCATCAACCAAGATTGGTTGCAAAGAGGTGGAGAGAATGGCCACTTCAGCTAAAGCTTCAATAAGCGAAAATGATAGATCTATGGAAAAGTTGAGCTTGCCAGTGTTTCTTGTTACGGTCCCCGATCGCACCGAGAAAGACAAGTTTTGTTCACTGAATGAACCACATTATTGGAGGATAGACAAGAACGAGGATGGACAAGAACGGTCAAAGGAGCAAGAGTCAAACCATTGCAATCTCATGAGGAAAGAGTTGATGATGCTTATTATTGGCTTAAGTCCAGTAGCGCATGAGAAGACACTTTATGTTGTACCTCAACCTCAATGGCTTAGAGAAGCTTGTGATCCAAAATCATATGACCTATTAGCTAAGTTGGTGATCGCGGTATTGAAGTCAATCCTACTAAAATAGATGCTATTCAAAAGATGCCCGCACCCGTAAACTTGAAAGGGTTGAGAAGTTAACAATGAAATCTTGCATTCATAAGGAGGTTTATAACAAATCTCGCTGGAATATGTCAACCATTCAATCACCTTATGAAGAAAGATGCGCCTTTCGAGTGGGATGAAGGACGTCAAAATGCTTTTAAAAGTATACAGAAGTACTTACTGAATTTTCCCATCTTAGGATCTCCTACACCCGAAGAGCCACTTATATTATACATAGCGGCTCAAGATAGGTCCGTTGGTGCTTTCTTCTGCTTAGTCTCCTAGCTTTCTTTCCCATTACGTTCAATTTCTTGAGTAACTCTTTCTTAGTAGGCTGTCTATCCACAAAACTATCATCATCTGATGAGCCTTCAATATCATCCAGTTCCTCATTTCGAGCATTTGACTCCACATCATCCTCAAAAGACTCCTCAGCCTCAATGTAGTCATCATCGGCCGCTATATTTTCTCCAAATTAATCCTCACTCTTTGTATTTTCTTACTCATCATCAGCACTTGTATTTTCTTGCTCACTAGCCCTTGCACTTTCTTGAACTTCATCAGCTTCAATACTTACTTCACCATTCTGCTCATATAGTACTTCAGGATAAATGATATTTCCATCAATTGCAAGCAATGGCGCTATCCCAAATTCTTCAGTGTGCAATGTAAGATAATTCAACCCTTCATGTACATTCACCATAAATGAAATACCAATGTCACTATCATAACGTTTTAGGTACATTCGAGTGTTTCCTCATGGTACAAGAAGTAGAACCTTACATTCAGCTTTCTACCCCCAAAGTAATGCTAAATCTGGTACAACATATCCATGTTCATGTAGTCTAAACGTACTCTATCAACCTCACTGCTTCTTCCTCCAATATATCTCTATATTGGTTCATGTACAAATGTTCGATCTAACCAAACAACAACTTTTCAAAGTTGTCCATCTGCATTTAAAAAACAAACAAAATGAAATATGTTAAACAAATGTTCAAACTCTTCGACAATCAGAAACCCTAACAAACCACACTAAAAATATCCTAAAGAAACCCTAAAGTAATTTTAAATATAACATTACCCACGTGCTCCCTCAATTTACAGACAACATATGCCTTAAAAATAATAAAATTGGAAAAATGGACCACATACACAAGAAATTTATTTTCCCACTTCTCGTTTTTGTTAACTTATGTGGACTTTTTTCGTACTTTATGCATCTTCTTGGAATATTTGAGTTGTAAGGTATATCTTTCAATTTATTTTTTGGGGATTTGCGGGTTGTGGTCTATTTTCTCTATTTTATTCTTTGTAGGGTATGTACGAAAAAAGTCCACATAAGTTAACAAAAACGAGAAGTGGGAAAATAAATTTCAATTTACCTCGTAAAAAATCAGTAATTGCAGAAATTACTTCAACGGGCTTCTAGCTGTCACCCTTTTCCATTCATCTTCTTCGTATATATATATATATATATATATATATATATATATATATATATATATATATATATATATATATATATATATATATATATATATAATTTTTTTCTGTAGGGGCGGAGGCCCCCCAAGGCATACCTTGGGTCCGCTCCTGTATATGCATAAATGGGTACGTACCTATGTGGTGTTTCACGACACAACACTGGTGGTTTTTGTAGGTTTATTTCAGGATTCATACGACAAAATAGGGATTTGCAGACAAAATGGATTTTTAAGGTTTCAGGTTATAAAAATTTGGGGTGGGTCGCGATTTGGGGGGAAGAGCATTTTTGGGAGTTCAATATATCTTCATTTATTGACATCATTTCACGTCAATCAATGGGTTTTATTTCGATAGGGGGCAACGAGCTGAACAAAACCCACCACAGTAGATGTTGGAACCACGGGTGCACTTTGACGAACGATCACGAAATTGACGGATTGAAACTTCTACTCTATTTGCTCTTTCTTTTCATAGTTGATAATTAGCTGCAACAATATACTTACTATACTGCAGATAAAACAAGGTGAGGCGCGGACTAGGTCGCTCTCTTAAGACGAAATTCACGTCCCCTTCTCTAATGAGGTGCATAAAGGTTCCGATCGTGTCGCGTACGGGATACAACAACCCGCTATCTCTCCGCTGTAACTTCAATGAAACTGCACGTTCAAGTAAAGCAGAAGCTTACATCCGATACACAACAAATGCTCAACATATGTGTATAATAAAGAGGATATATAATCTTTAGAAATATAATTTTCTTTCTCTACTCTCATACCTTTACAAAGCTACAAAAGCCCTTTTATATAGTAAATAATATGACCACCATAAAACCTCTATTTAATATAGAATTAAAGGAAAATATGGAGGTTTTATGAGACAAAATAAAGTATTTATAGCTTTCAAAATATTTCTCTAAGTGACCTCATAAATTGGTCAAAAAAAATTTAATAAAATATTATTTTTATAAAAAAATCCCAACAGTAGACATGGCCACGGGCCCCCGCCCTGGACCCAGACCGGGACCCGAGTTTGCATGGATCGGTTTCGAGTCTTGTTTTTGTGGACCCGAAACCCGACGGGTCGACCCGAGGACCCGGACCCGAGACCCGACCGCCCGAATTTAATATGAAATATAACAAAAAATGCATATGGTTTGAGGCTTGAACTTGGATTTCCCGAGTGGTTTAGTAGAGTGTTAACCATTCGTACAAAACAACTCATTATACTAATCCTAACTATAAACATATAAATATAAATAAAACTGTAAAATGATTATAATAATTATAAACTTGTGTTTAATAAATTATTAATTCTCATATTCACTATTATTAATATTAAAAATCTCCACTAATAACAAATGCATATATATTTAACTTTGAAAAATATAAAAAATTACGGTTCTACCCGTGTAATTTAAAATAAAGATTGAATTTTGAATTTTGAAAATTTGAAAAATCTCTCAATTGTTATTTTCATTTATAAATACCCATAATCCAATCTTCACAACCTTCATTTTATTTAGTTTATGTCTCAAGGTCTTATCTATTTAGTTTATGTCTCAAGGTCTTATCGTTTCATTTTTTCTAAAATTGTTTAGTGTTTAAATTTAACTTTTTTTTTTTTTTTTAAATTTTGAATTTAAAGTTAATCTCAAGTTTTTTCAAGTTTCAATTTACTTTTTTTTTTTTGTTCTTTCTTGTAGTTATTTGGAAATAAAAAAAAAACAAAAAAAAAATGAAATGCCTGTTCGGACCCGAACACGAGTTGGACCCGGGTGGACCCGCCCCCGACCCGACCCGACCCATGGCCATATGTCCACACCACAAGGAGGTTTATGCCAAATGTTTCTAACATAGGGGCTTTTACAGAAATTAGACATTTCATGGGGGCGTGTGTGCAATTAACTCAAAACGAATACTAGAAAAACCCCAGTCCGGAGAGACGAAAACACTCAAATCTCCGTTGCTTCATGAGAATCTCCCCTTGACCAAAGGTAAGAAACTTCTCAATTTCAATTTCAATTTCACGCTATGTGACGAAAAATGCTGTGATTTTGTATCAGGCTTGTGCCTTTTTCTTCCGATTCCTCTTATTTCTGTAATTGAATTTCGGTTTTGTCGGAAAATTAATTTTGAGTTTCTTAAATCAGCAATAAGTTGGATTGAATCCTCTATAGCAAAATTAATCAATTTAATTTCGTGAAAAAAGGGTATTTTTCTTCCTAATTTTAGTTGCTGTTAAAGCTTAATTTTTTCAGCAAGCTGAATGATAGGTTGACCTAAACTGTTCCTTTTATGCTTTTATAAGGGAAAATTCTTGAATTTTTGCAAAGTACTATTGGGCTTGTTTATTTATTTATTTAATTATTTTATTTTTCTTTTCTTATTGTCATTGTTTTATGGTTGGTTTATATGGTGAGTGTGACGATAGATGGGCAGTCGAACGACTCGATCGAGGAAAGGTGAAACGGAGCAGCAAGTGGAAAATCAATCACGCGCCAAGTGGACGGTGTCGTTAACTAAGACGCTTGTGGATTTGATGGTTGAAGAGATTCACAAGGGGAATAAATCGAACAAATCTTTTAGCAAGAAAGGGTGGAAATTCATTTGCGACAACTTCCGCATTCAAACGGGTTACTGGTGGGATAGTGAGCAGTTGAAGAGCCGTTACATTGCCTTACGGAAGCAGTACGTTTGTGTCGCTGTGCTGTTAGATAATCCCGATTTCAAGTGGGATGACGCAACTTGTGAAATCTCTGCCGTGGATGAAGCCGCATGGGAAAGATATATCAAGGTATATATATAATATATATATTTGATTAATATCTATTTTCTGATATTGTGGATATGTTACGAGCATGGTAGTCAAAATCGGGATTTTAAGTAAAATCGGAAGGGAAAATGGTCGGGGTTTTTTACTTGGGCTTCGCTTTTCTTGGAGAAGGAAGCAATCGGGTTTTAGCCCAACAAAGGGAATCCTAGCCTAATTTTGATCCAAATGCAAAAAAAAAAATCCTAGTAAAATCGTAGATTTTAAGCAATTATTAAATCCAATGAGTTTTAGGCTTATGATCGGGGTTTTAATATAGTAGAACCTCGATAAATTAATACTAACCTTGATAAATTAATAGTTTCTCTCGGTCCCGACTCGGTGAAAATGTGTTAAAGTATTAACTCGATAATTTAATAATTCGCTAAATTAATAGAAGTTCCCTAGTCTCGACCGTAGTAATTTATAGAGGTTTAACTGTATGTATGTGTGAGTGAATTTTTCAGTAAATTGAACAAAAAAAAAAACCTAATAAAAAAAGATGGTGAACAGGACCATCCGGATGCTGAGACAGTAAGAAGTATGGGGTGCCCGATATACGAGCAGCTAAGAATAATATTTGGTGAAACGAAAATAAAAGACAACGACGAAGGAATTTCTTCTTCGTTTCCTTGTCCAACGGTAAACGACGTTGTAAAACTTGAGGAGTTTTCACCTTCAGAATCGGACAAGTATAATAATGCCGATTTACCCAGCCGCAAAAGGGGCCGTAAAGGAATTGAAGATGCAATTGCGAGGGGTATAATGGAGATTGCATCTTCTATGAAACTGAGGGCAGAAGCTATAAGCAAGTTCAATAGCGAGTTCTCTATAAGTGATTGTGTTGGTGCGTTGGACGAATTGCAAGGTGTTGACGAACATGTTTACAATGCTGCTTTGGATCTATTCGTTGACCGTAGTGCGAGGGAGACTTTCTTAACTCTAAGTGTCGATAAACGGTTCATCTGGTTGCAAAGGAAGTGTTTATTAGCGGATACTCTTATTATGTAGACTTATCGCAGTTTCTTTGTTGATATCGACTTCTAGGTATTGTTACTTTGTACATAAATCAACCACATTTTTATTTTTATTTTTTTTAGAATAACCAATTGTTATTCTTTTTTTGGAATGAAATTTGTATTTTTTAAATCATGAGGAATTCATTTTCTCCCCCATTTAGATGCTAATGTTTTTGCATATATATTGGAGTAGATTTCATGTGTCTATATTCAATAGTCAACTTTATGGCCCGATGTCAAGACAACATAGCCTGTTGGTAAGCAACTTGCATCTAGGACCATTTGGTCATGGGTTCGAGACAACAGAGGGGAATTGGGGAATATCCTCCTTTGTTAAAAAAAAAAACAAAAAACTTATGGCCCGAGGTGAGGCTTGAAATATTGGAATGGATTTCGGATCTACCCTCAAAGTCGGATAGTCTAATTAGTTTCCGAATATTGCGTCGTGACTGAGTAGGGTATGAAATAGTTTGAGATTTGCGTGAAATACGACTAATCATTGTCTAATTTGATACATTCGGACCGATGATATAAGCTTCGTTGATTTCCATTTTCAAAACCCAGAATGGCTCTTGGATTTACTGGGATTTTGATTAGGCTGAAAAAAATGAACATATGCCGTTTAATGGGTTGAGAATTTAACATGTATTGAAAGGGAAAATTACAGTTTGCATCCCTTAAGTTTGCACCGATTTCACATTTGGTCCCCCATATTCACAAAAAACACATTTGGTCCCTCATGTTTCAATAATTTAATAGTTTTGGTCATTTCCGTTAATTTACCGATAGTCCGTCAATTAAGGATGATAGGCAAACGTTTGGTTCCGTTAGTTTTAACTGAAAATTGACATAATGGACTAAAAATGTCGAATTTTTGAAACATGGAGGATCAAATGTGTTTTTTGTGAACATGAGGGACCAAATGTGAAATCAGTGCAAACTTGAGTCATGAAAACTGTATTTTTCCCTGTATTGAAACAAAACAAGGACAACCTAAAATGTAATCAAATTGCTTATTCTAAAATGAAAAAAGCAAGGACATTTCTTTGAACATAAAGATTTGCATTCTGACATTGGCATAAAGAAAAAATCAACTGACTCGTGATTGTATGTGAATAGATTTATGTGCTAAATACCTATAAGTACATATCGGTAAGTTAATTGAAAGGCTAGATACTTCGATGGGTGGTTATATACGCAGATGCCATTTTGGCGTACATGCATTTTTTTACCATTATCTTTTACCTTTTTACTTTAAGTTTTTACCATTTTACATTTTTTTCTTCCAAATCCTATAATACTTTAAAAACCAAATTTGAACATTCAATTCAAAAAACATTAGATATTCAACATTTTCTGAAATGGATCCAACAAATATAGACACCGAGGTAATGTTTTCATTTTTTATCGAATCTTCAAGTACTCGTGTGATATTACGCGAGTACATGTCATGTGCTCGTGTGATATCACACAAGTACTTGAATTTTTATTTTTTTTCTTGTGGTCGTGTGATTTTGCGCGACCACATGTCATGTGTTCGCGTAAAATCACACGAAGAGACGAATAATTTTTTTATTTTTTTTTCTTTTTTGTTCGTGTTATTTTACGCGAGCACCTTCTCAGTGGTTGTGTGAATATACGCGAGACCTGAGTCGGTGCTCGCGTAAAATCACGCGAGCACTATTTTTTTATTTATTTTTAAATAATATATATTTTGCTTACTTTATTTATTTGAAAACAGTAAGTATACATAAATGTTGATGACGATAAGGAAACATCCGAGTTAAGTATTAGACATAGGTAGATTTGGCGTATTTTTTTTTTTCTTTTTTTATGTTTTTGTATGTTGAACTTTGTTATTGTATTTGGATGTTGAACTTATCTATGGTATTTGGATGTAGAACTTTGATATTGTATTTGGATGTTGAACTTTGTTATTCGGTTTTAAATTTAAATTTTATAACATTAAAAAAAGAAAAATAATAATATTGTATTTGGATGTTGAACAGAGACAGTTTGCTCGCGTGGTGTTCAATGAACCTATACAAGTTTGGCACAAGTTAGAAAACAAATATTACGAACGAATGCTCTATCTAAATTACAAACTAACTTACATCTCGTTCTAACATTTCGTCGAGCAGCTTCCGATAATACTGCAATTTCTGCCTACAACTACAGCGAGAGGTCCACTTTCTGCATTGAGGCTCGAACTCTGTATATGTCGGGGAAACCTCTGGTTGAAAGCATGGAAAATACTCAAATATCCACCTCTGGTTGTACTTTGTCATCGCCGGAGGAATATGCTAAAGGAAGAATTCCGCTTGAGTTTATCCCTAGTTTATTATGGACTTGTATATATATATATATATATATATATATATATATATATATATATATATATATATATATATATATATATATATATATATATATATATATATATATATATATAACAGTGTTCTAAAAATCGGCCGAGGCGGCCGATTAATCGGTTTTTGAGGCGGAGGCGGTCAAAAACCTTTACGATTTTAGTGTAAAGGTTTGAAAAATCGGTTTTTTTGCCTGTGAGGCGGTTTTAGGCGGTCTGAGGCGGTTTGAGGTGGTCCGAGGCGGTCAAACCTTTATGGGGGGTCAAAAGTCGGTGGCAAAAATCAGCCGAAAATCGGTCAAAAACGGTTTTTTTTTTTTTAATAATTCATAATAAAAGTTGGGATTTTAATAAACAAAATATGAGCTTATGTTTTATTTTGTTTATGTTAACTGTTACTGTTAAAGAACTAATGATCTATGTTAGGAATGTTCAAGAATAAATGTAAATTCAAAAAAATTGTTTTTTTATTTATATTTTATAAGAATATTTATGTATTATATGATCTTATTATTATTAAACTTTTATTATTTTATTAAGATATATACATGGTGAAGATACGAGACTATGTTTAAATATCTTTTTATATATGTTTTTAGTATTTATAAATAATATCTAGAAATATATTATATTAAATTTTAAAAACCAATTTATTTCCGATTAATCACCGCCGCACCGATTAATCGTGAGTCGGTCCCTGACCGTCTCCGACCCGATTACCGCTTTTTACATCCTTGATATATATATATATATATATATATATATATATATATATATATATATATATATATATATATATATATGTGCAAGAAATGTAAATCACAAAAAATTCCAAAAGATACATATGATGACCATCAAGCTAACGATTACCCTGATTCTCATAGTAAACATAATCAAAGAAGTGTGCTTCTTCTTCAAGGACAAAAATACAAAGGTAACAACAGTCACAAAAAAAAACTAGAGAGTATCTAAAGCAGAAATCTGATGACCAAACCCTAATCCCCTAAATACTACACCAAACCAGGAGGAATACTTACACACACAAAACCATAATGGTACACCGCATTCCTCGCAAATACCCTAATCGAGCAAGTCCAAAATTCTTCTATACAAAAAAAAAAAAAAAAAAAAATGGACACTCGATAAATAAATACCTATTGAAGTTCAAGGTAATATCATTTTCACGTTGTGAAGATCATCGGTACTTTTGGACTGATTGTGCACCGACTCAAAAGCTTGCGCGCACACATTTGCGAAACCGGTCATCGCTTGAAAAACGTGCGGCAATCCCATCTGCAGATTGTTCATAGTCATAGCCCTCGTCACACTAACCGCTTTTTCGTACTTGGCCTTTTCGTCCTCCGCCTTTGCCCTCAAAGCTTCCACCTTAGCCCTTTTATCTCTAACCGGATCCTTCTTAGTTTCTCCGGAACCTTCCGGAACGAAATACGGCCCGTGCTTATTCTCCAACGATCTCAGCTCCCCCGCCTTCTTGTCAAGATCCTTAAATACCGAATCTGCCCTCCTCTTCTGCTTCTGTTCTTCTGCCTGCTGCATTACAATCGCATGAATCACCGTAAGGAAACTCTTGATTCCTTCGGAGGCGACTTTGTCGGGTGAGTTGTTAATCGCGAGCTGCCATTCTTCGCAGAAGGAGTAAATGGCGGAGTCTTGTTTGGTTTTTCTGATGTTGACTGGATTGTGATTGGTGTTGACCGACGCCACCTGGAAGAGGCTGAGGCGGAGCCAGCCCGTGAGTGATTGGATGTAGTCGCGTTGGGATTTGATGAGCGTGCAGAACGAGAGGTGCCATTGTTGTGCTTCGAGCTCGAGCTGGAGAGTTGCTTGTCGGTGGATCTCAGAAGTGGGGTCCGTTGACGGGAAGAAGTTGAGGTACTTGAGCTGTTGGACTATGTGCGTTTGGACTTGGTGGAATTCGTACATGCTTCTCCACATGCTCATTAGCCTGTCGACAAGAAAAAAATGATGCTTTAGTGGACCGAGGGTGAGTGTACAATTGTGGCATCGCAAAATGTTCAACTTCGTGCAAATAATTAAAAAAAAACAGAGAAAAAAAAAACACGGCTTGAAACATGCCAACAAATTCAACTAACAATGTGAATAATAGTTGTGGACCAAAAATTTTGTGTTCACGGGGGCATATACAAACAAAAAAATCTCTAGGTGGACCAAAAACACTGTAAGCAATTTCTTCGGCAATCCAATCAGTCTGCTTTACGCATACATCGGTGAAATCACGAATGATTTGAAATTGTAGAATATATCTACACAAAGGAAAATGGCATGCATCGATTTCCATTTCTAGTGCCAATACAGATTTGTAAACCGCAGCACGTCTATATATTAATGATATATTATCTCTACTAAAAGGTTGCGTCTTTTGACTCTCGATTAACATTTCTAACTCCTATTTTTAAGGGAATTTCACATGCATAATTTTAGAGCCAAGATCACAAGAATTAACACCAAGGAGAGAGAGAGAACTAACCCTTTGACAAGGCGGAAGAGTTGTGGATAAAGCTCGGATTCCCTCAATTTGATAATCTCGGTCGAAGTCGTCTCTATCGCCTGCACAGCAACCGTCATCTGAGATTCCAACTTCTCGACCTCTTTCTTCGCCTTCTCGGTCTTTATATAATCGGCATTCTTCATCTCTAGCTTCCTCAGTATCCCTGCCTTTTTCTCATGCTCTATTTTCATATACTCTGCATTCTACACGCCAAAAAAAGTGTTGCAAACGTAGTAAAAAAATGGTAGTTTTCGCAAAAAAAAAAACGAGCATATATTATAATATGTATAATAACATAGTTAACGAACAATGTCCGTACATTAAATTTAGGCATAATGGGAATACAATTAAACCTCTATAAATTAATGCAGTCGGGACTAGGAAAATTCTATTAATTTAGCGAATTATTAAATTATCGAGTTAATAATTTAACACGTTTTCACCGAGTCGGGGCCAAGAGAAACTATTATTTAATCGAGGTTATTAATTTATCGAGGTTCTACTGTATACCTTAACCTCCTGGTAGAGTTTTTTCTCCCACGCGTATAACCTCTCGACTGTAGAAGAATGAGTAGCGCTGCCATCGGAAGCCAGACAATTATTATTTCCGATTGGATCTTCGCAGAATTTCCCAAATGCGTTCCATTTTGCACTGCTCGAACCCCATGTCCATAACAACGGAGTCGAACTACTCTTCCCATATCCATAATCCTTTGCTGCTATATATATATATATATACATATATTCAGAAATAGTCGAAAGAAAACGAATTTAGAAGTGATTATTTTTTATGAAGGATTATTATTACCTGAGGATGTTTGGCGATTGAAACTACTACAGATGGGAACTTCTAATAGCATCGAGAGTTCGCCGCCGGCGTTGGCGGCTTTCAAGAAGTAGTCGTCGAGTTCTTTGATTATCTCGACCAGATCTTTGCTCTTGGTGGATACTACTACAGCGAGATCGCTGCTGGCGGTGGTGGCGGTGGTTGTGATGGCAGAAGGCGGGGCGGCCATGCTCTGTGCTCTGGTGGCGGTGGTGGTGGTGGTGGTTGGGGCCACCTCGGAGGCGGTGGTGGTCTCCTCCTCCTCCCACTCCTCCTCGTCTACCGACCGACCGGAAGAAGGCATGAAAGGGTCCCAGAAATCCCAGGTGGATGAAGATGGGACAGGCGGCGGAGGCGGCGGAGGGGGTGGCCGGATGGCGGAGGAGGTGGTGGTGGTGGTGGTGGAGGTGGTTGTCCAGGAAATGGGGCTCATTGGGGGGGGTGGGCGGTTGGGCAAGGAAGGGGGTGGAGAGGGGTTGGGTGGTGGGTTGTGGTGGCGGAGGTGGTGGAGGTGGTGGTGGAGGCTGGTCTCAGCGGTGGCAAACTGGAGAAGGGCGGAGCCGGTGTTGCGGAGAGACCTTAAATACATGCTGTGGGCGGCGGAGAAAGAGTGTCTAGATTTAACAAGCTGCTTCATGTATCTCTTTCTAGCCTTGCATCTTGAAACCATCTCTTCTCTATCTAATCTTGAATACCAACAACCCATCTCTCTCTCTCTCTCTCTCTCTCTCTCTAGATTCTTATGTGTGTGTTAGTGTGTGAGAGAGAAACAAATTAAATCAATGGAACTCTACTTTAATGGGGGGCGGCTCTGGTTATATATTATTATTCATTATTTTGTGTTTTTATATAGTCATGTGTATTATTACCAGGGTGGAATCAGACACAAAAAAGAAGCAGCGAAAAAAGAGAAAGAGAAGGCGCTGGGGTGTAATAGGTACTTTCGCCACCAAATTATGTATGTACTTGAATATATATGTAGAGAGAGAAAGAGATGTAGAGAGAGAGTACAGATTCAAGTCAAAGAGATGGTGCAAATATCAGGCTGAATCTTTACCTGCAAAAAAGGCATTGCTTTTTTTTTCTCAGACTCGTTAGATTTAACAAAAACAAAATCCAAATTAATTCTCCCCAAAAACAAAAAGAAAAAGAAGAGAGAGAGAGAGAGAGAGAGAGAGAGAGAGAACAGTAACTAAGAAATTGAAATTAAAGAGTAGAAGAAGAAGACCTGTATGCAGCGCCATTGAGAAAGGAGAATGGTGGAAGAAGAAGACGAAGCAGAATAAAAATAATAATACTTAATTTGGGTAAAAATACAAAGCAAAATGAAGTTGTTGGGCAGAGTGCCATAAATTTTATTTACCACCTACTGTATCTGTATGTATGTATATATCATGTATGTATATGTCATGGATATATACTACAATGGGACTTGCTTTTCGCGGTTGCAAAATTGCTATTCGCGGTTATTAATAAAATATTCCATCTCTCTAGAAAAAGAAGGTTTTGAAGAGAATTTGCTTAAAAATCATTCTTGTTGGTGTGATATACGAAAACAAATGAGCTCGTCGGATGAAGATCGTGATAGCGGACCTAGCGAGGTAAAAAATTCTTCTTCTCGATCGGAAAAAGTCGAAAAAATGGCCAAACGCCCAACTCGGGCGCCCAAAGTAGCGGTACACGCCCAAGTTGGGCGTGCAGTTGGCAGCTCCACGCCCGGTTCGGGCGCCCGGCAGCCAACTGCACGCCCAACTTGGGCGTGTACCGCTACTTTGGGCGCCCGAGTTGGGCGTCCGGTTCAACCCGTTTTTAATTTTTTTTTTTTTTTTTTTTTTTTTTAAATAATTTTTTTATTCAATACCGATTATTTTACAACAACTCAATAAACCGTATTTTCTTTTCAGGTCAATACGTCTAGAGTTGAAGTTGATCATACCGATTATTTTACAACAACTCAATTGTTTGACTCGGGGGACGAGTTAGTGGATTGGGCTCGGTCCGTTGCAAGAGCTCTTTTCGTGAAATTAATTAGAAAAAGTACCCCCAAAATAAATAAAGTGTGTCTGACTTGTTCGGAAAGCCTCGAGGAAGTAACGCAGAGCCGTCCTCGAAAAGGTCTGGTAGCAAAAAAATAGAATGTGGTTTTCAAATGGTCGGACGCCGGCGGTTGGACGATAGATGGGAGCTCAGAACAGTATATGGGAAGCACAATCATCATCCGATATACACGTCTGGGCATGGGCTTAGTGCATTGAATGAAGCGGAGTCGAAGATTATCAAGGATCTTTCACAAAGTCATGTGCCGCCCAAGAAGATTTTGGCTAACCTGAAGAAAAATGGCTTGGGTCTCGATGCTTATTCGAAACAAATATACAATGAAAAGGCGAAGTTGAGAAGATTAGCTAGGGGTGACCGTACAGTGATGCAATATTTGATTGAGTTGCTTGAGGAGCATAACTATTACAAGTGGTTCCGTACAGATGAAACGACACATGCAGTTATCGATTTGATGTGGGCTCACCCTCTATCTGTCGAATTGTTAAGTAAGTTTCCGTACGTTATACTACTTGACAGTACTTACAAAACCAATCAGTACAAATTGCCTTTGTTGGAGATTGTTGGTGTTACTCCGGTCGGAAAAAATTTTACTGTTGGAGTGGTTTTTATGCGCCATGAAAATGAAGAGCATTATACATGGGTGTTGCAAAGGTTGAAGAGACTTTTCCCCCCACATACTCTACCTAGTGCACTCGTGACTGATCGCGAGTTAGGGCTCTTAAAGGCGATAGAGAATGTATTTCCGACTGTGCCTCATCTATTATGTCTTTGGCACATTAACATGAATGTGGGGCGTCGTGCTTCAAAGTGTTTTGGCAATAGTAGGCGTCGAGGATTTGCTTTTGTAGTCGGTCCGTGGCAAACTTTGGTAACATCAGCGTGTGAAGAAGATTTCTACCGGAATTATACAGTTTTAGTGAACGATTACGCGAATCATCCACAGTTGATTGAGTACCTCCAAGACACTTGGCTGATATACAAAGAGAAATTTGTAAAAGCATGGACGGATCTAGTTTTTCATCTCGGCAATACATCGACAAGCAGGTATTTATTTATCAGTGGTTAAATACATATACTTAACTCAATGTGTTGTTGTTTACTGAAACATAACCTACTTTAATCAAATTAGGGTGGAGAGCGCCCATAGAGCATTGAAGAGATGGTTGGCTTCGTCCACAGGTGGCTTTGACACATTTTGGGCACAGTATCACACACATTTCATCCCTCATTTTGCTAAAACCGTCGAATGCCCCGTATATTTTATAAACAAGTTATCGAATTACTAATAACACAAACTGAATGTTCCATATATTAAGAGCATGTTTGGTGTAAAGAGAACAAAGTAGAGATCTTTATCAATCTCCTATAAATCCATCAATGGTAAAATTCTTACGAATAGGTCTTAGACAAAATTCAACTTTACCTAGAAGTCTTGACATAAATCTTTTTTACCTTATTCCCCACAAATGTACATTCTACCCTATCAACACACACAATCCAAATTCACCCATTGGCCACCATGGACCATTGTTGGCCGGTCAGATTTTTTTTCCAGTACTTGAATGTCATTTAATGTTGTTGCTCGGTTAACTTTTTTTTTTTTACTAACCTGAATGCTGGTCGTGAATTTTTTTTTTCTTCTTTTTTTTTTTGTCGACTCGGCTATTCAACAGTCTGATAACAACGGCCAATACAACATATTAAAATAGATGGGGAAAAAAAACTAAATCTTAGTTTTAGCACTAAAAATAATATTTTCGTTACATGTAAATGGGTCAGCTGACAGCGTGGAGCAAATGGGTCTAAAATTGGCAGACTTAATGGAAATTTTGTCCACCTTCAAACACAGGGAACCAAAAATGGAATTCGGAAAAATTCGAAAGATATTTTTTTTGAATTCTCCATATATAATATATATTAGAGTAGACCATGTTCAACAAATTGTTAAACCCAACTCTTGAAACTATATGTAGAAATGTTTTTGTCCAAGACTCCCAATTGAAAGAGGAAGGTAGCTTGCTTACTTCATAAATTAGTTATGATTGTCTTCACAATTTCACCATAAATAACAAATCAAAAGAATATTTGTATATTATACTAATTAGCAAACAAGGTATATTTACAAGATAAAAAATGGTTATGTGCACTTTTTATTCCACCAACTATAATGTATTATAAATTTTGATGGTAACTAAATTTTTATATGGAAAGTTAGATGCTACACTCGATTATTTACACTATGAGAATTTAAACTGTAGATTTAATTAAATAACTATTCGCTAAGCACATATACACATGAACGTAGATATAATTATGTGTAGATATACAGTTCAAATCCACCCAGCGTAAATAACCAGACGTCCCATCCAATTTCCGATTATGTACATAAAAAAATAGGAAAAAAGGTTAAAAAAATGAATGAAGTTGCAAATATAAAAATAGCAAGAAAGTCCAAAGAAGTCTCTCCACTCTTGTCTCAGTCCCCACCACTCCCTTTACCTCATACATAGTAGAAATATCTGTCCTTTTTATTACATCTGAAAAAGAAAAAAAAAACATTATAAATCAAATCATATTCACATCCACGTATTCCAATCCGCCTCCCCCAAATTTTATTTATAATATAAACTTATTAAACCGAAAATCTCCATGCAGATAATTGGATTAATTATTTGAAACATATTTCTAATAACAATAAAAAAAATAAAATAAAAAATATGAGGAATTCCACCATCACCATAGTTCTTTTGAGCTTCTTCTTGATTTTCTGCACACTCTCTTCTTGCTCAGCAGCTACAGTACTACTTCCCAAGAAGCAGCAGCTCCACCCAGATGAAGGTATTTACCATTTTCTCCAATTCTTGATTTTTTATTTTTTAATTTTTTTTTTGGGGAGAGCCCAGATAATCAATTTGTTTGTTTGTTGAACTGATTTAATTAATTAATTAATTAATTAATTTATGTAGTGAGGGCATTGAAGGAAATAGGGAAGAAAATGGGGAAAAAAGACTGGGATTTTAACAAAGATCCATGCAGTGGTGAAGGGAATTGGAGTTTGCCAATTACAAGAAAGGGTTTTGAGAGCTCCGTTACTTGTGATTGCTCCTTTGATCTCAACTCCACTTGCCATATTGTTACTATGTATGTTTATCTTTTCTCTGTGTGTGTGTGTGTGTTTGTGTGTGTGTTTGTGTGTGTGAAACATTTGGATTTCTTTTTTTTTTTTTTTTTATGTGTGCTTGAGAAAACTATATTTAGTATTCTTCTTCCATGGCCGGAGTTGTGGGAGAGCAGGTCGGAGAATGAGATGTTGACCGGAACCAGCCGGTCAACGGCTTGATGATGAGTCGGCGATTTTGACTTTTTCTTACTGTTCATTTAATCATCCAGGCTGTACAATGGCGGGCTGATGGGCCCACCTTTTCTGTCTGAAAGTCCCACACCTCAATTGTTTTTACTTGAATGACTGAAAGCCATGTCTTGTCTTCTTGTCCTCTTGTGTGTGTGTGTGTTTGTGTGTGTGTGTGTGTGTGTGTGTGTGTGTGTGTGTGTGTGTGTGTGTGCGTGTATTTGTGTGTGTGTGTGTGTGTGAATTAACTGCCATAAGTAACTATGATGCCTTGATGGTGGTAATGTTTGATCTTCGATTACGGATAAATCAAGAAAATATTTAAAAACTCGTTTTCGAAATTTAGAAGTTACCCGCGGTTATAAAAATTCGAAGTTTACCGATAAATTAGACCGACCCTTTTGATTATGTAAGGCAACAAACGATTGTATCGAAATGCATTTCAAGATCTGAAGTCGTGCGCGTTTTAATTTTTAATCGAACTCACAGTCGGGCTTTAACTTTCTTGAATTCCCGATTTAGAAAGTTATGTATAATCCAGCTGTCTTTAACTAACATTGCGACGTTAAATGAAATCGGTGCAGAGCTTTGAAAGCACAGAATTTAACGGGAGTCGTTCCACCCGAATTTGCTAAACTCCGCCATCTTCAACATTTGTGAGTCATCGTCACTAGTATACCACTACTGCATTTAGAATATATATAATATTTTTCAAGTCCGGCATTTATTTCTTTTTAATTTTTTTGTCTGCAGGGATCTTAGTCGAAACTACCTTAATGGTTCAATACCTCTTCAATGGGCTAAAATGAGCTTGCTTGACGTGTAATTCCTTTATCCCGCCTCGTGTTCTATTACAATATTGCTTAAATTGCATATCCACCACTCATCGGAATATGCATCCGGAAAACATATCCAATTTGAGTTTTTTTTTTTTTTTTTTTTTTTTTTTGGTGCAGGTCTCTTATGGGAAACAGATTATCGGGTCCGTTTCCGAAAGTTATTACCAGAATTACTACACTTGTGAACCTGTATGCATCAATCTCTATTTAATTTTCTGCCTTCTTATTTTCTACTCGTTTTTCTACCGAATATATAGTCATAGGTTGTTTCATTTAAACTACAATTTACTACTAAATGTCTTTCAAATCGACGTTGAAATTTTCTATATGCAGGAGCCTCGAGGGAAACCAATTTTCGGGACCAATTCCTTCAGATATCGGATTCTTGGTCAACGTACAAAAACTGTAAGTATTTCATCACTCGTTCCAAATTCAGTTTCTTGAAATTTGCTTCAGTGTCGTAATTAACGGTCTACTTCGATCCCACGTTTTTCAGTGTTTTGTCGTCAAATGCATTCACCGGAGATTTACCGGTTGCGTTTTCCAATTTGACCGCGTTAACCGATTTGTGAGTACCACCACATCTCTTCATTCGATCGAACTTTCTTGTTTTAATAAAAACTAAAATTTTATCGTTATTTTTTTCTTCGTGAAATTAGGAGGATAAGCGACAATAACTTCACAGGAAAGATTCCAGATTTCATTAGCAGCTGGAAACAAATCGAAAAACTGTAAGTTGCATTGCATTACAATTGTGCATTCTCTACTTGTTGTATTTCATAATCACATCAAAAATAGAAAAAAAAAACGGGGAATTATTGAAAAGCTCGACTTTTTTTTTTTTTCGTCTCAGGCACATGCAAGGTTGTTCTCTAAAGGGTCCGATACCTTCTTCGATATCTTCTCTGACAAGCTTAACTGACTTGTGAGTGTCTTAAAATCATTTCCCTCAATTAATATAGGCTTATTATGTATGGATTCAGTAATTTGTTTAGCTTCGTTTTTTACGGCTTTTTAGGAGGATCAGCGATTTAACTGATGGAGGATCGACTTTTCCGCCACTAAGTGATATGAAGTCAATTAAAGTGCTGTGAGTTCTTAAAACATTTTCCATCCGACGATAATATATATAGAATGTTTTGGCCACATATATATATATATATATATATATATATATATATATATATATATATATATATATATATATATATATATATATATATATATATTAAACGGGAAGGTTCGGTGTACGTAGGATACTGAGGAGTTGCTTGATAGAAGGAGGCATGCCTGAATATATAGGAAACATGAAAAAATTGAAAAATCTGTAAGTATTATATGCGTTTTTTACTCGAATTATTTTATTGTAATAAGTTGGCAACTGAAACCTTAAAACCGAGCGTTGAAAATGTAGGGACCTTAGCTTTAACAACTTGACTGGAGTGATTCCTGATTCGTATGTCCATCTTGCAAAAGTCGATTTTTTGTAAGTCATAACTTAATTCTTTTCATACATTTTTTTTAATTATACTTCACGAGCATTTATTGACGCTAAACTAACAACAATGGTTTGTGTTTTATAGGTACCTGACGGGAAATAAACTTACCGGACAAATTCCAGGGTGGCTTTTAGAAAGAAACAAGAATGCGTAAGCATATTCGAATATTTATTAACTATATTTATTAGTTTCTTTGTCATGCCATCTTTTTTATGCCGTACTATTCGAATATTCGATATTACGCCACAAAAATAATTTCGATAACGATTTCGGTAGCGTCATATTTTGTCTATTTCGATTACAGAGATATCTCTTATAACAATTTCACGTCAGAAAGCTCATCGGCAAACGAATGCACAATCGGGAGTGTGTAAGTATTTTGATGTTCGCCTTTTTTTTTTTTTTTTTTGTGTGTAATGTGACATCAAAATTTAAGCTTGCTTATTTCGCTTCAGAAACTTGGTGGAGAGCTACTCATCGGCAGCTAATAAACCGTAAGATTGCGTTTTTATTATTGAATTTGATTAATTAAATTTCAAAATATAAGGTCATGCGAATAAAAAAAAAATTTAATTTTTTTTTTGGCGTAGAGGTAAAGAAGTCCACGGATGCATGAAGCAAGACTATCCATGTCAAAATCTGAAAGATAACCGTACGTATATATAGTCGAAGCTTTCGAATTATTCTAATAATAAAAAATAATAATAAATAAAATCTCACTGTTTACCAACAGAGCATTACTCGTTGCACATAAACTGTGGAGGAAAGTCGGTAAACACAACAAATAGTACAACAAAATACGAAGCCGATTTAGAAGCGAGAGGCGCTTCGATGTACTACCAGGGGCAAAACTGGGCATTTAGCAGCACCGGCAATTTCTTGGACAACGACCTCGATTCCGACAACTACATCGTGACAACAAACACTTCCGCACTGTACAACGTCACTGCACCGGAATCCGAACTGTACAGAACCGCGCGCGTTTCTCCACTCTCCCTCACTTATTACGGACTCTGTCTCCTCAACGGAAACTACTCCGTCAAACTCCATTTCGCGGAGATTGTTTTTTCGAACGATCGCACGTTCAGCAGCCTCGGCAGGCGCATATTCGACGTCTACTTGCAGGTAAATCAATTTAATTAATACCGGACAGATATAAATTTAATTTAGTGTTGCATTTCTCACAACATAGTATATATTATAATATGAATATGCGCAGGGAAAGTTGGTTTTGAAGGATTTCAACATCGCTGACGTGGCGGGTGGGCCCGGTAAGCCGATTGTGAAGAGCTTCAACGTGACGGTAACAAGCCATACGTTGAAGATCCATCTTTACTGGGCGGGAAAAGGGACAACTGGCATTCCACTTCGAGGAACTTACGGCCCTCTTATATCGGCGATATCGGTTGATCCTAGTATGTTTCGTTTTTGTTTTGTTTTTTTTTTTTTTTTTTCTATATTAAAAAGAAAATCATTTATTTATTATTTTTGTAATTTTTTTTCGTTGTAACAGATTTTAAACCACCGGTTCTGGTTCATCACAAAAAGATTAGTACATTAATGATGGCTGGGACAATAGCGGGAGCCGTTTGTTTCGTCACTCTGATTCTCGGTATCTTGCGTAAGAAAGGCTGTCTAGGTGGCAAATCTTCCACCGATAAAGGTATTATTATTATTTTTTTATTACAAGAATCATAAGGTGGTTAGACGATGCCTCGTATTAAGAAATTATTACATTATAAAATTTGATAGTCGTCCCATCGTAAATTTCCACAATGCATGCATGCATCTTCGGGTTTTTTTTTCCTCGACATTCGACTAACATATGCATTTTTCGAAATGGGATATTAAAGAAAGTCGTGATTTTTGTGATGAAAATTATTGTTTGCAGAGCTTAGAGGCCTCGATCTACAAACGGGTCTGTTCACATTAAAACAGATCAAATCTGCAACGAAGAACTTCGATCCAGCAAACAAGATTGGCGAGGGTGGTTTCGGTACCGTTTATAAGGTTCGATAGCTTACACAACTGCCATTCTAAATCACACACACACACACACACACACACACACACACACACACACACACATATATATATATATATATATATATATATATATATATATATATATATATATATATATATATATATATATATATATATATATATATATATATATATATATATATATATATATATATAATATTGAAAAGGAAATTTAATATTCTCCTGCATTATACATACAGGGTGTCTTATCCGACGGAACCGTAATAGCAGTGAAGCAGCTTTCGGCAAAGTCTAAACAAGGAACGAGGGAATTCGTTAACGAAATCGGAATGATATCTGCACTACAACACCCGAATTTAGTAAAGCTCTACGGATGTTGCGTCGAAGGAAATCACTTAATGCTAATCTACGAGTACATGGAGAACAATTGTATATCTCGCGCTCTTTTCGGTGAGCATCGTTTATATTTTTCATAATTCCCATTACTCGAATTTTTTTTTTATCTTATTTTTTTTTTTTTTACATTCTTTAATAGGAAAAGATGCGTCACAAAAAGTGAAATTGAACTGGCCCACGAGGAAGAACATTTGCCTCGGCATTGCTAAAGGTTTAGCTTACCTCCACGAAGAGTCGAGGCTTAAAATAGTCCATCGGGATATTAAGACGAGTAATATTTTGCTTGACAAAGATTTGAAAGCTAAAATAGCCGATTTTGGACTCGCGAAGCTTCACGAAGATGGTAAAACCCACATTAGTACTCGGATTGCTGGTACTATGTAAGTTTCGTTTTAATTTTACTTTCGTTTAGAGTTATATATGCACATAGTCAACTAATAGTATTCTAAGGCCTCGTTTGGTTCCTAAGATAAAATTAGTCTAGATAATATTACATTACATAATCCTATGAAAACCCGATTGCATTGTTGGACAATTTGCCAAGTCTACAACCATTTTTTCCATTAATTGCAGGCCAGCCCGAAAAGTTATTTAATTAATCATGGTTAGTCTTGCCAGCCAAACGAGGCCTAATTTTATTAAATATAACTTCCTACTTAAATACAGTAATCATATCTCAAAAGGGTCTAATTCAAAAATAGCCAACTTCTTGCCGGAAGAAAGCCCACGAATTTAGCAGCCATTTTTATTTCAATTTCACAATTTTACTATAAAAAAAAAATTCATTATGTTAATTTTTTGTTTGCAGAGGTTATATGGCACCAGAATATGCGATGCGCGGTTACCTAACTAGCAAAGCAGACGTATACAGCTTCGGCGTGGTCGCACTCGAAATAGTCAGTGGTAAAAGCAACACAAACTATAGGCCAATCGAAGACTTCGTCTACCTTCTTGATCAGGTATTAACTTTTTTTTTATTATTATTGTTTCTTTTTCAAGTATAGCAATATTTGTTGTAATTTTGATTTTTTTTAAATAATCCACTAATGAATTAAAACTATATACAATTAAACCTCTATATATTAATACAGTCGGGACTAGGGAAATTCTATTAATTTAGCGAATTATTAAATTATCGAGAGAAACTATTATTTAATCAAGGTTATTAATTTATCGAGGTTCTACTGTATAGGCTTATGTACTTCAAGAAAGGGGTAGTGTACTGGAGCTAGTGGACCCGGATATGGGGTCCGCATACTCGTCAGACGAGGCGATGGTTGTACTAAACGTTGCCCTATTGTGCACGAATGCGGCCCCCACACTAAGGCCGACGATGAGTCAAGTTGTGAGCATGCTCGAAGGAAAAACGGCAGTTCAAGACTTGCTTTCCGATCCTGGATTTTCGGCTGCCGATTCTAAGTACAAGGCCATAAGGAACCACTTTTGGCAGAATCCTAGCGCAAGTCATAGCGTGTCGACTAATGGTACATACTCGTATTCGTCGCTCTCGAATGCTGACAGGGACGAAAACGAGATAGTAGCTCAAAGAACTGATCAAAACGTATCTATTCAGTGAAAAAACGATAAGTATTATTTTTTATCATTATTAATTTGTTCACCAAGAAAAATGTACATATAGTCTTCTTAGAACAAACTAAGGTTACGTTGTTGAGGTAACATTTGCAGGGGTCTCAAATTAGCAGGAAAAATAATAATAATAATAGTATTTATTTTAGATGGGTTTAAATTTTGTTTTTCTTATATTAACTTGACCGGATCTTAAAATTTAAAAAAATAAGCTGTTGGAGAGCAAATAAGATTTTGTTAACAAGTATGCATAAAAATAGATATTGAAATCATTATTCAAACACTTTAAAAATCGGAAATCATGTTCTTTCCTATTACAATAAATTGAAAATAATATAAAATTTAAAGATTTTAAATCAGCTGGAATTGAGACGACAAATTTGAGCCAGAGTAATCACGTAAAATAAATGCCGACGAAGCGTACGAGGATGCCCTATATCTTACAGTAAGATGAGAACTACATTATATAATACCAAACAACCTAGATTTTTGCTATACAGAAATGTGAACAAGCAGAACGAAAAACAAGTAAACGTACAACACGCAAATCAAGGTTAAAATACAGAAGGGATGGATCTCGATATATATACCATCGTATGTATCTAACTATATATTATCTCACAAGGCTCATTTCTAATGTTATCTCAGTCTCTTCTCTCCGATTGAACCTCCTTCGCCACAGAAGAACAACCAGGAGCCTCCGTCAGAAACTGCTGCCAAAACACATCGTTAGCGCCAGCTGGCAAACTAAGGGCGGCCCCCCCACTTATTTCCCGTTCGTTCGGCATTTCAGCATCAGGAGTTTTAGTCGGGCTCAAATTCACATCGATGCCCAACGTTGGTTTTTGCCTCGAGTCCATATCAATGCAAATGGAAGATATCGCCGGACTGTCGACATCATAATTCGAAGACGACGAATTACATTCCCGCGAATGCGACGCCGACATGTGGCGAACGGGTGAGAAAGGCGGTGGGGCCCTCAAATCGGAATATCCAGAAGACGCCACCATAAATTCTTCTTCGGACGGGGTTTGATCGATCCCATGAAAAAACGTCTCCCAAAACGACAGCGACGAATCTAATTTTTCGACTTGCTCCAAATCTAATAGTGGAAGAGAATCGCTCGGATTACTTACGGTGAAAGTCGTGTTTTTCGGCTCCCCGACGTGTTTGCATTCGCCGTGCAAGAAATGCAAAGCTAATATTCTTCTCTTTTTGTTGTGAGAGTGTTCCGATCGAGGCGTTTGCAATAATTGAGCTAATGTAGACATTAATTGTTGTTGCCGTTGATCTATGCTTTGCAGAGTCTGCTCGAGCGACCTGAGCTGATACTCGTAGCCTCGATTTTCCTGTTTGTGCCGTTCGATTTGTGACTGAAGAGAATTTTTTTCTTGGTTCATTTTTTCGATCTCTTTTTCGTAATCCTCTCTTTCTGAATTTGTGAATGGGGATCCATTTGCTTGGCCCGAATGGCTGTGGATTGGCTTACGCCTGTATATATTCTTTAATAGATGCCGTTGTCCTCGGATGAACTCCTCGTTTGCAAACTCCCATTGATCGGGATCAATCTTTCTGAAACCCTATAAATTTCAAGAAAACCAATAATAATCTTAGGAATTATGATATAAATCAAACGGCCCAAATCGAGTTCCAACTATATATGTTTTATTCATCACTTACTTAATCCTCAAAACATCTCATCGAATACATATTTTCCATTAAAACAAATTCGCTATTGAACATAGAACGAGTAGCTACACATATAGAGATAGCAAACAACGAAACCGAGACAACGAAAACCGAGGAAAGCGAAAAAGAATCTTCATTTAGTTAATCCTCTAAACATCGAGTTCAAGAATACTTAATTTTCCAACCATTCTTGAAATACATTTTCTATGGCAATTCAACAAACTTAAGAGTTAGACAGCTAAGCTATTCAACACAAGAAAAATAGCTTGCAATCGAGATAAAAAAAAATATCGAGAAAAGCGGGACAAAAAAAGAAGGATAAGCTTACATAAGTATTGAGTTAATCCTCAAAACATCTCATGCTAAAGTGGATTACTAGTTCAAGAATACTTAATTTTTCCACCATTCTTGAAATACATTATATGTCAATTCAAAAACTACGGCCTCGTTTGGTTGCCAAGATAAGATTAAATAATCTAATGAAACCCAATTTTGTTAATTGGATTTTGGAAGATCCAACAAGAAACATGCCGGGAAGACGATAAACCAAGATAATATTTGCCGATCGATCCAGCACCAAACAAAGTCCTATTATTTAGGTAATAATGACTAATCTCCCCAACCAAACGAGGCCCAAGAGTTTCAACAGATAAGCTACTCAAAACATCAAACAGTGACTCAAATAGAGATAGCAAACAAGAAAAATAGCTTGAAATCGAGATTAAAAAAAATCGGGAAAAGAAAGCTTACATAAGTATTGAGTTGCCTAATGAAGCTGGAGAAGTTATTGTGTTTGAAGTAATTAGGCAACAAATCTTTGGCAAAATCAGGTGGATTCCAGACAACAAAACTAAGTCCTGTCGGACTCCAAGAAACAACTGAACTTGTCTTAGGATCATCCACCATTTCATATGTCTTCACCAGAAATGGCGCCGCCGAATTATTACCACCATTTGATCCATCCATCACTCTCTCACTCACTACACTAATTCAATTATTTATTTTAATAAATTAATTACAAAATTAAAATTGGGTAAACACTCAATCAGAACAAAACCCACAAAAAAAACAACCCCGCCAAATTAAAGAATCAATCTTTCTTGATCGGCAACAATAATTAATCAATCAACAAAAACTCTAGAAATTGGGAAGAAAAGCAAAAGGAACTAAAACCCTAATAAAATCTTTAACCAAACCCTTGTGATTAAATCGTATGTTTCGTGGATTGCAAGTAAAAAAGAAAAGGAAAAATTCAAAACTGTGTAGTCAACTCTACAAACACGTGGTTCTTGGAGGAAAAGAAAACCCAAAAAAAAAAAAACCCGAACGGCAGAATTATAAATGTAGAGAGAGAAAGAGAGAGAGAGAGAGAGAGGAAAAAACTGATCGTCAAATCTGGGGCGTTTGACGGTGAAGACTTGACTTTCAACAACTCTTTGTTCTTATTCAAGTTCGGCAAAAGGAGTTTTGCTTCCATGGAGTTGAATTTCAAAGATACTTTTTTCCTTTTTCTTTTTCGTATTCCTTTTTTTTTATTTTTTTATTATTTTAATGATTAATATATTAGTTTATATAAAATATATGGGAAAATTGCACTTTGCCCCCTTAAAAAATGTCATTTTTTCACTTCGCCCCCTTGAAAATGTCATTTTTGCACTTTGCCCCTCAAGATAGAAAAATGAGACTCTCCCCATTCGAAATATATTAATCGAAGCACTTTACCCCAATGTGTATTTGCGAGCTAATTCTCGCCGGATTAAGAGTGTACATATCATTCTACTTTTTCCGCTTTAAAATCCAGCTTTCACTACTGAGTTACTTAGGGTTTCTAAAGCCACAATATTCACTTCACAAATTGATGGAGAAGAGTTACCCCAATTCTTCGCGACTCTAATTCACTCAATATTCAGAACAAAAAAGATCAAATGAATGTATAAAATTATGGACAAAATTGTCACGTTTGAGGAATCGTTTGAACGATCGATGGAGAACACCTGGTTGTTGCTCGCCGATTCAATTGATTTTGGGAGAAAAGAAGTACCCTGTGTCTTTTGGGTTATTCGATTTGAGAGAGAAAAGAGAGCCCCACGGTAATATGATGTGAAATATGGTCAAATGATATTTATAGCCTTAAAAGACGAAATTAACCCTCCCAATTACTGAAATCCGGCGAGAATTAGTCCGGAAATACACATTTGGACAAAATACACCGAGTTATATATTTCGAAGGGGGACAATCTCATTTTTTCTATTTTGAGGGGGGAAATTGCAAAAATGGCCTTTCTAACGGGTGAAGTGCAATTTGTCATAAATATATTTAACAAAATAGCGTTGAATTCAGCAGTAACGGTAAAGTAAATTCAGAGATCCAGTCGTCCACAAATAGAAAAATAAATAATTGGTAAGAAAAGAATTGCTAAATCGATTTATGTTTATAGTTGTGAATTGTGATAAAATACTTGGCATTAGTTGTAGATGATGATACAAAAACCAATTTCGAAAATAGTATACAACACAACAGATGTTAGATTTATGTAGCTTTTCAATGCAATTTGAATCATTTCAAGCGAAGTTAGAAGATGATGTAGACGCATAAAATAATTAATTGGTTAATTAAATTGTGTCTAAATTAAATTATAATTTATCTTACAAAATAAGTTATGGAGATAATTATCAATTAATTATTGGCCAATAGGATTATTTCTTCTCTTCCAAGTTATAAGAGATAAATATCAATTTAAATAGAGCCAATCAAATCGCGCCACGTCATCAAGTAGACTTTAAGTAGGACTCTTATTCTACCACTATAAATAGAGACCCTCTCTACACAATTCAAAAGACAACTCAAGAAGAAGAAAAACCGTAGGAGAAAATTCTCTCTACAATATTCAAGTCGCTCTTCATCAAATTCAAGGCGTTCTTCATCAAATCGAGGGCGTTCTTCAACAAATCAAGATCGAAGGAAGATTGAAGGGCCAAATCCATCAAGAACTCCAAGATCTTCAAGTCAAAACCCGTCAAAGTTCAGCGTTTCGATCCGAGATTCAAGTCGCAAGACCCTCGGAAGACGTTATTCAAATCCAAATCAAATCCGGAGAAGATTAAATCAACGACCCGTCTCCGAAATTCAAAGTCAAACACATTGTTCTTGAGAGAAGAATCAGAGGATTAAATTAGAGTTTGTAACCCGCAATATCTTATTTTAATTCAATAAAATTATCTTTGTGCAATTCTTTCTTGTTTGTTTATATAGGAGATAAGAATTTGTTGCTACAGATGCTGTACATAATTTAATTTCAATGAAATAAGTAAAAAAAATTGCTGAAGAAGATAGAAACGGTTAACCATTATGTTAACTACACGATTATGATAGTTTGGATCGGATGTTGCTGTGTTTTCTTACGCAGTACCTCGACGTGGCGAGCGTGAAAATGTTTTAAGAATCATTTTTTTTCCTTTTTACAAGGGCTAAAACAACTTATTTGGACTTTTTTACCCTATATTGTTAGTTTTACTTTAAAAACGAGTTTTATTGTGGAAGAAGAGATAGGGGCAGTAATGGAGGTAGTGTGGTGGTGCAATTGCACACCCTTGGCCTTTTCAAAATTTATTTATTTATAGGATAAATTACAACCATCTTCCTGAGATATGGTCAAATTATGAAAAATTCTCTATTGTTTGGATAATTACATCACCCCTTAAGTATGAATCTTCTTACACCTCCACCCTTATGATGTCAAATTCAACATAATCATCTAGATTCCATGGAATGTGCTCTAGTTTGTACTCATTTTGTGTAAAAATACAGTTTCTGATATCACAAAAAACACATCTTATGATCATCTTGTTTCAAAATGTGGAGATCGAATGGGATAAAACGTGTACAAAAGTGATAATATTTCATATATAATCAAGAAGATTCCACTACATTTGAAACCACAAGGGTGGACGTGTAAGAAAATTTATAATTGAGGGGGTTATTGTAATTACCCAAACATGAGGGGGTTATCATAATTTTACCATACCTCAAGGGTGTTGTAATTTTACCTTATTTATATAACTAGGACATTTTATATTTTAAATTATTGAAACTAAATTAAAATTTATTAAAACCACTATTGTTCTATGTCTTAACAATCTGAATTTTATTAGGAAAAAAAAAACTAATTTTCTCTTTTTCTATTTTAGGAGTTACATAATATATATTTTTTTATAGATTTTCTTAATAAAACTTGTTTAGAAAATATCAAATTAATTATTTGTTAAAAAGTGATTCATGTTTCTTTTTATAAATATTTATGAAGTCTATTTGCTATAGAGATTAAATGTCATGAAGGAAACAAACCATCAAATTTTAAATCTTTATATTTTTTTATTTTATGTTCATACATCTCAAATAATAATTTGAGGGCACTGCCCCGAACCCTATATTATTTTTGTCCTTCATTTTTATCAAATATTATTATATTATATATATGTTCACTAAGACACGTTTGAAGAAGTTGATTGTACGACTGTTAAGTGTATATTTTTACACTTTATCCTATCTTTTTATTTGAGCTTTTGGTGTGTTTTAACGATAATTGGTGCTTAAAAAGTTGATTTATTGTATTTTAGGTATAAATTGAAGAATTGGAAATGTATGGGGTCAAAACTGCAATTTTGGCGAAAATATGGGTCAAAAGTGAAAATATCAAAATTCTGAAGATTTAAAGCTGAGACCCCCGTCCCAGTTTTAGTTCAAATTGTGAGACCCCCGTCCGAGACTCCGAAGTTGCGCAGTATAGGAATTTTAATTGCACAAGGAAACTGCCTTCTTCCCCAAGTTCTTCACCCTATATAAGACAAAGCCAAGCACACAATTAGGGATCTTTTTACGCAATTTCAAGAGCAACAAAGCAATAACGAAGACGAAGAATTCGAAGACTCCAAGCAAAGATTTATCGTCTATGATTTATTTTATTTGCGTTTTTGCTTTAATCATGAGTAGCTAAATTACTTGTTTCTGGGATTTTATTTGGAACCCTATGTGGGATTTATGAACCCAATTATATGATTTTATGCAAGTTTTAATTCCGGATTATTTCTTCTACTTGTTTTATTAAGTTCATGAAACTGGCCACTTTATGCGCTTTTATGTTATTGTTAATCGCATGAATCGGAAGATCGGGTTAATAATTAGAACTGTGGTAGAAGAGCCTTTGTGGTATTAACATAGGAATATAGTTAATCTCTTAGGTAGCCATTATTGAGATTTGTGTTTAATGCTGTGTTCTAGAATTAATTGCATAGGAATATAGTAATTGAATCTAGAGGATTAGAATCGTAATACACGCGGAAGCGGGTTATGATTATTTTAGCATCTCAGGTTAATAATCCGGGTTAATTGCTTGCATAATTGAAGGAATTGGGGGAGTAATAATCACATAGGGGGAAGAATAAAATCCTAGGCTTGCTTATCTTGATTAAATCTTCGTTTTAAATTGCTTTCTTGTTTTTGCCTGTCTTTTAATTTATTTTAATTTAGTTAATTCTCTTTAAAGTCGACTGTGTAGGGTGGGCTTGATAATAATTGGTAGAATTTAGCGTCTAGGATTAAGTAATTAAATATTCCCTGTGGGTTCGATATCCGGACTTAATTGTCCACTATATTACTTGTACGATACGTGCACTTGCGTGTAGGTTTTCGGCCAACAAGTTTTTGGCGCCGTTGCCGGGGAATATTTTAATTATTTATTTTATTGTAGCTCTAGATTTGAACAATTTTCACGATTCACCCATTTAATTTTTGTTTTATTTTTTTTTTTTTTTTAGGTATTGTGTATGCGTAGGAGACTCGATCTTGCTAGAGAACCGTTTGATCCCGAAATCGAACGTACTTTTCGAGCCGCTAGGAGACTTCAACGCGAAAACTATATAATGGAGGACGAAGAACGCAGGGCCGCGGGTAATTTACTCGAGGCCAACGGAAACCAAGTCCAAGACCCTCCCCCTCAACTTCCAGCACAGCCAGCAGTTCGTCCACGGGCACTTCAAGACTACATAATCCCAACTCTAGACGGATTCCGCCCGAGCATCCAATATCCACCCATTGAGGCGCACAATTTTGAGATCAAGCAAGGCCTTTTGACGATGCTCCAAAATAACGGGCTATTTAGTGGGTTGGCAGGTGAAGATCCCCATCTTCACATTGTCAATTTTCTAGATACCTGTAATTCCCACCGTCAAAACGGCGTTTCCCAAGAGGCGCTTCAATTAATTCTCTTCAAGCACTCCCTACAAGGAAGAGCTCGCCAGTGGTTGATGTCCCAAGCCCCCCACTCTATCTCGTCGTGGCCTCAACTCCTCAACCTTTTCATGAAAGTCTATAGCTCACCCGAGAAGGACGAGAGAATCCGACGAGAAATTCACAATTTTGTCCAAGAGCAAGGCGAGCAATTATACGAGGCATGGGAGAGATTTAAAACTCTTTTGCGGCAGTGTCCAACACATGGAGTCGAACAATGGCGGCAAATCCACATCTTTTACCAAGGGATTAACGAGAATGCACGAACCGTCTTAGATGCATCAACCGGAGGTAATTTTATGAGTCAATCAATACCCGATGCGTTTATCATGTTGGATCAAATAGCTCAAAATCGGTTTGCCAAGTCAAGCGAAAGGACGGTGAGTGGAGCCAAGAAAGTTCCCGGAGTGTTGGAGTTAGATGCAATTACGGCCCTTCAAGCTCAAGTGACCCAAATTGCTCAACAAAATCAACTCCTTCTACAACACATCAAAGCAAATCCACCACAACAAGTCCAAGCCGTTGAGTCTCCATGTTGTGAAATTTGCGGGGGAAATCATTACACACTCCAATGCCAACAAGATGTGGAGTCGCTCAACTACGTCAACAACGCGCCTCGCCAATTCCAAAATCAAGGGTGGAGATCACAAGGGCAATATGGAGGAAATCAACAAGGCCAAGGATATCAAAGACCTCAAGGTCAATTCCAAAATCAAGCCCCTCCTCAACAAAGCTATCAAGGCAACAATCCACCGGCCCAAAAATCAAACACGGATGAGATATTGGCCCAATTCATGACCGCTACCCAAGCCTCGTTGCGAAATTTGGAGAATCAACTCGCTCAATTAGCTTTGAATCAAGAGAACCGTCCGCAAGGAGCATTGCCATCGAATACGGAAGATCCTCGAAAGCAAAAGTTCGAGACGTGCCAAGCTATCGATTTCAAAATCGAGAAAAAAAAAGAAATTCAAGTCAAGCCGCAAGTCACTGTAGCCGAATGGGTTGAGCCAATCCCATATCCACCAAGATTGCTAACAAAAAAGATCGAGGTCGAGACGTGCCAAGCAGTCACCTTGAAGAACGGGAAGCAATTGGAGGAAGCCCCACGAAAAGAGAAGAGAAGCACGGTAATCGAGAAGCCGAAAAAGAATGAGGAAAAAGAATCATCTCATGACGAGCCACCATCGACGGTGCCTTCACAAGTCCCTCCAATTCCTTATCCTCAAAAGTTTATAAAGAAGAAGCTCGATGCCGAATATCAAAGATTTTTGGACAAGTTGAAGGAAATTCGAATAAATATTCCTTTCATTGAAGCACTTCAAAAGATGCCAAAGTGGGTGAAGTTCCTCAAGGACCTCGTGAAGAAAAGTAAGAAATTGCAAGGGAACGAGATGATCCAACTCACGGAGCAAATTAGTGCAATTCTTACTCGACCTCTTCCACAAAAACTCGGCGATCCAGGTAAGTTCACTATTCCTTGTACTATAGGAGGTAAAAATTTTAGATCGCTCATTGATTTAGGTGCTAGCATTAATCTTATGCCGTACTCTACTTTTAAAAATCTTGGGTTAGGAGAAATTGAACCGACGGCTATAACTCTTCAATTAGCCGATAGATCTTTAGTTTACCCAAAAGGTATTTTAGAGAATGTGCTAGTGAAAGTTAATAAATTTATCTTCCCTGTTGATTTCGTTATACTTGATATAGATGAGGATAGGGAGATACCTCTTATCGTAGGGAGACCGTTTTTAGCCACGTCGAAAACTCTCATTGATTGTGCTAGTGGTGATCTTACAATGACCGTGCATGATCAAACAATCAAATTCAATGTTTTTAGTGCTAATAAAAATCCATGTGATAATAATGATTGTTTTGCTATTGAGCTTATGGATTTTACAAATAATGAAAAGTTTGATGTTTCGATCTTGGACAATGGGAAAGCATCTTTGAGTGCAGGAGATGAGGGCGGAAACGGGAATCGGACGAAGCAAGTTTATTTCATCGACTCACTTTTAAATCCTCCGAGAGAAAGTCATGCGAGTCGAGGTCTTAACGACGATGAGAATGCAAGGAAGATGTTGCCAACCAAAGGCTCGAGCAAGTCACGAGAGAAGGATGAGTCAAGCTATTGTGGTCGTAAGGAGAAAATCAAAAAGGAATTGCACAAAGGACAATTGGTGTTATTGTGCAAATCCCGTCTTTGGTTATTTCCAAGGAAGCGCAAATCAAAGTGGTCGCGGCCGTTTATTGTCCAAGAAATTCTTCCTCACGAGGTGGTCAAAATAAAGGAGCGCGATTCAAATCGTACGTTCAACGTGAAGCGGAGCCGGCTCAAATCGTATTGGGAAGCGAGTGAAGAATGCCAAGTGACCTCGGTCACTTTTGCTTGAAAATAACGAAGCAATGTCCGGCTGAAGACTTTAAACTTAGCGCTTCTCGGGAGGCAACCCGAGCTTTATTGTTTTTCGTATTTTTCTTTAATTTTTCGTTTTTTTTAATATCATAAGCATGCATTCTAATTTATAATTTTAATTTTACTTTTCAGGGTCGAAAACGTGATCGAGAGTCGAGTCGGCCGTCCGCAAAAAAAAAAAATAAAAAAAAAAAAAGAAAAAAAAAAAAAAAATTTGCACCACTGCCTGTGGGACGGCCGTCCCACAAATAGGTGTAAATGTGGGACCCCCGTCCCACAACCAGTAAGGAGAAAAAAATTTCGGACGGCCGTCCGAAATTTAGCACAAAAACCGGGACGGCCGTCCGAACCTATTTGGGGCGTTTTAAATGTTTAAAAATCATATTTTCTCCCCCATTATTTCCTAAACCCTCCTCATTCCTTCTCTCAAACTCCCACACACAAATGGAGGCAAGAGAATCGAACCAAAATCTTCAAAATCTACTCTTTCAAGACACGCCCACAAGGTGTTCGACAATTTGCTCCAACCAAATTTTGAGTTCGATTGTCAACCAATTCTTAACGAATCTATTCCAACCTCTCTCCCAACTTTCTTGTCCAACAAAAGAAGCCGCACGAGAGAAGCTTCATCTTCTAAATGCAAAGGAAAAGGCAAGAAAAGTGCCACCAAAACGACGATTCCTCTTCCAAAGCCGCTCCTCAAGCCCGAGACGACCCCGAAGCCTCAAGCTCCCGTACCGATCGACGATTCCGAATGAAGATGGAGCGAGAGAGCTTTCCGATGATGAGGAGCATGAGATAGCTAGGGAGGAACACCCCGATCACATCGACTCCGACTAACTCAGGTGTTTTCTATTCTTAAACTTTGTGCTAATTTCGTTGAGGGCAACGAAAATTTTAAGTTTGGGGGTGAAAAACATGTTTTTGTGCTTATTATTTGTTTTAGTTTGCATGCATTAGGTTTTATTCGTTTTTATTGTTTTTCTCGTTTTCCGGAATATAAAAAAAAAAAAAAAAAAAAAATTGCTTGAGTCGAAGGCATCGATGATTTATGATGATGAGAGATGATCAATGTTTGATGATGAAATTGCTTGTTTTATGTGATAAGGATTTGATGTTTGTTTAGCTTTCGATTCAACGGGACTTAGAAGCGAATTATTGCTAGGAATCACATTTTGTGCATTGCTTTTGTTGAATGTTTTGTATTTTAAATTTGGAATTAATTTGTGCTAGATCATGCTATGTTCGGTTTTAAGACTCACCTTAGGAAATTTATGATACGAAGTATTGAGTAGTGAGTGATTTGGGATATGATTTGGGCCTTCTTTGAACCGTTTGAGCCTTTCAAGCCGACCGTTTTATCGAAATTATCCTTAGAACCTTGATTTGAGCTTCGGAGAAAAGGTGTTCTTTCTTTTAGCCAATGTGTGAGGTAGAATTGGTGGAGATTCTCGAAAATTACCCCTTGGAGATCGGTCGGAAAGTTTTATAAGGTCCTTCTTCTTCTTCGAAAAAAAAAAAAAAAAAAAGAAAAAAAAAAAAAAAAAAAAAAAAAAAAAAAAAAAAAAGACAAATATCTATGCTTCTATATATATACATAAAAAAATAAAAAAAATAATAAAAAAAAAAAAAAAAAGAAAAAGAAGAAGAAGAAGAGACTAGAAGGGAGAAATAAGGACTAGTTGTTGAATTAATTTTTGAAAACTCGATCCATTGCCTGATCAATAGCAAAAGTGGAGACTTTTGAACTTTTGAAAATCGAGTTTATTAAAGTCCGTAGAGGTGAATTCATTGTTTCAAACGCCTATCTTTCAAATTTTGGCGTAATCACCTAAATTCAAGAAGAATAGCCACACATACCCATATTTCCTACCTCGAACCAAAGAACCTAACAATTGAAAGCCACAAAGCCCCAATGATCCCAATAGCTTAATATTCGATATTAGTAGAGTAGAATATTTTGGTGAGTATTTGGAGTCAAGCATATGCATGTAAGTATAAAATTTTTCTATCTTTAATTTGTAAATATTGGATGCTTGAAGCAATTGTATGAATTGTGGTTTTTTGTAATGGTGAGTGACTAAGTGTTGTTGAATTTTGAGCTTGCGAATGCCTAAGAATTGTCATTATAATTACAAGTTCTGAAAACGTGAAGTTGGTCATTGATCTATGTGATGAGATGTTATCGTTGAGTTATTTGCTTATTGGTAAATTTTGCTTGAGGACAAGCAAAAGTTCAAGTTTGGGGGTGTGTTAAGTGTATATTTTTACACTTTATCCTATCTTTTTATTTGAGCTTTTGGTGTGTTTTAACGATAATTGGTGCTTAAAAAGTTGATTTATTGTATTTTAGGTATAAATTGAAGAATTGGAAATGTATGGGGTCAAAACTGCAATTTTGGCGAAAATATGGGTCAAAAGTGAAAATATCAAAATTCTGAAGATTTAAAGCTGAGACCCCCGTCCCAGTTTTAGTTCAAATTGTGAGACCCCCGTCCGAGACTCCGAAGTTGCGCAGTAAAGGAATTTTAATTGCACAAGGAAACTGCCTTCTTCCCCAAGTTCTTCACCCTATATAAGACAAAGCCAAGCACACAATTAGGGATCTTTTTACGCAATTTCAAGAGCAACAAAGCAATAACGAAGACGAAGAATTCGAAGACTCCAAGCAAAGATTTATCGTCTATGATTTATTTTATTTGCGTTTTTGCTTTAATCATGAGTAGCTAAATTACTTGTTTCTGGGATTTTATTTGGAACCCTATGTGGGATTTATGAACCCAATTATATGATTTTATGCAAGTTTTAATTCCGGATTATTTTTTCTACTTGTTTTATTAAGTTCATGAAACTGGCCACTTTATGCGCTTTTATGTTATTGTTAATCGCATGAATCGGAAGATCGGGTTAATAATTAGAACTGTGGTAGAAGAGCCTTTGTGGTATTAACATAGGAATATAGTTAATCTCTTAGGTAGCCATTATTGAGATTTGTGTTTAATGCTGTGTTCTAGAATTAATTGCATAGGAATATAGTAATTGAATCTAGAGGATTAGAATCGTAATACACGCGGAAGCGGGTTATGATTATTTTAGCATCTCAGGTTAATAATCCGGGTTAATTGCTTGCATAATTGAAGGAATTGGGGGAGTAATAATCACATAGGGGGAAGAATAAAATCCTAGGCTTGCTTATCTTGATTAAATCTTCGTTTTAAATTGCTTTCTTGTTTTTGCCTGTCTTTTAATTTATTTTAATTTAGTTAATTCTCTTTAAAGTCGACTGTGTAGGGTGGGCTTGATAAGTAATTAAATATTCCCTGTGGGTTCGATATCCGGACTTAATTGTCCACTATATTACTTGTACGATACGTGCACTTGCGTGTAGGTTTTCGACCAACAACGACATATCGTGTAATACATAGTAGAGACGGATTAGAAAAGTGGCGAACTTCTTGGGAAAATAATTGGCTGGTTTAGTTAATTTTTTGAGATATTTACACTGTAACAGTCAAATCATGTCTAAAATTATTGAAAAATAAAGCATTAATGAAGATATGTGTTATATTTTTGAAATAGGATGGGTCTATATATAATTGGATATAACCTCAAAGAAGATAATGTAATTTATTCAACATTTGGTTGATGGTAAAAGTATAATCTCAAAAAAATCAATAAGCAAAAGATATACCGATCTAATAGATTATTTTTACTTGATATTATATTTTTATGTATATGTAATACCAATATTTATACTATAATTGATTGTTTTTATACTAAAAACATATAAAATATTAAATAGTTTAAAATTTAATTATTGTTTTATATATTTTAATAAAAATATGAAGTAATTCAGACCGAACCGTATATTTCGGTTCGATAAACGATATGAAAAATTGGCGTGATGAATTTTCATATACTAAGATTTTGGTACGGTTTACCAAATGAGCACCCCTAATTACACCTAACAGAGAGGTGAAATCCACCTGATGGAGTAGAATCTACACCCTCAAGACCTCTTTCTAAGCCCAACTCCCTTGACCGTTCGAAAACCCACAAACCACCGGTCGGCCGGAGAAGATAAATTCGACGAACGGAAAATATAAATATAAAGAGAGAGAGAGAGAGAGAGAGAGAGAGAGAGAGAGAGAGAGAGAGAGAGAGAGAGAGAGAGAGAGAGAGAGAGTTTGGAAGAGAGTATAAAGTATTCTTTATTGATGTTCAAATCGTGATCCTTATAGGGTCCTTGCATTCATTTATATAGAGGGTTTCTAATTAGATATTTCCTACTTTAGAATCTCTTTATTCGGATTAATCACATTGATTGCTCAATTACTCATCTTAATTTATATTTTTCATTCATAATTTTGACAGTTTTAATCTCCAATTTTGACACTCATCTTAATTCAACGTGGATGCAGCATTTTCAGTGGGTAAAGATTTCTTTGTTATTGCTTCGGTTGCTCGCAGTTGGCTTGGTGAATGTGTATGGTGGTCGGTAGAAACATGCATAAGTCGACCTTCGCCAGTCCATGGTGAAGCAAAAGCGGTGCTTCAAGCGTTAAAGTTAGCTCGAAGTAAAGAATGGGAATCAATCATTATCGAAGGCGATAACTTACTGGTAATGGAAGCACTTCCAGAGCAGGATCACAGTTAGGGGTGAAAGTCGGATGGATCGGATCGGAATTAGCCTTTTCGGAACATTTCCAAAAAAAATCGGAAGTACAAAATCAATTCCAACTCCAATTCCAAAATTTTCGGAATCTAAAAATTCATTCCAATTCCAAAAGTCCCGGAATTTTCGGAATTTCGGAAAAAAATCGGAAATCACATGAGCTTAAAAATTTCAAAACTTAGCGGATTTTTTTTAAAATGGTCATAATTTTCCAAAAATAAGAACATCCACGTCGATAAAAGTAAAACTAATAACTACTAAATTTCAGTTCAAAAAATAAATAAACATAAACACAACATAATATCTAATAAAACTTCTAACAACAATTCATTATGTCAAAATCCTAAAACAAAACTTAAAGGTGTATTTTTCGGAAAGATAAGTATTATATAATATTTATTATTTATAGGTGTATTTTTCGGAAAAACATCGGAATTTTTCGGAATTAATTTTGGAATCAAATCGGATCGGAAATCGGAAATTCCAAATTTATTTTATATAATTCCAATTCAAATCCAAAAAAATCGGAAAAATTCGGAAATCGGAATTTCGGAAGTCGGAATGGAAAAAGTTGTTCCAAAATCGGAACTTTTCGGATCGGAACCGGCGGAAATTGGAATTTCCGTTCCAACTTGCACCCCTAAATTCACAGTCATGTATCATTTGGTGCTTTGATAGAAGAGACTTTGAGCCTGGCTAATGGTTTTCGTCATGTTTCGTTTCAATTCATTAAACAAGCTGGAAATAGTCTAGCTCATGCTTTAACTAAGTTGTATGATAACTCCTGCTTGGAAGGGACTGATCTTCCCCTAAAGTTGGCACAGTTTGTCTAATAATATGGTTATTTCATTTTTAAAAAAAAAAAATTCCAATTTTTTTAAAACTCAATTGGAATACATATTAGCTTTGAACTTTCAATCTTTTAACTTACAAATTGTTTTTCAAATATTCGTTGTCCTCAAAATTACACTTATAACATCAATAGTTTTATTTATTTATATTATTTCCAATGTTTTTTAACTCAATTGGAATGCATATTAGATTTCAATTTTCTATCCAATTTTAATTTACGAAAATATTTCCAAAAATTCGTTATTTGTCCTGAAAATTACACTTATAACACAATATTATTATTTATTTTATATTAAATCTCTTATGATTTTGTAACAAATTTTCCATAACAATTCCAATTTCTATTTTTTCCAAACTTCCTTTGGAATAAAATTGAAATTAATGTTTCATTTCCGAAAATACCAATTATGAATTGAAATAGAATAACAAATTAATTGTAACCAGAAGAGGCGCAATATTATAACTAACGACAACGAATTCACCCATGACCCACTAACCAAACATTCCCCTACACAACAAAATCTAGAACAAAGAAATATTCAACCGATTATGCAAACACATTAATTTTCACTGATCACTTTCGATCTCCGCCTTCGAATTTAATTAATTCTTTTTGTCACAATTCTGATTAGGTATTTGATTTCTCTCTGCATTTTCATCTGTGTTTTGTAATAATACTGTTTTTGTTTGATCCCTCGTTTTCATTTTATGATTATTTTTTGGCAAATTCATTTCACCGCAGTAAATCTGAACTTTTGTGTGTTTATGTGATTATATATAGTTTAGTGTTGTCATCAGCCGCAAATTCGTCGTAAACGAACTACTTTTTCCGATTCCGATTCCGATTCCGATTCTGATTCAGGCTCAGGGCTTTGTTTGCATTGTCTTCTAATTTAAATGGCTGAATATTGAATTTAGTGAAGGCAATGTTAGAGACTAATTTGAGTGGGAAGTGATGCATTTGAATTTGGGAATACGGGTTGGAAAAATGGAATCATAGACGGTGAAAGATTCCGTTTTCGATTAACTTTGTGTTAAAAGGATGGAGGTTGTTAGTGATGTGGAAGATGCGCCGCCGGCCACCGGTGTGAGGAATCATAACGGAAGTTACGTGCCGTTGGATATCGAAAACGATCTCATAATCGATCAAATATTTACACGTCGAACGAATGGCCTAAGTTTTACGGATTACCAGAGCTTGTCTAAGAGCGACGCAGAGAGCCCTATTTCCGTCGCTGTAGTGCTGAAAACATTTTTCTTGATAATAATTTGGTACACGATCAGTACATTTCTGACGCTGTGAGTAACTCTCGTTTCTCAGCATTGATTCGATTTAGATTGGTTTTGATTATTTGTAGACTCCCTAATTGTTATTTTTTATTTTCGAGGATAGGTATAATAAAACTTTATTAGGGGACGATATGGGGAAATTTCCTGCTCCGCTTTTGATGAACACGGTCCACTTTTCCATGCAAGCTGCTTTATCGAAGGCTATTACGTGGTTTTGGTCCGAAAGATTTTATTCCCCTGTTATGTCTTGGAAGGACTATTTTGCAAGAGGTAAGAGGTTTTTTACGCCTCGTTTTTTTATCACGACTTCCTAGTGCTATCATAAAACGTACATTCATATTGTGTAACATGATCATCTTTCAAAATGTAATAAAGTACTTGATCGTTTTCCTTATTCGAGATTTTGCCGTTAGTCAGTGAAAAAACACATAGGATACTTCTTTACACACAGTTTATGTAAATCTCGTATTAATACGAAGGTATGCCCTCGTACTGCATTTTTTTTTTTTTTTTTCAGTAATTCGTATTTGTATGCTAAAGACCACTTTTCATTAATGCAAATAACCGTTTTTCAAATGAAATCCAAGGCATAGAAATCAAACAGAGAGGAGACTTTCGATTTGTCGATCTTTACAAGTTTTCGAGGGTTCAATATTATCTAATTAGAAGTATTGATATTACTTGATTCTCGTTTTTCGTATTGCGAAAATTTGCTAGTATCATTAACTTATTTGACAACTAATGGTCTACAGGCGTTTGCCTTTCACAGTTGTACCAACTGCTCTCAGCACCGCAATGGATGTTAATCTGAGCAACGCTTCCCTCGTTTTCATCTCCGTTACATTTGCCACTATGGTTAGTTATTCATTCTTCGATCGTATCGCTTAAATATTTTACTTCAAGTGTTGGTTGTGTTGCATCTCTAGAGAACTAAGTTCGGTTATCTTTCATTTGCAGTGTAAATCAGCATCGCCAATATTTCTGCTTCTCTTTGCCTTCGCTTTCAGGTATCGATTCCAAGGCACTTACTTATTGTTTAATTTTTTACATCTACGTTTTTTCTCGTAAATTATTTAACCTGATTTCCAAACCAAATAATGTTTTGCGAAGATTGGAATCTCCAAGTGTTAAGCTGTTCGGCATTATCTTTGTCATCTCTGTTGGAATACTATTAACAGGTAAATGTGAACAAGTGGCAGAATCAAAATTTAAATCAGATTAAACACCCGAAACGAGTTTCGTAATTTTGTTTTACATCTCCACGTACTTGGTCGATAATGCAGTTGCAAAGGAGACAGAGTTCGAGTTTTGGGGTTTCCTATTTGTTATGCTCGCTGCAGTCATGTCGGGATTTCGTTGGACGATGACACAGATTCTTCTCCAGGTACAAGCACCTTTATATTGCAACCCATACATACTATTAAGCTCCTTCTCACTTGTTATTTTTTTTTTCTTTTTGTCTTTTTTAATGTTTTTATTATGGGTAAATTACGAAAAAAATCCCTAAACTTAGGCTAAATTACGATAAACACCCCCACCTATCCGTAATTACCGAGATCCATCAACGTTTGGTTCCCTCTTACACCGACCCCCTTAGAGTGTAAATTTTCACCAAATCTTTTAAATTCCAGTTATTATTTCCCGAAAATGTCAATTTTACCCCTGCAAACATGGCATTTCTTTATGTTACTTTTTAAAAGACAAAAATTACCCTCAGTTTGGTAATAGTGCACTAGAAATTTGTGAAGGCGTTATTTAAGAAGAAGTAAAGATTTCGTGTAAAGTTCTCTGAGGGAATATTTTGCCTTTAAGAAGTAGCATAAAGAAATGCCACGTCTGTAGGGGTAGAATCGGCGTTTTTCGAGAAATATTACTTGGAATAAAAAGGATTCCATGAAAAAACACACCGTAAGGGGGTCGGTGTAAGATGAAAACAAGCGTAGGGGAGATTTTGGTAATTATGGATAGGTAGGGGTGTTTCCAGTAATTTAGCCTAAGTTCAGGGAGGTTTCGTAATTTACCCTTTTAATATTGGTAATATGCTAACATTTTTCTTGACTTCTGTTTTATTGACTGGTATGTGCTGATATCTAAACCATCATGAAGAAAGAAGTCTATGGTAAGTGTTACCACCCTTCATTAGATTAATAAAAATACTATAAAATTTTATCAAGTACACTTTTTAATCGATTTCGAGACGGCTAGCTGGAATTATAGTTAGAAAATTTAGTCGGGTCAAATTCCGTATTACATGCATAGTTGAACTGAAATGTCTGCTTCGTTTGAAGTCGTTAATGGTGAAATGTTTCTAGTTTATTTTCGAGCCTCATAATTGTTAACATCGGACCTTGAAAAATGTCGGAACTGTAATTAATGATTTTTCCGTTCTCTCCGTTTCAAGGTCTAAAAAATCCTCTTACTTTGATGAGCTACGTGACCCCGATTATGGCGATTGCAACTGCTCTGCTTTCTCTGGTGCTCGATCCATGGCCCGATTTCACAAGGACCGATTACTTTAACAGCTCCTGGAATATTGCCAGAAGTTTTTCACTCATGTTTTTTGGTGGAACTCTTGCTTTCTTCATGGTAAATAAATTCATGGATTTGATGCATTTTCCATCCTTTGTTTATCATTTAATTTATGGTAAATTACGACCACCTCTGAGGTAAGGTCAAATTACAAAACAAACCCTCAACTATGAATCTTCTTACATGTCCACCGTTATGGTGTCAAATTCAACGGAATCTTCTGGATTCCGTGAAATGTTCTCTATCTGTACTCTTTTTGTGCAAAAATACAGTTTTAAAATGTTCACAAGCCAAGAGACACATCTTATGACCATCTTGTTTTAAAATGTGGAGCTCGAATGAGATAAAACGAGTGCAAACTGGAGAATATTTCACATAATTTAGAAGATTCCACTAATTTTGACACCGCAAGGGTGGACGTGTAAGAAGATTCATAGTTGAGGGGTGGTTGTAATTATTCAAACATAAGGGGTTTTTTCGTACTTTGATCTTACCTCAGGGGTGGCCGTAATTTACCTTTTAATTTTTTTAAAAAAAATGGGACGAACTACTCCTATCAATCAGTATTTTTCTGAAATACCGAACAAAGAGATAAGTGGAAACCAATTCTTGAATTCAGCTTGCATATGTTGTTCACTTCTCTCAGCTTTAAACTTCTCTCTCCTTATTTCAGGTACTAACCGAATATATTCTCGTGTCGGTGACTAGTGCGATGACAATAACAATAGCCGGCGTTGTGAAGGAAGCTGTCACAATTTTGGTATGACTATAACTATATTTCGTTGCAGTTCCATTATATTTATCAACATGTTGCATTCTGTAGTAACTGTATCAAAACCGAATTTATTTCGGGACTTGTGAAAATTCATGTGTTTCATAATTTATGCTAGTCGTCTATCTCATGTAACACAAGTTCTCCGAGCATTATAATTTTGTCAAGGACTGACTACTGAACATTTTAATATTTCTTTCAGGTCGCTGTATTTTATTTCCATGACGAGTTCACATGGCTGAAAGGCGCTGGCCTTGCAACAATTATGCTTGGTGTCAGCTTATTTAATTGGTACAAGTAAGTCATCAAACTGCTCATATGGTCACCAATAATTGACGTTTTCATTAAGTAATACTTAACTGTTAGTAAACTTGTCGATTATTCATGCATGATTTTCCGTCAAAATTATTAAACTATTATAATCGGCCAGTCGTAACTTGATATGCGCATCGGGAAATAGGAATACGAGCATAACGATTTGTACTCTTTTTAACATTTATCAGGTACCAGAAATTGCAAAAGAGCAAGACAGTTGTTGTGTCGCCGACAAAGTATCTTATCCAAGACGAGTTTGACGATGAAGAAGAAAACAGCCCTATAAGAGTGCAGTGAACTTGTAAGCTTTCTTTATACTCAGTGCTCAACCCATTATTTTTTTCACGTCATACGTTCAACGTTACTCTATTTTCCTTCATTTTGGCATAATCTAATGTTTCAAGTGTATCTTTCGTTGTATGTTACCGTAAACAATACAGATAGTCGATTCGAATTTTGTGTTCTTTTATAATGATTCTTTGTGTTGTTCCAAAAGCTTGGGTTAAAGGGTAAATGATTTTGTGGTTATTAGTTGTACCTTGTGAAGGACTAGTAGTGTTTACTCTTTGGTCTACAAAATAACCGAACATGATATAATACGTATTTATTTTGCAAGCCTTTCTTCAACTTGCTGGGCTTACATCATGTCGATTGTGTATGTTTTTTGGTTTTTTTTTTTTAATTAGTTAATTTATTTGTTATCTTGATGCAATTTCAGACAAAACTTTGTTTACCTTTGTGTAGGTAACACCGTTTCTCCTTACGGTGTCTGAGAGGGTAGTACAAAAGATGCCCTAATATAGTCGTAATACTTTCCTTGTGTGGGCTTCATTCAACATGTTGAAGGGGATGCAAGTAAGAATATTACATTCTTTAAAGAATGCAGGAGTTTATAACGACTTCCCACATCACTTACGGGTGAAATTATCGAGCATTTTGATGCACTAGTTGGTGTTGCAAGATAGGGATCGATCGATCCTTCACAGAGTTGTAAAGGAAAACATATTTTTTTGGCGTCCAATTTCATTCTCACCATTAGTAGAGAGTCGTTCATCCGAATTTTTTTCCCTAAACCTTTTATTATGTCGAGTGTACGCATTTCTACTAAAGCGTAACATTGAGCGCTCGTGTTATTTCGATTTTGGTATTTGATAAAATTACTCTTCTTGAATGCCATTACCGCTTAATTTTTCAAACCAGAACTGTACCAAAACTATTTAAAAAGTTAACCAGAATATCATAACCTTACCACCAATGTTAGCTTATTCAAGAATATCCATTTGCCATTTAAATTATGTTATATTTCAAACTTGGTCCGCCCACTTGTTCCAACTGAAGTGACCAACTGATTTCTCAAGTGTGAATTAATTGAGGGCAATTTGCTATAGGTTCCTCTATTTTATAATTTATATTTATAAATTTAAGTCAAAATACGCATATTTTAATAAATTAATTATATTCATTGTGGTAAAAATACACTTAATCAAATCAAAATTAAATCCCAAAAAATCTCTCTATCAAAACAAATTCCCCCAAACATATCTCTTCCTAATTTAACTAACAAACAAAACTATTCGTGAAAAAAAAAATTATACTTTATTGTACAAACTCATACTCTAAAAAAACTACTGTCGCCGACTCCCTGAACTGCAAAATAGCAAATTGAAAATTAGAATTTGTATTATTGAAGTGCAAAAAACAAAATACCTATGCTTTCGGCAAATGTAAACAGTAAACTGAAAAAAAAATCCAAAATTTGCATATTAAATTGCAAACAACAAACTACCTAGATTTCGCCAAAAATGCAAACAACAATTTAAAAAGAAATTCACATGTATATGTTCATAGTTAATCGACTATGCTCGGGCAGTCGATTAAGGTTGATCGACTCCAAGTTTTTTCTTTTTGAATTTTTTGTTTATTGATTCCAATTGTATAAATCATTTATAATGTTTGTGTATTTTTTGCTTTTGTAAATTTTGCATTTTTTCGTAGTTGACATTTGTTATTTTTAGTAGCAAATTCTTAATCGACAATGCTTCACATCATAGTCGATTAATATGCTTCATTGACTCCAATTTTTAATTTTTTTTAGATTTTTTTTTTATTGATTCCAATTATATAAATCAATTATAATGTTTGTTTATTGTTTGTTTTTGTAAAATAAAGTTGAGTTTGTATTTTTGTAGTTGTGATTTGTTATTTTTAGTAGTTGGTTCCTTAATCGACTATAGTTCATCATAGTCGAGTTCATATGCTTCATAGATATGTTTCATAGTCGATTAACATACCTAATAGAGAAAAAAAAGGCTCAAAAACGATAAATAAGAAAAAAGAATAATTTAAAAAAAAAATTAAAAAAGTTAATAATAATAAAAAATTAATAATAATAATAATAAAATAATATATATATATATATATATATATATATATATATATATATATATATATATATATATATATATATATATATATATATATATATATATATATATATGTATATATAAAAGAGAATAAAAGAAGAAGAAAGAAAGAGAGAAAGACACAGCTGATGGGTCGTGGGGATAGTGTGTAAGGTGGAGCGACATAAATGGAAAAATGGGTGACTGAAATTAGAAGTGAGTTTTTCTCAATTGGAAAACAGTTTGAGCCTTTTCGTATTAAAAGAAGTATTGAGGGGTTATAGCTCAACTGGTTCTGGAGGTGGTAACTTGGTGCAATGTCCTAGGATCGAATCCTGCAGCCGCAGTGTGAGAATTTCACTCCAATGAGAGTTGGTTCCTTTCGACTTTTTTTGTGATGACAACTTATTGTTGAGAAACAAGAAATTTGCGGGCGTAGAAAAATCCTCCATTTGTCAGAAACAAGAAATTTCCCGGCATAGAAAAAAATCCTCCTATTGTTAGAAACACCCCGGTGGGGCCCGTTTTTTCTGGTTTTTTCTGTATGAAGTTATCAAGTCAAACTACAAGTCTAAGAAAATTGTCCATTTTCAAACATATTATATTGTCTTATCCATTTCATCTTTACGAAAAAAACAAATAAGCAAAATACAACAACCAGGATACATATATTTTGATTATATTCGGTCGTTCTTATTACCATCATCTCTGATAAATTAATTAAGTAAATAATTAATGGAGATATTTCAAAGTTCAGTGATGCTGCTGGTAGTCTCTCTTGTTGTTGTTGTGGGATTAATATTATCAATAGTATATGCATGGAAAGTGTTGAATTGGGTGTGGTTTAGGCCAAGAAACCTTGAAAAATGGCTCAGACAATTGGGTTTCGAAGGGAATTCTTACAGGGTTTTGTTTGGTGATTCTAAAGAAATGAGCAACATGATTAAAGAAGCCAAATCCAAACCCATCTCTGCTTTCTCCAATGATATTGTTGCTAGAGTTATTCCTGCAATCCATCATGCTGTCAGCATGTACGGTATGTGTTTGTGTATTTGCTTCAATGAAAATTAACATATGTATGCTCTTTTATATTCAAAAGTTGAGCTTTTAGCACTGATCACCCCTGTATACTCTCTAATTGCCGCAAAAGTCCCTATGTTTTATAAAGTCAGTCAAAGTCAATAAGGCCCCTGCGAGTCGATCGAGTGATACACTCGCCATATACGCCACTTGGGGTTGGTTTTATGACATGAAAAGATTGTTTGAAGATTGGATTTTGTCAAAACCAAAAAGTTTTTTGCAGCCATTTTAATTTGTGTCAGTGAGGAAGATGAACTTTTTGTTTTTTTATTAATGGTTTATTTTTTATATGTTGTATTTAATTAGGGTAGTATTGTCATTTCCTTAAAGTCAACATTTTTATTTCTGCTAGGCGGAAGTGAACTAAATAAAATGCAACATATGGTTTTATTTTAACACGAGGACTTTTTAAGTAATTAGACATTACACAGGGGGTCTGTGCTAATAACTCTTCAAAAGTTAAAGAGTATGTCTTAAAAAAAAATTACTATGGTTTTATTATTTTCGTGAGGCTAATTATTTGAACTTGCAGGTGAGAAGTGCATCCTATGGTTTGGTCCAAAACCAGCAGTACTTGTAACAGACACAGAACTTATAAGGGAGATTCTGTCGAAAAGCTACGTTTTTCAGAAGAATTCAAACCCGTTAGGCCGACAGCTGGCACGAGGAGTAGCAACCTACGAAACCGATAAATGGGCCAAGCACAGAAGACTCATAAATCCTGCTTTTCAACCAGACAAAATCAAGGTGACTTTATACTGCGTGGAATATGTTAACTGTATTCGAAATGATTTAGATTAATTGAATCTGTTAAGAAAAATGCAGCGAATGCTTCCGTCGTTTTACTTGAGTTGTTGCGATATGTTGAGCAAATGGGAAGAGAAATTGGCCAAGGAAGGATCTTCGGAAGTGGATGTGTGGCCTTATCTTCAGACACTGACGAGCGATGCAATTTCGAGAACTGCGTTTGGAAGTAGCTATGAAGAAGGAAGAAAGATATTCGAACTTCAAAAGGAACAAGCCGAGCTTATCATGCAGGCCGTTCAGTCTATTAATTTTCAAATCCCCGGATGGAGGTACGTTACATAATTGGAAAAAAAATATAGTTGTCCCTTAGTTTTATTTTTTTTGTGCAATTTGCTAAACACCGATGAAAACTAATAGCATTTATTCATGTAGTGATAATACTCGGCCGAAGATCTTGCTGATTAATGTAACTAAGCTCTACAAATAAGTTTTCTAATCGTTCTGTCTATTCATGTATTGGTACGTCCTCAATCTAAGTTGCATATATTATTGTCATGAAGGGTAAAATTGTCTTTTCAGTGCCCATATGGACCTATTAGAGGGCTCCAGGAAATTTGAACGGTACCAAAATCCAATTAGAGGACTTTAAGCAAAATGAAAAATATTTCTTGTCCTTTAAGCGGTACCAAATGTTTTTTCCGAGATTTTTAGCGAATATTGCCTATTTTCTTATATTGTTATATGCATTCAGGTTTTTACCTACAAAGATGAACATAAGGATGAAGCAAATTGTGAAGGAAGTGGAGTCCTCGATTCGTGGCATTATCGATAAGAGAATGAAGGAAATGGAAGCAAGGGAAGGTAGCTATAGTAGTGATGACTTATTGGGTATTTTATTGGATTCCAATTTTAGGGAAATCAAACAAAATGGCAACAAATTCGGAATGAGTCTAGACGAGGTTATTGAGGAGTGCAAACTTTTCTACTTTGCTGGACAAGAGACGACATCGTCCTTGCTTGTGTGGACGATGATTTTATTGAGTAAGCATTCGGATTGGCAGTCTCGTGCCAGAGAGGACGTTCTACAAACTTTTGGGACAAGAAAACCCGATTTTCAAGAGTTAAATCACCTCAAAATAGTAAGTCTTGTTTTTACACTTCTGTACAAGTTCTTGCATGCAGCATCACTTCCCATGTGTCAAAAAAATCGAATTGAATTGAGCCAAACATGATTGTTTTAAATTTGTTTGTCTTTTTCTTGAGCTTTTAACCAGTTGGCATTTTAACTTGGTTCGACAGTCAGACAAATTCAGCTCAAACTGGCTTAAATCAAACCAAACACAAACTAAAATTGATTTTTTATACATATATATGCTCGAGCCGAATTTCATATCTAATTGTTTGAAAATATGTCTTCGGAGTTGGTTAATTAGGCTAACAAAATCAAATTATAGTGATCTTTTACCAATCTGATCGAGTATAGAACAACTTGATTTTATTTTCGAACCCAGTTACGGGTGGAAGTTGGAACATAATATCCGATTCCTGCTGGTTTTTACGCTTTTGGAACAATAAGTTTCGTCCCGAATTCCGAAATTCCTATTTTCTGATTTTTTTTATCGAATTTGGAATATAGCTGAGAATTCGATTTCCGATCTAAGTTTAATTTCCAAAAAAATCCAATTTATTCCTCGAATGTTTGACTTATAATATTAACATTATTATGTACTTTATATTTTAGGTGATTAAAAATCGGAAATTTCCAAATTCCACTGATTTCGATCCGAAAACTTCCGATTTTGGGAAAATTGTTTTCATTCAATTTACGAAATTTTGATTTTCTTTGGAACATAATTTGAATTAGTTTTTTACTTCCGGAAAAAAACAAGAATTTTTTCGAAAAGTGCTAATTCCGATCCGCTCGGTTTTTACCCCTAGTCCTAGCTAATCAAACATCAACATGGATTGATAGAATTGGTTTCCGGCAATTTCATAAAGTGAAATCTTTATGTAATATCCTAGCTTGTCTTGGAAATATCTACGGTTCCCATTCACAGGATAATAATTATCAATATTATAATGCAGGTAACCATGATTCTACACGAGGTATTAAGGTTGTATCCAGCGGGGGTCAATCTTGGCCGTACAACTCGCAAGGAGACTCCATTAGGAAAGTCAACCCTACCGGCCGGAGTCCAACTCATCCTGCCAGTTCTCCTACTTCACCACGACAGCAAAATGTGGGGCGACGATGCAAAGGAATTCGATCCCAACAGATTCAGTGAAGGCGTTTCGAAGGCAACGAATGGGAAGCTCTCGTATTTCCCGTTTGGTTGGGGTCCGAGAATATGCTTAGGCCAGAGCTTTGCAATTTTGGAGGCTAAAATGGCGCTTGCTATGATATTACAGCGTTATTCTTTCCAGCTTTCTCCGTCGTATTCGCATGCTCCGTATACTGTTATTACGCTGCAGCCTCAACACGGTGCACACTTAATTCTAACCAAGCTATTGTAGGGTTAAGACTTAAGAGAGTCGATATATGTTTGGATGTCGAACGGCTAATAACTTACTATTGGAAATGTTGCTTAGCTTGGCTTTGTGTGTTTTTATTGATGTGTGTAAATTACTTGATGAACAAAATATGTCAGTTTGCTGCAACATTTTTGGTGTATAAATGTTGGGCTTGAAAGAGAAATGGCAAATTGAACTTTTGGGATTTTTGGATTTAGGTGGGATGCTGATTATTTAATGGAAAATTAGCTAATAGCTTCTGAGCATGGACAACTAGTAGCAATTAGGGCAGACATATTTTATGTTTTAATTGAAGTCCCATCAATTCAAATTTGCATGTGCTTAAAAGTTTTTTGAAGGGATATGAACAAGTTGAGCTCGAGCAGAGCTCACCTATTAATTTATGTTGTCGAGCCCCAGCTCGTCGAGTATTTTTTTTTTTGGCGTCGAGCCTAAATTCATTTTGGGTTTTTTTTTTTCTTTTTAACTTTTTTATTATTATCTAGAATATAATAAAAAAATTACAAAATAAGCAATAATATGTTATTTCTATAATATTTTATATTATTATACATTATTTAAATAAAAATATAATATATAAAATAATAAGAAAATAGGACTTGTGAGCCGGCTCGTGAACTCACGAACAACTAAATAAAAGCCCGAGCTGGACTTGTTAGAAAGCTCGAGCTTGCTAGCTCGAAAAACTCGAGTTCCAGTTCTGAGTTTTTTTTTTAGCCAGCTCACGAGTCGGCTTAGCTCGTTTACCACCCCTAATCTCTTCACTAGGTTTGTTGTGAAGCACGTTGGATTTTCACGATTCGAGTTATTAAGGGCTCGGAAAAGGTATTTTGTTTTTCGATTTCTGATAATATTTGAAAAATAATCTTAGTAGAATACCCCCTTTGTCCTTTATTTAAATGACATTTTAGAGAGAATTTTTTGCCCCAAATTTTATGACGTTTCTCCTTCTAATGGAGTATTAATTACTTATTTTCCCTAGTTACTCTTAATAAGGTCTCCAACACTAATTAAATACTCCTATAAATTTGTTACAGAGAGAGAGTGCAAAAGGTTGTTTTAGTCCACCTGTCATAATTTATAGCTAGATTTATTGACTCCTTAGTTTGTATGAAAAACTTTGAAACGTCGAGTAAGTAGGGAATGAGGGAGTATTTAAATTTAAATTTAAATTTTGTAAATTGGAATTTTATTAAAATTTTAAGTTTTAGTAGAATTAGGCTCTATATTTTTTTTCATTTATGGTAAATTTCATATTTTACTAATTAAATTTTCAGTTTTAACAGGATTTTACAGTTTATTTTATTATTGAATATGTGCGCGAACACACACATATGGCTGACTGTTAAGATGACTTAGGATGCTATGATTTTAGCGGATGTTTTTGAGATATCTTTCAAACCTTACTAAATTAGATGAAAACTCAAGTTAAATTAATCCTTACACATAGTCCTGGGTAGGGGTGGTAAACGAGCCGAGCCGACTCGTGAGCTCGACGAGCCGGCTCGTAAAAAGCTCGAACTTGAACTCGAGATTTTCGAGCTCGAGCTCGAGCTTTCTGACGAGCCGAGCTCGAGCCGGATTTTAGTTGTTCATAAGCTCGCGAGCCGGCTCGCGAGCCGGGTTTATTATTTTTTTTTTATTTTTTATATGTTATTTTTATTTAAATAATGTATAATAATATAAAATATTATAAAAATTCAAATAAATACAAATATTTAAAAAAAAATATATAATTACAATTTAGTTTTTATTTTGTATTTTTTTAAATAATTTTTAATATTAAAATAATAATTAAAAAACATTTAAAAAAAAAAAAAAGATTGGGCTCGAGCTCGAGCCAAAAAAAGAAGAACTCGACGAGCTCGAGCTCGAGCTCGAGCTCGACAAAATAGACTCGAGCTCGAGCTCGAGCCAGCCAAAAGAGGCGAGCTCGGCTCGAGCTCGGCTCGTTCACACCCCTAGTCCTGGGGACGTGAAAGTACAATACTACCATCAACTAAATGAAACCGGCGAATAGGAAATAAAAATCTCAATTATGGCGCACGCAGTTCCCTAAAAATTAGAGGAACTCGGACACGCATCATATTAAGTTTTCAAACATTCCTCTTGTTGCAACTATCTCAAAAGCACACACACAATTTTCCGCCCAACAATGCTCTTGAACCTCCATCGACGTCAAATTCCCAACATATACATCAAATAAATGGTCAAAAAACAAAAAGCAAATAAAAAATCACACGTAATTTTGAATTTTTTTTTGTTCCGATTAGTACCTGCATTTGGGTGTTTTGTTTACAGATCCACAGTGGATATATTTAGTAACATTTGTCGTATGATATTTTTCGAATATGTTTAGTAACCTTCGTTATAATGTTTTTATGTAATTTTTTATTGTAATAATATTAACTCAAACATGATTTTCTCTACAGGCGAACGGAAAAACCACGAGTGACGAAGATAGGTAAACTCTAAACACTGGTATAGTTTTTTCCTCTTCGCCATTTTTAAATAACTATTCAAAACTGTAATTTCTGAGAAAAATACTAGAAAAAAATGAATTTTATAATGTTTCTGGGATTCCGACGCACTTGTAGTTATATGTAGTCCTTTTCCAGTTTACCAGTTTTGAAAAATTGAGCCGCGTAATAAATGTCGAAAAAACATAGAATATTTGTTGTATACAGGGTTGGTTGTTTTACGTAACCCTAGTTTTATGTATTTATGCAATACTAATTAATGTTATCAGCGGCCATGACATCCGTTATTTATTTTCTCAAGATCAAGAAAGAGATCTAGCGTCGCATGCACTGGATCATGGTATTTGGAGTGCACAACAATGAGCCATGCTGCATAAAACAATGAGATTCTTCTCTAATGTTCACGTTCGACAAGAACATTACGATTGCCTCCGTCATACGCCATTCTACAATCTGGTCCTCCCATTCGCAGAACACAAGATAAGTGATGTATTCGTTACATGAACACAAGCAGGTGTATACGGCATATATTGAAGACGTACAATGCTAAGCAACAACCATTTGGCATTGGAGAAAAAAATGTCACCATAGAACCCGAAGAGTGCGAATTGATATTCGGTCTATGATCTGGACCTAAACAAACGTGTTTCGACATATTGCATCGGGCACACTAAGGTCTAATTCAACGGAAGTTTGAAGATCGTGCCCAACTCAGTTTTTGCAAATGAGAGACCAACTTACAAAATCATTGGCTGACAGAGAGCAAGAAGACTTCAAAGACGTAATTAAATTGATAGTGCTATATTTAATTAGCAACCACCTCTTCAACCCATCACCAAGCATAGTGGCATGCATAGTGGATATTCAGATACTGTGACGATATCAATAAGATGAATCGGTATAATTGGGCAAAAAGAGTGACAAAATTCTTCCTAGACAACGTCAGGACCAACGAGGCAACCAAAGTGAAATGGTTTACACTATTGTTGCCGGTGAGTTATGTGCCTACCTCCCAGTTAGACAATATGCATGCGTCGTAAGGTATAGTAATGCGTCGTAAGGTATAGTTAATCGCTAGAATAACGACCTCCTGAAATGTTTAGCATCCCCTTGAAAAACTTGCCCAACCTACTTAATAAGGTTTGCCCAATTCGCACTTCAAAACTGAGATTGATCAAACACAGCATTCTCCTCAACAAAACAATCCTTTCCCTTTCCCATCACGCACACCACTCATTCATTCTCTCTCTACATAATTAACATCATTAGTGCTTGCACACACTGGAATTATGGTAACTAGACACACAATTGCACACCCTTTTCTACTTAACTATCTTAATTCGATCAATCGATAATTGTCGTACCAATGACATCATATACCCAACATCATCATCATCGCCCAACAAACCCTCCCCAACACCAGCTATGTTGTACAACATATTTACATTGTTAATAATAAGCACGTTCCACTTTTTTTTTTTTTTTTTGATAATTAAGCATGTTCCACTTAGCACTAAAAAAACCAACCAACTTTTCACAACTAAAATGTGTGAAACATTTTTTAACTTTGAAAACACCATCGAACTTAAAAACCGGCAACACAAAAGGCATACATCGTTATATACAATCATGTACAAATATAGAGCGGAATTGTCAAAGCAGGTAAATAAAATTGCATGTTACTACTCTATAAGAAAATACATTGTGCCAAATCGAAATTACAAATCGAACTACGTGTTCATAAGAACCAATCAACAAACAAAAAAACTTCAAAAACACAAAAATCCCAAAATTAAAGAGAAAACCGGCAATAATCTTTCACTATTGAATACCTATGTGCGAGCGTACAACAGATAAACACTCCGAAAAGCACACCAACGACGTCGGATGAATATCCACTGCACGATAATTCAAAAAAAACTCCATCGTGCCAAATTACGACTACGCTGTATCGGAATTCCTTTTGGATTGTTCCTCAAATTTCCGTTGATTAGGCACGCGTTTTACCTGAAAAAAACTTGACAAAATGTGGTCGTGAAACGCAAGAAAACAACGTGTTATTTTGAAAAAAGATTCGATAAGGATATTTTAGATATATCAATTGAATGGAGGGGTATGTCTATTTTTGTTTTAAAAAAAAGTAGGGGTGGTATTTAGTGCTATATTATTCTACTATATATAAAACCATCTTATATTTTATTTGAAAAAATTAATTTTTAAAGTGTTTGGATATTAATCTACATAGTTACTTTGACATTTTACTAGGAGTGTGGATGTGCATTTTAAGATGAACAAACAAAATCGTGAGGTATTTTGTTAAAAAGAAAAGCGATAGAAGGCTTTCCTCAAAAAATGAAATAAAAAATTGAACTCATGCAAGTTCGTTTCAGCTAACCCTTTTGACTTCAAATATCACAATTGTATTATTGAATCTTGTCCAATAAAAAACATGTCTAAAAAGCAACATAATGTAGATAACATAATATTTGCTGGTCTTCCCAACCAAACGAGACCTTATGGCATTATATCATTATATAGGGTAAACAACATAAAACCCCCTGTGTTAAGGAAAACCTGCGCCAAATCCCCCTTTGTTTTGTTTCTTGCGTAAACTCCCTTGTGTTTTATTTTACTTTGCACGAAATCCCATTTTCCGTTAAAAGTTAACATCGTTGACTATAGAGGGGGTTTTATGCATGTTTTTTTGTAACATAGGGGGATTTAGCTCATATTACAATAGAAGTGGATTTTATGCAAAAAATAATTTATTTTTTTAAATTTCATATTATTTTCTGAAATTGAGTTGAACAGATTTATTCAATTACAATACGAAAAATAAAAATTTAATAAGTGTGGTAAATGTTTTTTTAGAAAAAAATCAATTTTTATATGATATAATTTATTAATGTATGAATTTTGATTTTTTAAATTATATAATTATTTTATTAGAATTATTATATATGTTTATAATTTCTTATTGATTAATTATATGTGAAAAGAACATAAATAATTTGAGAAATCGTTCCAACTTCCATCTCGAGTATTATTTCTTAAATTTCATATTTTAAATTAATAGATATATTCGACTTATTTTAAGAAAATAATTTGAATTTTAAATGAATAAATTAATTTGCATAGACGCTCCTTGTTTTGTAAAATTATGCACCAAATCCCCCTATGTTACAAAAAAACATTTTGCATAAAATCCCCTCTATAGTTAACGGTGTTAATTTTTAACGCAAAATAGGATTTCATGCTAATTATATTGAAACACAAGGGGATTTTACGTAAAAAAAAAAAAAAAAAAACACAGAGGGATTTGGCGCAGATTTTCCTTAACACAGACCGGTTTTATGCTGTTTACCCCTTTATATTATATATAAAGGAAATGAAATTTGAAATCATATTTAAGATCTCTCACGCACGCGGTTACTTTTGGTCACTCCTTTTTTAAAGGGCGATTATCTAATATTGTTTTTCTGTAAGCAGAATTTCAACTACGTGACTTTTCATCCATCACACAATTGCAATTTCATACGAATTCTCATTTTTTAACTGTGTATCTTTTGATATATATATATATATATATATATATATATATATATATATATATATATATATATATATATATATATATATATATATATATATATATATATATATATATATATATATATATATATATATATATATATATATATATATATATATATATATGGACTGACTTGTATGAAATCATAATTTCGATTTAAATATCGGCATTTATTTTTTGGAATTTTATTGGCCAACTTTGATTTTCAAGTTTGCTCTTTGAATCTATTTTTTCATTTATGTTAAATTGCTTACCCTTCCATGGTTAACATTCGGTTGGTAGTTATGCAGATGACTAGAATTTGAGATCAAGATGATATAACTCTTTTAATATAAAGCAGTGCCTTTCTCCTGTTTGATGAAATGCCTCAACCAAATGCAAACTCAAGACTCAGTGGTTGAAATAAGTATTAGTTGATTTCCTTACTCAAACCGCTCCATTTTGCATACAATGTGTATCTATGCTTGAAGATCATAAGGGAAGCTAATTAGTTGTGGGGTTAATGTGCTAATAATAATGTTTTTTTTTTTTCGTTTTATGAAATGCGACAGGTCCTATTGAATATAAACTGCTCTCCAACAATTTCCCAGTCTCCTGATGGCGATTACGACAGTAAGTATTTTTTATTTTGAAAATTCCATATGTTGAGAAGAATATGAGTACAAATATTGAACTTTTCAAATGCACCAGTTTGGCTTCTACAATTAAACTAAAATCCTATTGAGTTTCCCATATATTTAATTCATCATGTTTGACTCAACTACTCACATGGCGAAAAACATATAAAGAAAAAAAAAAAAAAGGATTTATGTTCAAAGGATTATATTTAAGACGCAGAGGGACTCAAAGTAGGTGTAGTTCTTGTAGTTTTTGTATGTAGATTATCAAATGGATCATGCACAGTTGATCCAAATTCTGTTTGCTGCTCTTTGTTTTCAAACCTTTTCAGAATTTATTCTTGGAGCTAATAATTCACTTTATCCGAACCAAACTCTTTCTGATGGAGATACACTAATTTCTCCAAGCCAAATATTCGAGCTAGGATTCTTCTCACCGGGTGCATCCAAAAGCAGTTTTCTTGGGATATGGCATAAAGCTACACCAGATATCATTATTTGGGTTGCAAACAGAAAAAATCCGATTATCGAATCACATGGATTCTTGATTCTGAGCAATGACGGACTGCTGATTCTCAATACATCTCGGAGCTCACTTATTTGGTCATCGAATATATCCGGGCCTGTATCAAGCCCGGTTCTTCAGCTTTTGGATAATGGAAACCTGGCTCTTGTAGAAGATTCCACGACCGATAAAAGTAATTACATTTGGCAGAGTTTCGATTATCCATGTGACACCAGGGTACCAGGGTTGAAGCTGATGCAAAACCCTGATACTGGTGTGGAAAAATACTTGACTTCTTGGAAAAGTGCCGAAGATCCATCTCCTGGAGATTTCATTTACAGGATCGAAAACCGTGGATTTTCCCAAATGGTGATTCGAAAGGGTAGCAAGAAAGTGTACAGAAGTGGCGCGTGGAATTTCAACGGTGATTTCTTCACTGGAGTCAACCAGTTCCCCGAGCCATCTTGGAATGTCAAAACGGTCTTCGAAAAGGGTATGTTGATTTCAATCTCCGACCCTTACAACGAATCGTACGTCACGAGAATGACAATCACTTCTACGGGTTTTGTTCAACGCTACTTGATGAACGATAAAAGAGACTCTTGGAGATTAATGTATGAAGTGCCGGGAGATTATTGCGATAACTACGGGCGGTGTGGTCCTAATGGCATCTGCAGAATGCACGAAAACCCAGAGTGTGAGTGTTTGAAGGGATTTGTTCCGAAATCTTTAAACGAATGGTCCGTATTCGACTGGAGCGGTGGGTGCGTTAGACCTGCACCGTTGGATTGCGAGAAGGAAGACGGGTTTCTAAAGATGGAAGGAGTAAAGTTTGCTGACCCACTGATCTTCATAGAGAACTCGAGTATGGGCCTTAGTGAATGCCGTGATGAGTGCTTAAAGAACTGCAACTGCACCGCTTATGCGGATCAGTACAGAAGTGATGTCAGCAGTGGATGTTTTATGTGGTTAGGGGACTTGATCGATCTCAAATTGTTCGGTGCAGATTTTAGTACAGTGCCGTATATCTATATCCGCGTGCCTATTTCAGAACTTGGTACGTGAAAATATGTTTACTGAACTTGTATTGTTTCTTGGAATGATCTAATAGTTGGCTGTTTATTGAAGGAGGAAATACGACTGATTGGAAAAAGAAGACGAATGCAACCCCTGAAAAGGTCATATTTATAGCAATAGGTTCTGTTTTTGCTGTGCTTGTGTTAGGCTTATTATTTGCATGCATGCTTCTGAGGATGAGACGCAAGAGACAAGGTTATTACATTATCGATCCTTTGTTGTTTTTCATTCGATTGACAATCATGTGTTAAGAATTAAGGAGCCTTTACAAGAGACAAATAGAAAACTTTTTTTGACAGATTTGAAGAGGAAAAGAGAGGAATTGGGGTTACCTTTATATGCACTGGCAACCATTGCAGCAGCCACAAACAACTTTTCGGTTGAAAACTTGATTGGAGAAGGTGGTTTCGGACCGGTTTACAAGGTATTAAAAATGGCCATTTGATTTTTGAGCAAATAATACAGATGATTAGAGATAACTTGTTATATAAATAGATAATAAATCTTGCAGGGGAACTTATCGGGAGAACAAGTAATTGCAGTGAAAAGAATGTCGAGAAATTCCAGACAAGGCACCGAAGAGTTCAAAACCGAAGTGATCTTGATAGCCAAACTCCAACACAGGAACCTCGTCAGAATATTGGGGTGTTGCATTCAAGGAGAGGAGAAGATGTTAGTCTATGAGTACATGCACAACAAAAGCTTGGACTATTTCATTTTCGGTTTGACCAAAACGAAACTTCTATTTCAATTAGTTATTAAGTTATGTATTATAACTACTACAGAAATCCACTCAAATTCTTTGACATGTTGTTGCAGATCAAGAACGAAGTGTGTTATTGACTTGGCCAAAGAGATTTGATATTATTATGGGGATCGCGAGAGGGCTTCTTTATCTCCATCACGATTCGAGACTAAAAGTTATCCACAGAGACTTGAAAACGAGCAATATTTTACTAGACGAGGGCTTGAATGCAAAGATATCTGACTTTGGTTTAGCTAGAATGTTGGAAGGAGATGAGACCACTTCAAGAACAAAAAGAATTGTCGGAACATAGTAAGTAACTATTAGCACAGCAAATAAAATATATGTTTTTATTAGTTTCGTACAAAACCCTAATGAAAAATAAAAGCCTGTTAATTGCAGCGGTTACATGGCTCCAGAATACGCCTTTGACGGAAAATTCTCAATAAAATCGGACGTTTACAGCATGGGAGTTGTTATATTGGAGATAGTGAGTGGTAAGAGGAACAGAGGCTTCAAAATTCCTGCTTACTATAGTAACCTTTTGGAACAAGCATTTTTGCTTTGGAAGGAAAACAGAGAATTGGAGCTAATGGATCCGTGCTATAAAGATTCGTTCGATGAATCGCAAGTAAAGAGATGCATTCAAGTGGGATTATTGTGTGTCCAGAAACAAGCACAAGAAAGGCCTGTAATGCCTACTGTGCTTCTAATGTTAAGTACCGACGATACAAAGTTTCCTCCGCCCAACGAACCGGGATTTTTCTCGGGGAGTTGTTCGAATACTGCACCGATTATTGCATCAGAATGTAAAGAGGCGAGTATTGGAGTAATAACCATGACTCAAGAACAAGGAAGATAGTTGCTGCATACTTTATTATTTATTTCTTTAACACAATAGAATTTGAAGGTTGGACTGAATTTATAAATACTTCTCATTTGCACATTTTATGTAGCATGATAGTTGGTTGATAGTATTGCATTCAATGGTCAAATTAGGGGCATAAATTGGAAAGCAATTTTTGAATTCAGCTGATTCCTGGACAATATTTTTCATATATTGATGGAGGTCGATTTAACCACCATCAACATTGGCTCTTCTCGAATACCTTCCCCGATCTCGATCGCCGGAAAATTGTTTCGTTCACCTGAAATCCCGGGGCTTGAGCCCCGGGGAGACCCTCCGACGCTCAAGTTAATTGGGGAAATAATTCAAGAGAGAGTAAAATGATAGAAAAAGAAATAGAGAAGAAGACGATGTGAGATCTCTGATTTGATCGTGTACTTTAGTGTGTGTAGGAGTGTGTAATGTGTGTAAAATAAAGCGTACCATCTATGGTGGAGAATATGAAGTATTTATCAGTAGGACCGGCAATTGAGCCGGGCCTTCCCGAAGCCCGATGGCTCGGCCCGATTTTATTTGAGTCGAGCTCGATAAATTATGAACCAGGCCGAGGTTGAGCCTTTTTATTAAACCCGATTAAACTATGAACCGAGTTTGAGCTTACCATGGCTCAACCCGAATAAAGCCCGACTAAGTATATATATATATATATATATATATATATATATATATATATATATATATATATATACACACACACACATGAATGGATGTAAACAAACAACTAGTAGTAATTAATTCATAAATTTAATCAAATCCAAGTGAAAAGTTTCTTAATGTAAAAAATACTAACATTTTCTTCATTCATATAAATATAAGACCTAGTATATGCAAAACCTAACGTTAACAGTATGTTGCAAAATTTAAGTTGAGGGTTTCTCTTGTCATCAATGGAGGTAATCTTAATTTTCACTATTTTTTTCTTTCAATGATTATTCTAGATATAAGTTTTATTTTAATTTATCATTGTTTTCGACTTGCAATGAGTATTCTTAATTTATTATAGTATAAGTTGTTTTTTTTAACATGTTCGGCTACAAAGTTGTAAAATATGTAATTTATATATTGTCCGATATAAGCCTGATATAAACCCGAAGCCCGAAAAATACGTGAGCCGAGTTTGAGCCTATAGGCACGAGGCCCGATAGTATTTTAGCTTCAGCCTATAACAACGAGGCCCGATGGTATATGAGCTTGAGCCGACCCAAACTCGGCTCACATGGCCCGATTGCCAGCCCTATTTATAAGTCATACCTACTCTTGAGGCTTTGACATAATTTTGAGCTCATTAAACATGATAAAGTTGGGTTATGGCCCACCAATGAAATCCAATCTCAAAGATTTACATGAGCCCAATAGAATGCTAAATTGGCGATCATCATCAATCATCATCATCATATATATATATATATATATATATATATATATATATATATATATATATATATATATATATATATATATATATATATATATATATATATATATATATATTAGCAAGCACCACGTGCGTTGCGCGTGATTACGTATGATTTTACTTGTTATATACGGGATAATTATATTTTTCGTCCCTATACTTCACCACTCATTCATTTTTCGTCCCCAAACAAGTTAGAGTGACATTATTCGCTCTAAACATACCATTTTTTTGTCCTTTCCGTCCTGCCGTTAATTCTTGCTGTTACATTGGATGAAAATCTGATGTGGACTTCAAAATCTCAAATATGCTACTGACATGGATAGTATTATTTCGACTTTGCATGAAATATCCATATTTGAACTCAAAACATGCAGTGAAATTACCATTTGCAATATCGGCGTGCGCACAAACTTTAGAATTAATTAATATAGAAACTATGCAACTACGTCTATCTTTTTTTTTTTAGTTGTTTTCGATATGATTTTCTGTTTTTCTATTCAATTAAAAAATATTAGAAACGATTTTTAGTTGTTTCCGATTTGATTTTTGTTCTTCTATTCGATATTATTAGAGACGATTGAAGATTGCATCAATAAAAAATTTTTTTTGAATAAAATATGGATTAATATCCCCTACGCGGAACATATTTTTAGTTGTTTCCGATTTAATTTTGTGCTAGTTGCTCTCGTTCCGAGCGCCGTGTTTTGTGGAATTCGTTCCGCGACATATTTGAGACGATTGGAGACACTCCTTGGATTTCAGGGGGTGACTTCAATTCAATCTTACTTGAGTCAGAACGGAATAGATCCGTTTGGGATAGGAGACTAGATATGGCTGAGTTTGGTGCTATGGTTTTGGATTGTGGACTTTCGGATGCCGGGTTCTCTGGGGCTAGTTCTTGCTACACTTGGGAGAGCCCTTCAGGTCTTTTGGAGCGTTTGGACAGGATTCTATATAACTCTGCTTGGCTAGATTTACTGCCTTATACGCAGGTTACCCACCTCTCACGGACCTGGTCGGATCATGCTCCTCTTTTGGTTTCGTCGGCTGCTTCTTCGTCTAGGCCTCCTGCTTCATTCCGATTTCAGCATATGTGGATCCGCCACGCTACGTTCCGTCAGACTGTGGAACAGGTTTGGGATTTTCCGTGTGTTCAGACAGGGATGCTTCGATTACATACGAAGTTGAGACGATTGAAACAGAAGCTTCAGTGGTGGAATTGAAATGTTTTGGGGGACGTGTTCAAGAATAAAGAGAGGGCCGAGGCAGCTGTTCTAGAGGCCGAGCACAAATATGACTTGGATCGATCCCCCGAGAACCGTGCAAATTTGAAAAAGGCCACTGTTGAACTTACTCTCATGCTCAATATTGAGGAGGACTTTTGGAAGCAGAATGCAGCTTGTAGATGGGCGACTGATGGAGAGAGAAACTCTAAGTTTTTCCACTCATTAGTCAAGAAAAAGCGATGTGTCAATCGTATCCACTCTATCTCTCATGGTGATTCGGTTCTCACATCTGCTCAGGAGATCAAGGATTCGGGCGTTGATTTCTTTAGCAAGCTTCTTACCGATGATATGCCTAGTTTGTTTCCGGTTGATGAGTCCCTATTTTCCGCTCCTCAAAGGGACTTTACTTCAGTTTCTTCTCGTCCGTCGGTTGAGGAGATCATAGATGCAGTGTTTGGGATTTGTCGAGATAGTGCTTCGGGTCCTGATGGGTATTCTTCGCTATTTTATCAGCATTGTTGGGACTTGATTCAATGTGATGTTTGTGAGGCGGTTTGGGATTTCTTCGAGGGTGGATCTATGCCTGCGAGCTTCACTGCTACCACCTTGGTTCTTATTCCAAAGGTGGACTTTCCGACGTCTTGGACAGATTTCCGGCCGATTAGCTTGTGCAACGTGACCAACAAAATTATCACTAAGTTACTTACGAACAGACTGGCGCCTCATTTGCCCCACATATTTCTCCTTCTCAGAGTGGGTTTGTTCAGGGTCGTCTCATTAGTGATAATATTTTATTGGCACAGGAGATGGTCCATTCGATATCAGTTCGTTGTCGAAATTCGAATCTAATTTTGAAGCTGGACATGGAAAAGGCTTATGATAGGGTTCAGTGGTGGTTCTTATTTCGCGTACTCAAGCTGATAGATTTCTCGGCGAACTTGATTGACATTATTCGGCGATGTGTTTCCTCGTGCCATTTCTCTTTACTGATCAACAGGGAGCTGACGGGGTATTTCACTTCGACTCGTGGTCTAAGGCAGGGAGATCCGCTCTCGCCGACTCTTTTTGTACTTGCGGCTGATTATTTTTCGAGAGGTCTAGATGCACTATACAGCCGTTGCCCGAGCATGTTTTATTCTACAAGGGGAGGCATCCCTATCTCCCACTTGGCTTATGCGGATGATGTGATGATATTTACCTCGTGCCATAATTTTGGCCTGAAGAAGCTGCGGGATTTTCTCGATCAATACTGTCGGACTTCGGGTCAGTTGATTAGTGTGCACAAGAGCACTTTCACAGTTGATAGGGCGTGTTCTGATGGTCATCTTCGCACTATTTCTCGGATTCTCAGTTATCCGAGAAAGATCTTCCTATCATTTATCTTGGAGCTCCGCTATACAAGGGGAGGGATCGGGGCAGTCTGTTTCTGGCTTTGCTTGATCGCATGCAAGCCGGGATTTCGGGTTGGGCTCGGACCGCTTTGGCTTTTGGGGGCCGTCTTGCCTTGATCCGGAGTACGCTTTCGACTATGGCTTTGCATCTTGTTCAGGTTATTCAACCTCCGCAGTACATTATTCAGCAGATTGAGCAGTGCATGGCCTGATTTCTTTGGGGATCTTATGGTAATCAACGCCGGCCTCATTGGGTTGTTTGGGAGACAATTTGTCGGCCAGTTGGTGAGGGTGGATTGGGGTTGAGACGTATGACGGATGTGATTGACGCATTCACCTACAAGCTTTGGTTCCGATTCCGTGCTCAGGATTCCCTTTGGGCCCGTTTTCTCCGAAACATGATTGCCGGAATCGGTTCCCAGGTTCATCCGTTGTGTCTTCACTCTATAGCACGGTGTGGAAGCGCATGTGCCATGTCCGTGAGCGTGTTCAAGCTCAAATATTTTGGCGGATTGGTCCAGGTCATGTTTATTTTTAGCACTATCACTGGTTTGGCGATGGTCCCCTTTCGGGCATTATTGATGGTGGTCGGCTAACGTCAGTTCAAGTGGAGTATTATTTGGTTAATGGTCAATGGGATCGGAACAAGCTAGCTGAGGATATTCCTTTTGAGTGGGTTGATAGGATTTGCTCGGTCCCAATCTCTGGTGCTTCGGGTGATTTGCCCATTTGGAGAGCTTCTTCGGATGGCAAGTTTTCCTTGACCTCGGCTTGGGCCTTGATACGACAGCAGCATACCCTTACCCCTCTTCTTCGTATATTTTGGGGATCTTGTCTTACTCCTACAATTTCTATCTTTCTTTGGCGTCTCCTTCTTCAGCGTCTTCCGGTGGATCTCAAACTTCAGTCTCGAGGCACCTCTCTCGCCTCGAGGTGCTATTGTTGTCCAGATCCATCTATTCCTGTGTCGAGTCTTCGTATCTCAGTCTGTCGAGTCTCCTTCTGTTGAGTCGATTGATCATATCTTCGTGGAGAGCCCGACGGCTAAGAGGGTATGGCATCATTTTTCTATCTTTTTGGCTATACACCTGCACACAAATTTTACTTTATTGGCAGCACTTCACTTCGCACACACTCACACACCACACACACATCACGACCATTGTGCCTTGCTTGATCTTGTGGTTCTTATGGATTGCAAGAAATGACAACAAGCACAATGATATCACGGTTCGCGCTTCTTCCATCATTTACAGGGTCATCCAGTACATCAGGATTCTTCATCAACTCAAATTACTTTCGGCAGACAGCTGGACTGGCATTCCACACGTGGCTGGGTCTCTTGGCCTATATTACCGAGCCAGAACACCAACTCTCACAACTCATCGAGTTATTTGGCTTCCATCGGATCCGTGTTGGGTGAAGCTAAACACAGACATAGCCCGTAGAGCATCCAATCAGATTCCAGCTATTGGCGGGATTATCAGAGGTTCGGACGCTGAGGCCATACTTGCATTTCACGAGAGGATCTCTGCCCCGAGCAGTATTGCAGCCGAGCTTGCTGCCCTTGCCTCGGGGCTGAGATTTGTTATTCAGAGGCAATTCACAAGAGTTTGGATCGAGCTTGATGCAGAAGTGGCTGTTCGACTTCTTTCGCACACGGACAAAGGTCATTGGAGTCTTCAGAGTTCTCTCACGGCGATCCGGAACTCTCTTTCTACTTTGGAGTACAGGATTACACATATCTACCGGGAGGGCAATACAGTCGCTGATGCATTAGCTAACTTGGGGTGTCAGACCGAGTTGGCTCGTACCTTCACAACAGCGGAGCTTCCCCGACCTATTCAGCAGATGATTAGGATGGACCAGCTTGGATATCCATCCTTTCGACGACAGTTTCGCACATAGGTGCCATGCATTTCACGTTTTTATATTATTGGTAGCTTGTACTTTCAGTTTCTACATAATTTAGGCATTTTCGTGAACTGTACATGTTAGGCAGGTTTGGCGTGATTATGGATTGTCTGGGTCTATCAAGAGTAGACTGTTTGCCGAATGGTGCCACACATTTCGCAGCCGTTATACCTGTTTCGCCCATTTTTGGCGAAAGTGTAAGTGGCATCGGCTGTTGTGGTGAGGCGAACGGTCTACCTTGGTCTTCCCCGACCTTCTATGATCATTCCCACCCCTCTCATTTTTTATTATTTGGGCCACTTGTTTTGCCCGTATTCTTAACATTTGGTTAGTTAGCTAGGGTATTTTGTTTGTCAATTGCTATTATTAGCCATCTGTTAGGCAATAGCAATTTGAGCGAATCTCATTATGTACTTCTTAAATTTTGTTTCATAAACAGGTAGGGGGTCATACCTAACCCCCCACCCTCATCGGGTGTCGTTCTCTTAAAAAAAAAAGTTACAAAAGTCACCCATATTAGTAATGAAATAATTTCATATTATTGGTTTTCAAATTTTATCTCTCCTACATGTTAAAATAGTGTTTTTTTATTGGTTAATGAGTTTCCTTTTTACAAACATTATTTTGATTAAAAAACCGTTGGAGCTATATGCAATATTTATAATTTCCCAATTGAGGAAATTTTAAGCACAATAATTATATTAATTGCAAAAAAAATCCCACTTACAATAATCATTAATCACCCATATTATTAATGAAATAATTTCACATTATTGATTTTTAAATTTATCCCTCCTACATGTCAAAATAATGTCTTTTTATTGGTTAAAATTAGTTTCCTTTTTATAAACAACATTTTGATTAAAAAAAACGTAGGACTTAAATGCAATTTTTTTTAATTTCCCAATTGACGAAATTTTATGCACAATATTCTATTAATTGCAAAAAATCCCCACTTACCATACTCACCTATATTTTTAACTAATTGATTTTATATTATTAGTTTTCAAATTTTATCCATCCTACATGTCAAAATAGTGTCTTTTTATTGGTTAATGAGTTTCCTTTTTTTTTAATCAATTGTTTCATAATAAAAACGTAGATTCGTAAAGGCACATAATTCTTTTTTTTGGGTAAATGAAATTTTATACACAATATTTATATTACTTGCAAAAAAAAACCCCACTTACAAGAATCACCTATATTATTAATGAAATAATTTCACATTATTGGTTTTCAAATTTCATGTCAAAATAGTGTCTTTTATAGTGTAATGAGTTTCCTTTTTATAGACAATATTTTGATTAAAAACAAAATCGTAGGACTTAATGCAATTTTTATAATTTTCACATATTATTATATTTAAATTAATTTAGATAAATCCGAAAATTATATCAATTTAAGTTAATTAATTTATTTGTTACCTTTATTACATTCCTTAACTCTCCTATAAATTACCATTCAACACATTCACCCTCTTCAACTTTTCCACATACATTTTTTCTGTTTCGGAGATATGGAGAGAATTCTTGAGAAAGAATTGCACTGGTATCACCTACATGCAATGGTATATTTCATTTAGTCCCTTTTGTAGTATAATTTTAATTTATTGCTTTATTTTGTATTTGATTTCTTCATTCAATTATATATGCAGCCTTTGAGTAATGCTTTTGTTGAAGTTTCTCGGTTGACAGGATTGTCTACTATCAACCTTTGCTACGAGGACGACAATCATTTTCAAGTTGTTGTGTGTCGCGACGAAAAACATGAAAAAATGTATGTGATGTTGACTAAGGATTGAACAAAGTTTCATTACGCAAATAATATGGTTTGCTGTAACAGGTACTCCTTTTATTTCAACCAATGGGATGATGTACTTGAGGTCTGGCTTGGCCCAGCCTTTTAAATATTATGATATGTCTTGGCACTCCTTAAAAGCTTTATTAATACTATGAGTTGCATCGATTTTCAAATAATTTCGATTTTCTTTATTAAGTTATCTATCATTTATACATTACAAACATATGTATTCATATAAATCGAATCCATATAGTAGCCACGTGGAAAGAGCATTGTATTCCATTAACATAATTGTGCGCATCCACACGAAAACGAGTACCCATAAGATAAACCAAATAAATGTATGGAAGGGAAAAACTATTATAATATATTACAAAAGAGCCACAAAGTTGGGCCAAAAAAGAAAATTTGAAAAATATCTAAATAACTAATCTTTACAAAGATGTTGTATATCCGATACATGGATATGTATTGCTTTTATAATTTGTGAAAGTAATGTTATATGAATCTAAGCCCATATAATGTTAATATTTATCGTTAAAAACTATGTATAAACCGTCTTTATTGTTTTAATAAAAAGATCCATAAACTATGTAACAATTATATATAAAAGTGTAAATCCTGTACAAAATTATATTTAATTGTTATTGTAATAATGTACAATAAGCAAATCGGATATATACAAATTTTCACATGTACAAAATTATATAGTGTTTCCATCTAGTAAATGTAAAATTTATTAACCATAAATAAAATACATATGGATATTTTATATATCGGACATATATTTTCGTACTGTATAAATGGATATTTATTTTATATGTACATTTTCGAAAAAGCTTAATAATAATAATTATCTGCTGCTTGATCGTATTTGCAGATTGATTTTTCGTTGCTTATTGATGTTCGTATACTCAACAATGAGGATTCGGAACAAGGAAACAAATTGATACGATCTCTCGAGTATCATAAGAATTCTTTACGAACGTAAGAAAACTCTTCTTTATTATTTCTCTTCATTATAAAACCCTAGCACAAGACGACTATTTAAAAATAATAAAACCCTAGAATTCTAATCTAACTAGAAAAGATAATTCCATAAACTAATAAAATACTTAATATTTCTCCTAACCCTAACTCACGGCAATATATATATTATAAATATACTAATCTAATTAATTAATAATAAACTATTAACTAAACTAATAATTAAACGATATATTTAATAATAAATCGTATCAAACCACCCCTCTTGAAATGAACCTTGTCCTCAAGGTTCGAGTCAATTTGGTCCCTCTCGTTTGCGTTTCCACCTATGTTTGAATTCGTCGACTTTCTTTCCGAGCAAGATGTATTCCTTTGCTTGACCAATTTTCACAAGCACGTGACTATCTTTCTTGATTTTCTGAGTGAAGTCGTCTCTCTCGGTGGAATCATGAACCTGGTCTCCAAAGTGATCCACTTTAGCCAAACAAAAACTAGATAACTTGGAGTGGTATTCCTCTTCACAATAAACAACTAATTCCACCGAATTCTCATCATGTAAAATTGGATCTTCCTTAAAACTATGAAATTCTTTCAAAATTTCGTGCAATTCCTCGTTCTCCTCCTTCGTTAATTTCTCGTATTCGTCCCACTTTATCTCAGTTGACTCCGATTCTTCTTCTTTCGGCTCTTCGTCCCACTTTATATCAGTTGAATCTGATTCTTCTTCTTTCGGCGATCTCACAAAAACTTGGGGCTCTTCGAAAAAGTCATCATCGTCATCTTCCTCTTCCTCCGGCAAGAGGCTCGGCAGCGGCAGCGGCAGCGGCGGTGGCGTTGGGGGTGTTTGGCGGCGGTCCCTTCGGCTTTGATGATGGCGTTGACGTCGTCCTTGACTTTGTTCGAGCAATTTCTGAAAATCAATCCGTAATTTCTCAACGGATTTTTCCAATCGCTCCAACCGTCTTGTTTCTGACATCATGATTTTCACAAAGTTTTGATGTGATCTCAACTTTGCTCCAGCGTAGCTTTGATGTAATCGCTGCCTTGCTAACGAAGCATTGGTGTTAATCGCAACTTCGCTCTGATACCAATTGATACGATCTCTTGTGTATCATAAGATTTCTTTACTAAATGTAAGAAAAACTCTTCTTTATTATTTCTCTGCATTATAAAACCCTAGCACAAGTCGACTATTTAAAGAGAATAAAACCCTAGAATCCTAATCTAACTAGGAAAGATAATTACCTAAACTAATAAAATACTTAATATTTCTCCTAACCCTAACTCACGGCCATATATAAACCTAACAAACTATTCTAATTAAATAATAATAATAATAATACTAACTAACTAATAATTAAACGGTATATTAAATAATATATCGTATCACAAATCCGTTAGTTTGGTGAGTGAAGGTTCTGTACACAATGAAATCGCTCCAGAAACATTCTTGCCTAGCGGCAGTGACAAACAGGCAGTTGTTGTAGTACCCAGCTCAGGTACTATCGATTTTCCGGGATTTATTTTTAAATTTATTTCGGTTAATTTTACTTCTAGTCCTGTAAGTTGGTCTAGTTAGGGATTTTTAGTCCTAAAAAATGCTCCCGAAAATTTTGAATTTTCTTCGTTGATCACCGACGCGCCAAACAAACTCCTCGGATTTTGTTTACAATAGATACTTGAAAAATTGCGAGATTTCGAGGTACCAAACTAACTTTGCAAGATTGAATTAAACGTGCATGCGCAAAACCAGAAGTCGATTAACACAATCTTAGAGAATGAATATATATATAATTTTTAAGTTTTCAGATAATTAAAATTCTGCGATTTTGACAAAAGTGGACTAAAAAAAAGCGCTAAATTTGCAAAGTTATTGCATGTAAAATTAATACGAGACAATCTAAAGGATTAAACACCTAAATACACCCCCCCACTTCTACAGGTACTTAAAATGTTTCTTCACATAATATAGTTTATTAATTTCATTCGTTTGGATTACGTTTGGCATTATTTATATACGATCGAAAAAGGATGTGTGGGGTTAGAAATTAGTTTTTACTCGAGCGTGTATTCGTGTTAAGCTTTTTTATGTTTCTAAGTCGAAACTTCTTTGTTTGGTATTCTTTCTTTTTGTGGTCAAGCTTTTTGGAGTACGTAAAATGGTGAATCTTTAGGTTTCTTGTAAATTGCAGAACGGGAAGCTGACGAAAATTTGTAATCTTATGCTTCGTTTGGTTGGTAAGACGAGTCACGGTTAACTACAAATGAGGTCTTGTTTGGTTAATAACTTATTACGAAATTTTATCTTGACTAATTTTATTTGGGGAATCAAACGAGCCTTAAGGATTTAATTGTATAGTTGGATTATTAGGAGTTTTTTTGGTTATCTATATTTGATTAGATTGAATTAAATGAAATTCGAGTAACTCCACTAATTAATTATTTAATTAGTTAGAAGTTTGGTTTCTTAGATTAGATCTTCTATTAAATTTGTTAAATTCGATTATTTTATATGAATTGTCTATACAACCACTTTGTTAACAATAATAATATATAAAATTTAAGGATGAAATTGTTGTTTTTTTCTGTTTAGTCACCCACTAATCACAAGCGGGGGTTACTACTAAATTAATAAAATAGTAACATATAGTAGCGGACTTTATTTTTTATAGCGGTTTTAAATAAGTATAAATCTTATCAATCGAACATGTTATCAACTCTTACTATTTAGTCAATAGAACCTAATTGTGGTAACCGAACGACCCCTTAATCAATTTTCTCGTTCTTTGTTACTCATTAAACCCTTTTTATGTTTTCTTATTTATTCATGTGTTGGTTCGAAAAGAAAAAAAACTCCCAAGAATACGTATATAAGTCAAATTCATCCGAAGTTCCGAAGATACTAGAAACAGCTGTCAATCGGGATCTCCAGTATTCGTCCATGGTCAACCAACCGGTCAACCGGTCAAATTCAGGACTAGTGACTGTACATATATCAACACAAGCTATAGTACTCAAGATTCAAGAATCAGAAACTAGTAGCAGCCAGCATTTTATTTATCAAATCACATCCTATTTTCATCACAGTTTCTGTGTTCAACAGGAAATTAAAGCTGGATTATAGGTGATCTTAATCTCTTCAATTCAAGAATATTACACGTATACGGGAAAAAAAAGAGTTTAGAAACAAAACGGCAGTTAATATTCCTTTGCAGAAAGGCGCTGAGTCGCGGTCCACTCTTCGTTCGGATTCAAAGTGATTTCACTATCCATAGCAGCTGCCTCAACACAAATCATCTCCTTATACTCTTCATATCCAAAATCAGATATCAAACCGGCATCATCTTCCCATGGATTCCACACAACTACAAAAATATACGTATATAATACACGTTTTATTAAATAATCCGTTGCATTTATATATAAATACGACACTATGAAGTATATATATATAAAAAAAAAAAAAAACCTTACCAATTTCAGGAAGACTATCATCTTTGTGAATGGTAATAACTCTTCTAAGCTCAAGGTCCCTAATACGGATCTCATCGGGAGTGTTCAGGTATGCCCTGTCCAACTAAAACCGAAATTAAAAAGTGATTATAGATAATTAATTACACCAAACATAATTAATTAAACTTATATATACATACATACTTCTTCTTCGAAAGTGAGTACATCCGCCTCTTCAGTGAATTGATTGTGATTTAGATAGTCCCGATAATCCAACCCCTGCAATCCTTCAATTCGAGTTGCACTAGAAAACGGATTATTAATTTAGTTAATTCACTGTTGCTACTATATATTTTTTTTTAAAAACATTAATATAATAATGTCATTAGTATATATTAATTTACAGGATATTTGAGACGGAGAAGTAGGAGTGATAGGCAAATTTGAACGCGAAAGGCTCCCCATTAGTGTTGACATTTTTTACACGAGTCGTCATAGTCAGATCTCCGGTGGGTCCCAGGATAACACGTAAACGGAGCTCAAATCTGCAACATTAATTAAACAGAGTAAATATATATAATTTCGATTATGATATAGTTTTATATATACCAAAATTATTAATTAAAGATATAACTGTAAAGTACTTATGATTAGGCCAGTCTTGGAAGTCGTCGGGTTTATGATCGAGAAGAAAGTCAACGTATGCATGATCGAGTGTCGGAGGGGGAAAAGCTGTATCGTGTGTCAAATTCCATACTTTGGTTCTAGCAAATCCATGTTTCTCCAGGAATTCTTCGTCGAAAAACTGATCATGCATGATTAATTATACACCATGTTATTTTCTTCTACTTAATCAATATACACACATATATGAAACCGAATAAACGCAATTAGGCAAATGGCGTCACAACGAATAAAAAGAAGCAAATTAACCTTTGGGAAGCAAATTGGGATGCCTCCACGAATCGGGTGAGGAGGTCTGTAAATGGCCTGGAAATTAAATAAAAATATGTTATTCGTTATCATTTTCGACAGTTGGAAGAGATAATCTTTTAATTAATGGAAGAATGAGACATGCAAATCAAGAATTTACCTTCGCAGAATCATGATTAAATCACTCTTAAATATAGAACAATTCAATAAAAACAATTAACTAATTCCCTTACTTAAATATATTATGCATGATTATATATATACAGTTAAGAACAGTAAAACAGAGCCCGATTTTAATTAGGCCGGTGATTAATTATCGGAATATACAACAAGATCGATCATCTCACACTAATTAATAACATAATGTATTAATCACAGAAAATTAAAATTAAACCACTGGTAATTAATTAAATCAGAGGAATTAAAAAGTACCTGTTTACTGAGAAAAAGTAACTCTTGTTCATGTTCATTCTTCCACGATATTACTTGAGCTCCATAAAACAGAATCTACAAATGGATCAAATCACAATCAATACAGTGAAACCCTAACCCCGCACCATTTCTGTAATTACTAAAAAAAATCAAATTAAATTAAAATAAACTGCGTTAATCAATTAATTAATTACGTCGGAGCAAATCGGAGAAATTTGAACGTCTGAGACTGAAAATATATATACCTCGGCGGAGTAACCATCAGGTTGGCTGAGAATGACGGAACGGCCGCCGCGGTTGTCTCGGCCTGTAAATCTACGCGTAGGCCGCTGCACTGGCGCCGGAGGACCAGCCGTGGACGAAGATGCCGTTTCCGCTGACATGTTCACTTCCCGAATGTGTGTGTGTGTGTGTGTGTGTGTGTGTGTGTGTGTGTATTGGATGGAAGAAGAAGCACTCGGATGATTTATGTAACTGCTACAGATCAGAAAATTGAAAATGGTGTTTCCGCCTTCTTCACACCTTTTATACTAACAGAATCTAGTTTGCGCTCTAACTGAAATCGATAGATACAGCTTTCCGGCATGAATTTACTTCAATACCCCTGTATGTTCTCTATTCGTGTTCTTGTTTCTGCTAGTTAATTAATTGTAAATTTTTTTTTTTTTTTTTTTTTTTTTTTACATTTCCGGGACCACAATTTTGGTATAATTGAACATAATTTGATTAAATCTTGATATTTATTTTTTGTATTTCTTTTATTTAGATGGGCAAATGGCAAATAGATCATGACAAGGGCACATAATTAAAACAGGGACATCCAACTTTTTTGTCTTTCAAATAAATTCAGCTCATTCAAGCTTATTTGCAAATAAGGAAAATCCTTTTATATATACCAAAATTACCCCCAATTCATTGAAACTCAATTCAACTTCAATTGCATGATTAACACTCCAATTTAGCCTAATTTCATCAATTAACCATTTTAACCATAATTTCAATTTTGACCCGCCACCACCGGAGACCGCTGGTCAGCCGCTGTTGACCGCCGTTGACTCTTTTTTTTTTTTTTGAAAACTTGTTTTTTTTTTTGAAATTTTTTTCCGGTAGGTCAACCGCCGTTGACCGCCGGGTTTCCGGCGTTAATTTTTTTTTTTTAATAATTTTGTTTTTTCTTTAAAAAAATATTTTAATTAATATTACTATCTTGGCTATTAAATTACTGTCTCCAACAGTTATTTTTTGAAGAACAAAAAAGTCAATTTACAGTTAAATTACTGTCTCCAACAGTGATTTAACTGTCGGAGACAGTAATTTAACTGTAAATTGACTTTTTTGTTCTTCAAAAATATTTTAATTAATATTACTGTCTTGGGCCCTTGGCTGCTATTATTGTCTCCCGTAGTTATTTAACTGTCGGAGACAGTAATTTAACTGTTACTTAATTTTTTTTTTCTTTTTTTAAATATTTTAATTATTATTATTGTATTCGTTGCTAAATTATTGTTTTCATCAGTTATTTAACTGTCAGAGACAATAATTTTACTGTTAATTGACTTTTTTATTCTTAAAATAATATTTTTAATTAATATTACTGTCTTGGCTGCTTAATTACTGTCTCCCGCAGTTATTTAACTGTCAGAGACAGTAATTTAACTGTTAATTGACTTTTTTTTTCTTAAAAAAATATTTTAATTAATATTACTGACTGCTAAATTACTGTCTCCAACAGTAATTTAACTGTCTCAGACAGTAATATTAATAATATTATTGTTCAGGAAAATAATATTCATAATATTATTGTCCCAAAAAGTAATATTACTGTCTGAGACAGTAATTTAGTAGCCAAGACAGTAATATTAATTAAAAAAAAAATCGAAAAAAGAAAGTCAACGCCGGAGACCGGCGGTCAACGGTGGTTGACCTGCCGGAAAAAAAATTCAAAAAAAAAGTTTTCAAAAAAAAAGTCAACGCCGGAATCTGGCCAGAAAAAAAAATTTAAGAAAAAAAATTATTTTCTGAAAAAAAAATATTTTTTCAAAAAATTATTATTTTGGGGGTTAATGTGATATATTTGTTTAAATCCGAGGTCAGTGTAGTATTAAGGAAGTTAGAGCATAATGGATGTAATTGATAATAATTATATTATGGAGGGTATTTTAGACTAAAAACATATGTGTTGGGTCATTGCTATTATAAAATATAGGGTAGTTTAGTAAGTGGTAAATGTGAGGGGTTTGACCCATTTAAAATAATGATAGGTGGTTAGTAATTGGTAAATGTTAAGGGGTTTGACCTATTTAAAATAATGATAGGTGGTTAGTACTAATTTTTTTTTTGTAACCGGGGGTTATGCCGCATAAACCCTAAAAATTATATGAGAATTAATTTACAATTTGAAACTACTTGAGGTATCTCATGTTTAACTTAAAATAAGGGATTTATTTTAAAATAAATTTTTACATATATATATGCTTATAATATATCATTGGAAAGCTCTTCAAACGTAGTTTTATATAAATTAAATAACATCGAAAATTTCAATATATAGAAAAAATTACAATAAGAAAAAAATAAACTCTCATCTTAAAATAAATATAGCACATGAAAACACATGTTATATTTAAATTACATTTTTAAGCTATATTAATTTATTATCTTCATTTTGTTATTACAAATTGAACCTAACTAATTAATGGTACAACTTTGTTATACATGGTATAATAGGAAGCACAAAAATGTTACTCCCTTCTTCCCTTAATATTTGACACTTTTTCAATTTTTTTATATTTCAAATTATTTGTCATTTTACTATTCCAATGAATAATTAATTACATTTTTTTAATTTTGCCCTTTGTCACTCATAATTAATTGAAATAGTTATTTAAAAATCAATTAATGGCATGGGTATTTTAGTGATTTACTATACTTTTTGTTACTATCTATACATATTTATTAAATTTTTTAATATGTGTGCAACTAACAAAAGTGACAACTATTGAGGGAATGAGGGAGTAAGAAACAAAAAACATTCATGTTTTTAAAATTGGGTAGAAATTGAGGTATATAATGCTGCTCAAATGCTGATTGGGCAACCCAAGAATCTTTGAGCGCAATGGTAGAGAATGTCGAGGATCACTGTCACGTGCCTCGGATAATCGAAGAGGCCACAAATTAAGTTAGAAAACTATCTCGATATAAAGAAATAAACTCGTTAATCGTTATGTTAGTTAGATCACAATAGTTTCTACGTAAACACCAAAACATGACAATGTGTAAGACTTATCCTCAAAAGCTTTCAATTTTCATAACTTGGAGATCGCGCGCGACATTGATTGATGCATTACATTAAATGGTAAAATTAGGAACATAAATTGGAAATAAATTTCGATATTTTTATAACAATTTTTTCCATTCCAAATTTCAAAATCCTATCTTTTGTGTTTTTGATTTGATTCTGATTTTAATTTGCGCAATAAAAGTTAAAAAAAAAAAAAAAGTTCTCCAAAGTTACACTTGTAATACCAATTTTACTATGTATTGTATACGAACGATTTTAGAACAAGTTTTTCATTTCAAATTCCGATTTTTTCTGCTTAATATTTTCTTGGAACGGAACTAGAATTGATTTTTCAATTCCGAAGAAGAAGCAATTTTTTTTTCAAAAGTGCTGATTCCGCTCCATTCGATGTCAATGTACATGATTTCATTGAATGTAAACAAAGTTTTTATCATAACAGAAATATGATTAAGTGCAGCAAGCTCTAAACTATATCTACATTACTGAAGAAAATAATGTTCTACGAACTTCTACGAATAAAACGAAAAAAATTCCATTACATTTCTGAAAATTCTAGGATTCATCTGCAAATCAAAGAATAACATGTTCAAGAAAACTCAAACATCATCGCGGCCCTGATAAAACCGACGGAAGCAAAGGCGTTACATCACGAGAGCCATTTTCCGACATATCGTTAATCATATTCCGTGGAGTTAAGAAATTGTTGTAATCGATATCTTTGATATCGACATCTTTAACAGAACCTTCCAAAACCTTAATCACCATCGACATAGCGGGCCTTTTTACGTAATCATTTTGCACACACAAAGCTCCGATTTTCATCATCTCAACAATTTCTTCATCATTATCGTCGCAGTCGTAATTCTCCACAAGATCAAGCCACTGCCCTTCCTCTGCTTTTTTCTTGAAAGCGCTTAATAAAGGCCTTTCTTCCTCGGGTTTAGATTGCTCGAATATTTTCCTACCACACGCAATCTCCAAAACCACAACCCCGAAGCTGTAAACATCCACTTTCTCTGTAATAACCGCGCTCAGCCACTCGGGTGCAAGATAGCCCGGAGTGCCTCTCATCGTCGTCACAACTTGACTTTGGTCCCGATCGATTAGCTTCGAAAGCCCGAAATCTGCCAGCTTGGCGTTGAAATTTTCGTCTAAAAGTATGTTTTGTGGCTTTATGTCTAAATGGATGATTTTCTGCCGGCAGTCTTCGTGTAGATAGGCTAATCCCTTGGCTATATCAAGAATGATCTTTCTTCTCGTTTTCCAGTCGAGACACTTCTCTTGTCTTCCATAATAGATCCATTTTTCTAACGACCCGTTAACCACGTACTCGTAAACTAAAAGCCTGTGAGATTTGTCGGCACAAAACCCAATGAGTCTCACCAAATTGACGTGATGAATGCTCCCTATACTCTCGACCTCGGCTAGAAACGACTTCTTGATGTGGCCCACTCCGTCGAGGGTTTTCACTGCGATTTTCGTCCCGTCTTTCAATGACCCTTCGAAAACAGAGCCGAATCCTCCCTCACCGAGTTTCTTAGTGAAGTTTCCGGTTGCGATCTCCAACTCTTCATAACAAAATCTTGTGGGCATTCCCGGTACAAGATCTAAGTAATCCTCCTCGTCTTCATTAGATTTTCTCCTTTTTCGGTATACGAAAAAAGCAGTTCCAACCACAACAGCTACAAAAAGAACTCCAAGAATTGATCCAAGTATAAGTCCTAAAGAGCTATTCTTTCCCTTAGAATCTGTAGGTGGTACTGTACCAACTGCAGGGGGAGTCACAGTAGGAGGAATCTGCACTTTCAAAGACACTGAAGAAAATAAATTTCTTACCGCCCCGTTGTTATTCATCAAAGAAAAGACGCGTGACGGCAAGTAGCAGTTCCCGCTCGACGAATTAAAACCGTATTGAAAGATAGCAGCTCTGCAAGAACAATTCCTCAAGCAAGCCTCTTTACACGTATCCATATTAGTGTTACTAATATCCGTCACAAACTCAAAGTAGTTCACATTTTCCAAATCCAAAAACCCGTGATTTTCCGAAGCATTTATATTACTACTACAAGTAGTAGTGAGTGCATTGACTTCGAAACAACCAAGATCAGGGCGCCGATTGTCCCTAGGCGAAAAGTAGACTTCGTTAAAACCCGATCTCGGACAGCTACATTGCCCGTTCGAGCAAACTCCGTACGTACCACAAACCATAGGATAGTTGCACAAACCGAGAAAGCCCGTAAGAAGATCAGCTACTTCCCTCCACGGTGATCCCCATTCGAACACTCTGAGATGCCCGTCGGAACCGAATTTGATAAACTGAGCCGAGTTAGCCGCGGGAATCGCTATCGATAAATCGGGTTCACTAGCCTCGATGGAATTTATATATAAATCTAAACTCCCATTACGAAACTTCGCATAACTTAATTCTGTATTCTGTTTGGTGCCGGAAAACAAGCGTTGGTAGTATACCTGCGGAGGATCTGATTGGACAGAAGCTACTAAGCCTTTGTTCGTCATTGATAAGGAAAAAAGGCCGCCGTCGGTCCAATTCGTCGGCGACGAACTTGCTGTAAGATTCTTACCGGATACTAAGATTTGGCCCGGGACCAATACATCGGTTGGGTGATCAAATGATTGCCAGACAACGGAGTTGTTCGAATCGAAGAGAATTAGGTTTCCCAATTCCGTCAAATTTAATCCCTGTACGGACATATTAGCGGTGTTGGTGGACCAGGCGGTTGTGCCGTCGGCGTCCCTCAGGACCAAGTCGCCGGCGGCGGTGAGCTGCAGGGTTGCGTTGACTTTGACCGGAGTGTTCCGATTGGCCGACCAGACGACCTGCGGGAACCCTATCGACGGCATAGTGATCAGTCCGCCGCTGTTAGTCTGGACGATGAATACGGCGAAGAGGTAAGCGTCGCACGTGCCGTTGCAGAAGAATCCGCAGGCGTATCTCGGACCGAAACTTCCTCGGAGAAGAATGGCTCTGATGGTTGAGTTGTCTGTGAAACTGACCGAGTGACTTGCGGAGACACTGTTGATCCAAGTTGTGGAGAGGTTTGCCGTTGGATAATCGAACGGTTGGGATTCGACGAAGGAAAGATAAACGAAGAAGAAGAAAGCTATGGCGAAGATGATATTCCGACATTGAGAAATCATCATCGGATATTTCTCGCGGAACGGAAGTAGAATTATTGTACAAAGGATAAAATGTAGTGAGTGGAGACACATTTTTCAATGACGGTTCAAACATGGCAGCTAATTAATGGATGTGCTACAGTGCTAGTCAATAATGCTCAGCTACTTAATCAATTTTTTATTATTAGGTAAATTACACCCACACCCCTGAGGTATGCTTAAATAATTTTAAAGTTTCTGTTGTATCGATAATTACACTCACTCCCTGAAACATAGTTAGAAACTCTAACGGGATAATGCATTGGATACATTATTCCCGATAGAGTTCTAATGCACTGTTACTTTTAGCTAGTGGTGGAGATAACATAGAGTTATGGGGAGTTATGGGGTGACATGGCTCCACCAATATTTCTTAAATCACCCATAACTCTTTGTTGTCTCCACCACTTCCTGAAACTAATAGTCCGTTAGAATTCTATCGTAATAATGTATCCAATGCACTATCTCATTAGAGTTTATAAATACGTTTCAAGGGGGTAACTGTAATTATCGATACCACAAGGACCTTAAAGTTATTTAAGCTTACCTCAGGGGTGTGGGTGTAATTTACCCTTTTATTTTTTAACAAAGCTGTAGTCGTCCTAGATGCACGGAGTTAGCAACGTATAATCTAATATTATTATGAAGAAATCATATCTAATTTTATATTTTAAGTTTCCACAAAATATAATTATAGAGTCTACCAATTTTAATATGATTAGCAAGCATCACGTGTGCGCAATGTTTTGAAAATCGGACCGGACATTAAACTGAACAACCAACTGTGTCATGGTTGGACCGGTTCAACCTGGGTCCGATCGGGTTTTTCTATTTTTTAATTATTTGTATATAATTTTTATATACACAAAATTACTTATTCATCACCCATATAAAATATACCATAAATGCGTACCAAACAACAAATCAATTAATAATTGTATTTCATTTAACATTTACTTTTATAAATAACTAGTAACTCACTCGTGCGATGCACGGGAATCTATTCTAAGATTGAAATGTATTAATGACTAAAAGACGTCGGCGATTTAAATCAAATACCTCTATAAATGAAAAGAGGGTGTGCTGATACGATTCATGGGAACAATTTAAAGAAATGAAAATATGATATAATCCAAAAACTTAAAAAATAATATATGTTTTATTTGATTTAAGTATCGAGTTAAACAAAATAAATGATAAAATAAAATAAAAAAAATTATAAAATTGTGATAAAAAAAATAAATATTATTTGAACCAAATGGTACAACTATCTCGTTTAAGACACTTTAATTCTTAATATGAAACTTAATTATCAAAGTAGTGTTTTACAACACATGCATTGAAGTCGCATATAAGTCATCTAATTCCTTGCGAATAACATGCATATTTTTTATTCTTCAAATACAATCAGTGATATAATAAACAGAAAGCAAAACACACACGATGTTATCTATGGATCTGAAAATTAAAAGGAAAGCAAAACAATGATTCGTTAGATTATTATACATACGCATACATAAAAAACGGATAACGTAATAAACATTGGACGATAAATAAAATGCTTCAAAGCGAGCACATCGCACAATACTGATTGCATTATGAAATTACAAAACAGAAAGATGAAAAAAAAAAGTTTTAAGGTGAGGACATTGGTTTAGCATGATCATAACAAAATGTGTGGATAAAGAATGAGATAAATGAGTTTGTGTTGATGGTACTTAATAATTTTCACATACTAAATAAGTTAATAAAATCACTTTAAGAAATCTATATATTTTATTATTTTTCGTGTTAATCGGTTAGAACAAATCAAACAAATTCAAAAAATTATAATTAATAAGAATTTGAAATTATTGAGATGCATAGTTAATAAATGCGATTGTTAGGGGTACTAAAAGAATTAAGATCCAAATCACACGTATTGATTTGATAATAACAATAAATAGTAATGTATTAAAAAAAATCAAAAATGATGTAACCAATGAAATATAACAAAAATAACCAAACAATCAAATCAATTAACCTACCTCGTAAAAATTGGCTAATGGATATAACAAAGTCAAATTAAAGATGTGAAAGCATGACTTTTAAATTATTACCATGTTTACGTGTTTATTAGGTATAAAATATTATGCTTATAATTTATTTAGCTTAATACACATATTGATTTGATACAGTAATAAACATAAACCTAAATAATATCAATTTGTATATAACAACGGCAAACATAACAAAAATAAATAAACAAATAAAATCAAGTAATTAATCATATCCTTAAAAATAATATTTTTCATAAGAATATCAAAAAAATCAAATCAAATCCTTAATCATATCCTTAAAATCAATACTTTTCATAAGAATATCAAACAAATAAAATCAAATTATTTTTTTATTTTAATGTAAGACATTATTTTTTTTTCTAAAGTATAAGTTGATACGCAAAATAATTATTACAAATACTTATGTTAGAACATTATCGAAAACAAAAACATCATAATGAAAGATGCAAGTAAAATTAAATAAATAAAGTAATTTATATCATTAAAAATTAGGGTAAATAGCACTTAACCCCCTTGTGGTTTGGACATTTTGCACATGACCCCCTTATGGTATTAATTTAGGCACATAACCCCCTTGTGGTTTTAACATTTTGCACATGACCCCCTTATGGTATGAAATTAGGCACATAACCCCCTTGTGGTTTTGAAATTTTGCACATGACCCCCTTATGGTATGAAATTAGCACATAACCCCCCTTGAATAGAAATCTGGAAAAGACTCAATTACCCCCCTATCAAGTCAAAAGTTCTTGTTTTAATTTAAAAATATAAAATGAAAAGCTTAATTTTATTTTTTCGTAAATTGAGAAATATAATATATTATTGTGTTTTTTCTATTTTACCGCACATATATATATATATATATATATATATATATATATATATATATATATATATATATATATATATATATATATATATATATATATATATATATATATATATATATATATATATATATATATATATATATATATATTTAATTTAATTGTCATTTCAACTTAAGAAAAATATTATTTTTAGATTTTTCCAAAAGAATAAAAAAATAAAGACTTTGTTTCTTATAAAATTAAAGTTCAATAAAAGCTATAATATAATATATTATATAGAAAATAGTAATATAATAATCATAATTAATGATAATGTTAAAGATTTTCAAATTAATTTTAAAATCAAATAAGCTGTCAATCGTACAATTACTAGTATTTTATACCTTTTGTTCTGTAAAATTAAAAAAAACACCATAATATATTATATTTCTTAATTTACAAAAAAATGCATTAAGCTTTTTCATTTTTATAGAATAATTATTTTTAAATTAAAACAAGAACTTTTGACTTGATAGGGTTAATTGAGTCTTTTCTAATTTTCTATTCTAGGGGGTTATGTGCTAATTTCATACCATAAGGGGGTCATGTGCAAAATGTCAAAACCACAAGGGGGTTATGTGCCTAATTTCATACCATAAGGGGGTCATATGCAAAATGTCAAAACTACAAGGTGGTTATGTGCCTAAATTCGTACCATAAGGGGGTCATGTGCAAAATGTCCAAACCACAAGGGGTTAAGTGCTTGCTATTTACCCTAAAAATTATTAAAATAGTTAATTTGTAAATAAATGTAATAAAAAATAAAAATCTAGCTAACAATGCATTTTATTAACTAAATAATTCATTAAATACTTAATGGAATAATATTGAAATATATTACTTATATACCTACCAAATATTAAATTATTTATGAAAATTTAAATATATTTATTTTCATTAACTGACATATTACTATTCCATTAATATTTGTATAATTTCTTAAGATTGAGTATCTAAAAAGGACAACTTACTATTATTCAATTAATTGACATATTACCATTCCATTAATATGATAATGCGCATTAATAAAATAAGTTAATGGGTGAGTGGAATAGATTGGAATGAGGGGTATTTATACTTGGATTTTATATAATAAAAAAGTAAACAATAAGTTATTATGGAAATACACATTTAATATTACAATCTTAACCAATTATTGTTGATTTGATATTTTCAATGAATTAGCCATATGAATCAAATCCAATCAACTTAAATAGGTAAAAAATCAAATTATATGACATAAAATTGGGGAATTTATTGAAAATTTATTGTACAAAAAACATTTGAAATTTAAAATTTGGAATCCGAAAATTTAAATTTCAAAATTTAAATTTTGTTTAGTTAATAATAGTTATAGAATTAAATTAATACATATATATATTAAGTTGGCAAAATATTAAACCAAAAACAAATCCATATATGGTGATGAATTAATTTATTGATATATTCATTTGAATTATTAATGGTTTGTAAAAATAATAATTATTACTACTATATTATTTTTGAATATTATTATTAAAAAACCTAATTTGAAAATATATATTATAAAAAAATGAGTGTTCTATTTAAAGAAAAAAAGACATTCGAAAAATATACGTCGGAAAATTAAATTAAAACGTGAGATAAAAAATGTTTTTTTTTGAATATTCGTATAGACAAAAAATATTTTTTATTTATTAAATAGTTCAATTAAAATATAAAACATTTTTTGTATTTATTTTTAATTGAATGGATATTAGAATATTCCAAAATATTGAAAAAAAACAACGTATTCCATGATTTTAATATTTTAATATTAAAAAAAATGTTTTTTTTTCTGTAAATTATTTAGATATTCGTATATACAAAAAATATTGTATATTTATTAAATAGTTCAATTAAAAAATAAAACATTTTTTTATAATAATTTTTAATGGAATGGATATTCAAATATTCCAAAATATTGAAAATGGAAAAGAAAAAAAACAACGTATTCCTTTATTTTAACATTTTAATACTTAAAAAAATATTTTTTCTGAAAATTATTTGAATATTCGTAAAAAAATTGAGTATCATGAATTTTTTCAATAAATGTATTTTGAAATACTGAAAATATAAATAAGATTTTTTTTATTTCGAATTTATAAACTATTAGCTTTGGAAATAATATATATTCATGTGGTAACTGTTTAAATGAATGTATAAATGTTAAATAGGAAATAACTCAAATACATACCAAAATAAAATTGACAACTCACCAATTGAAGAATCCACCTCATCATCAATTGAACTCCAACTAAGCAATTTTGATAAATGACATCATCATTTGTCACTTGCCAATCTATATATAATATAAAAAGAGGATCTATGCCCTCAATGATTGACATGTGGCAAATGATGATGTCATTTGTCAAAATTGCTTAGTTGGAGTTCAATTGATTAGGTGGATTTTTCAATTGATTAGGTGGCATTTTTATTTATGGATGTTGTTAAGTTTTTTCCTATTTTACATTTACACAATCATTTAATAATTACCACATGTATATATATTATTTCCAAAGTTAATATTTTATAAATTCGAAATAAAAAAATCTTATTTATATTTTTAGTATTTCAAAATATATTTATTCAAATAAATTCATGAAACTCAATTGTTTTACGAATATTCAAATAATTTTCATTAAAAAAATATTTTTTTAAATACTAAAATATTAAAATAAAGGAATATGTTGTTGTTTTTTTTATTTTTTTTTTAATTTTCAATATTTTAGAATATTCGAATATCTATTCCATTAAAAATAATAATGAAAAAATGTTTTAGTTTTTAATAGAAGTATTTAATAAATAATCCACTATTTTTTTTAAATAATTTTTATTATACACGGTGGATTAATTCTTAATGTAGTTGGTTGTATTTTGGAAAACATTATTTAATATATAATAATGCGGTCCGAACTATAGAACTACGGATTATGCAAAAAAAAATTTATTAATTATTATTTCAATAAAATATCAAATCACCAATATAAAGGAATCTTTAATATTCCAAGATTCCATCATATCATCTTTGATTGATTTAATTTATACTTTAATTCAAATTTGAATGGTAAAAAATAAAAATCGTATCTTCATATTTAATGTTTTTATATTGCAAGATTTTTTTTCCACAAGTTATATTTTTTTTTGGGTTGTTTCCTTTATTTGTTTGATTTGATTTCATTAACTAATATATAAATATTTTGAATTTTTAATTTTTCCATAGAATTAAGTTCATTTTCAATACTATATAAACCCCTCAATGTTCATTTCATTTTTTTCTACCATCATTCGATTACAAAGTGCACAATATTCGTATTATACAGTATTACATTTTTTGTTTATCATTTCTTATAAATTATTATACGTATATATGCATAGTTTTATATTCATAATTATTTTTATATATACATATTAGTACTATTTGTATTTCTTTCTCTTGGGTTTTAATTTTAATATACTTTTTTTTTATTGTTTTCATGCAGTTTATTAATTTTAATATACTTTAATTCAAGATGATCTATGCCCTCTTTGAATGACATGTGGCAAATTCCTATGTCATTTTCTCAAATCGCTTAGTTGGCATTAAATTGATGATGTCTCAATTGATTATTAGACATTTTAATCTTGGTATGTTTTTAAGTTCTTTCCTGTTTAATATTTGCACATTCATTTAACAAATATATATATATATATATATATATATATATATATATATATATATATATATATATATATATATATATATATATATATATATATATATATTTCATGCATTTAATATCCTATAAATTCGAAAAATATTATTTTTTTAATAGTTTAAGTTTTCGAAATATATTTTCCACCTATATTTTTTTTAAATTCAGAAAACTCAATCTTTAATGTATAAATATTCAATTTTTTTATATCATGTATATATTTTCGAATTTTTTAATATTATGTATATATTTTCAAATTTTTTAATATTATGTATATATTTTTGATTTTTTTTATATTATGTTTATATTTCCGTAATTTTTGTAATTTTTTTTGTATTTTTTTAGTATTAATTCTTTGAAATATATTATATTTATAGGATTTCACAAACTAATTCGAAATATCATGTTTTTAGGTAATTGTTTGATTTTTTTTCTTTTTAAATCCGATAGTATATATATTACGCTTTAAATATATTGAATTGTAACTAATTTCTAAGAAAAGATAAATCTTCAAATATTAATTTTGGCCAACATATCATAATTTTATTATTTGATTTGATAAATGTGAAGGATTTAATATGGGATAATAATATATTGATTTTATTTCCCATTTTGAGAATAAAATATTTACATGACACAATATTGTACCATAATTATTTAAATTTGCTTATTGATTTCCGGAAAAGAATGATTTCTTAATAATTAATTGATTTGTGCCTTAATTATGTATTATTTACCTTTTTAACAAAACTAAAGACAAGTATAAAATCATTTTTACCCCACACTCATCACTTTCATCCAATTTCGTTCCTGAAAACTACAAATGTTCCATAAAGTTTCATTTTTTCTGTTAATTTTTAGCATGCTTTATATTTATGCGTTTTTATTATTAATTATGTCGTATTCATACAATAATTATTTATAATTTTATTTACATATAAGATTGTATATCTAACATTTTATTTTGTTTGTTTATTATTGTAGATATAGTCGGCAAAGGTTTGTTTTTCGTACTGATTGATTATTTTATGTTAAGATTTAAATCCATAATAATATATCATTACATTAAATAATTGTCTTATTTGAAATTGCAAGGAAAAACTCAAGACTCCATGACAATATAGAGATTATAGGTAAGACTCAAGACTCGGTGACATCAAATAATTGTCTTTTTTGGATTGTGCTAGGAGAGCCGGTGAGTGGAGTTTGATTGGTCTACCAATTGTTCATACGAATTTATATTAAAAAAAATATATATATATCTACAACGAGTATTGCCGCAAAATATTTGGTAAACATATAAATATTTCTATGGGTTATTATTATACATGCATGTGGTGATATATTACAAAATATTTTAGTATTATGGACCTCACATATCTGAAAGTTATTAAATATATATTCGTACTTACTATTTCCACAATTCCTATAGATGAAAAATAGTTACTTTTTTGCATTATAGTTACTAAAATATTTAATTGTACTAAGATATTTAAATATGCTATAAATTTAAGTAATGAAATTTTTAAGTTTTTTTTGCTTAATCTTAGAGTTCTAAACATTACTGAAATAACATTTAAATTGCTATGTATACAATATCATAAATTGAATTCCTTTTCTTGACAATTTGCTTTTCATAAATTAGTAAACACAATTGTAAGGGTTTAAATATGTAAATATACAAAATTTTATTTTTATTATTATATATATTCATAAATAGTTATATAGTGAAAATATTTATAAAATATAATGTAACATGTAAGAGTATATATATATATATATATATATATATATATATATATATATATATATATATATATATTGATATTTTCTCGGATATTGAAAATACTGTCAAATTCATTTAATCAAATAATTAACTACGGTCTATCATAAGAAATAAATATTATTAAGGATTGTTGTGATGATTTTAATATAATTAATAATTTCATAAGAAGTCAAATTATTTAAAAAATTAGATAGATATAATATCAATAATATTTTAATTATACTATTTAGGTTATCCTTGCTTGAGTACTCATTGCTTATCTTTTCAGTAAGGTGCAATTTTTTCTGAATTTTAAAGGTTGGTCAATATGTATTTGCAATCTCTTTAGGCAGGAGATTGCTTCATGTGCATATGATGTTATAAATAGGTCAATAGGTTGGTGAAGATTTCATTTCTATTTGTCATAATACTTCAATCGTTTTTATTCAGATGGTTATTATGTCGGCATACGATCGATAACAAGTTTATCTTAGTTGAGGAAGTACATTTTTACTTTTTGGGGGAAAATACTAAATTTCTAATGTATTGTGACTCAATTTCATAAAACATTTAAACTTTGAGTATTAGTATGGGTTTATTATTATTAGTATTAGCATGAGTATTAGTATTAGCATTAGTATATATTAATATTAGTATTAGTATTAGTATGAGTATTTGCATTAGTATTAGTATTAGTATGAGTATTTGCATTAGTATTAGTATTAATATTAGTAGGGTAAATTACACACACCCCTCTGAGGTATGCTTAAATAACTGTAAGGTCCCTGTGGTATCGATAATTACACTTAGCCCCCTGAAACGTAGTCAGAAACTCTAATGGGATAATGAATTGGATACGTTATTCCGATAGGGTTCTAACAGACTATTGGTTTCAGAAAGTGGTGAAGACAACAAAGAGATATGTGGTGACATGGCTCCCCGAACATTCCCGAACATTTCTTAAATCACCCATAGCTCTTTGTTGTCTCCACCACTTTCTGAAACCAATAGTCCGTTAGAACCCTATCGGAATAACGTATCTAATTCATTATCCCATTAGAGTTTCTGACTACGTTTCAGGGGGCTAAGTGTAATTATCGATACCACAGGGACCTTACAGTTATTTAAGCATACCTCAGGGGTGTGTGTGTAATTTACCCATATTAGTATTAGTATTAGTATTAGTATGAGTATTTGTATTAGTATTAGTATTAGTATTAGTATTAGTATTAGTATTAGTATTAATATCAGTATTAGTATTAGTATTAATAATAGTATTAGTATTAGTATTAGTATTAGTATTAGTATTAGTATTAGTATTAGTATTAGTGTTAATAATGTGTTAGAATTGGTGTTAATATTAGTATCAATATCAGTATTAGGTGGCAGCTGCTAAAACATCGGATAAAGCAGAACACTCAAAAAGTCAAGAAGACTCGGCTTAGTATTAATATTAGTATTAATATATTAGTATTGGGGTATTAGCATTGGTATATGTATTGGTATTAGTATTGGTATTAATATTGATATTAGTATGAGTATTCGTACGTGTATATGTATGAATATGAATATTATTATTAGTATGAGTATGAGTATGAGTATGAGTATGAGTATGAGTATGAGTATTAGTCTTGGTATTCGTATTGGTATCGGTATCGGTATCGGTATTGGTATTGGTATTGGTATTGGTATTGGTATTGGTATTGGTATTGGTATTGATATTGGACATTGGTATTAGTATTGGTATTGATATTGGTATTGGTATTGGTATTGGTATTGGTATTGGTATTGGTATTGGTATTGGTATTGGTATTGGTATAAATATTAATGTTGATTTTAGTATTGATATTGATATTGGTATTAATATTGATATTAGTCTTAGAGCAACTCCAATGGGAGATATCAAAATGGAGCATTAAATATTCATTTGATAATTGATATAATACTTTGATACTTTTAGAAAAAAATTCACTCCAACCACAAGTATTAAATAGATTATCACATCTTAAATATATTAATAATTATATTTTTAAATGCCACATGTCAAATAATGATAGGTTAGTGGAGTGGTTATATATTTGATACTTCATTTTCCAGGGAGCATTTTTGCACTTCGGATGGTTGAGTATCAAAATAAATATCACTTTATTGCTTCCATTGGAGAAGGATTTTTTAATTTTGGAGTATCAAAGTGATATGCAAACACATATAAAGGTACACATTGACAAACACATATATTAGTTTTATTTATGTTTAACATTGTTTTTTTTCAATATGCTCACACACACACACACACATATATATATATATATATATATATATATATATATATATATATATATATATATATATATATATATATATATATATATATATATATATATATATATATATATATATAAAAAAGTATTCTTTATCTACGTAACGTCTTTAACTTATATATTGAAAATGTGCAAAAATAACAACTTATTTGTCATCCTATCGTATATCTGATTGTAGTTTCATTGTCTCCTTTAACAACAATCAGATTCATGTGCAAGACTGGTGCGATGCTTTGATTTCAGTATGGAAGTTACTTGCTACATTTTAACGTGGATGGTTTTTAGAATTTTGTCAGTTTATTCTATATGCAGAATTTTTATTGCTTGATTAAGATACGAATTTTTATTTTTTTGTTCGGTTGTATTCTTAGCATTCTCGACATAATTTTTCTTCGTCAATTTTATACATTAACTCATTTTAATGTTTTTAATTAATCCCCGTGCATCGCACGGGTGAGTTACTAGTTATTGAGGGCATAGATCCTCTTTTATATTATATATAAATAAATTTTGTATTAATAGAGGTCAATTATATATATTACTGACGAAACTACAACAAAACTTTTATATAAATTACTAACCCTCAAACCCTAATATGTGTTTTGTAATAGACCATCTATTTTTCTTTCCACTTCTCCTTATTTAGTAGTCTGTGCTTATGTAAGTTTTATCTGTATTATTTATTTATTTCTTCTTCTTTTCTTTGTAATTTTCTCTTCTTTGATTCTCAATTTATTCCCACTAGATCAATATTAGTGTATGAATCTTCTACGACATCTCCATCTTTTTTTTTTCCTTTTACATTTTCGTTGCATCAAACACGGTTTTCTGGGCCGATTTTTACCGGTTTTATCCGGTTCAACCGGGATTTCAACAGGTCAAAGACGATTGACCCTTTTTTTGACGTTTCTGTGTTTTGATATCCAACAGGACCGGATCAGGCACCTGTTCGCGGTCGAACCGGCCGGTCCGGTTCGATTTTCAAAACATTGGTTGCACGTGATTACGTATGATTTTATTTAATATATAACTTATGATTAATTAATAAAAGTTACGCATTATATTTTACAAAAATATAATTATATTTTGAAATAAAATTAAATACGTACAAAACTTCATGTTCTACTTGTGTATCAAAACGTATAACGAAATAAAATTATTCTAAAATTGAAATCAATAAGCATATAAAATTGAAAACAACTAAAATAAATTGTTATATGCATGGAAATGTCCTTCTCCATGGCTCTCTTTCTCTTTCTTTTTAGGACAGTCTCAAGAAGATCACATCCACTGCCGCAGCTCACTGGACTAGTCAGCTGAAAAGTTCCATCAACCATGGTTCATCCATCTCCCACAACTGGACCAAGTCTCCTTTGATTCCACCGAAAGAAGGGCTCAAAATAAAATTATGTGCTAAAGATTTATTTGTATATTTTTATGTGCTAAATTGATTTATGTGAATAAATTAATCCATGTGCTATAGTTAAATTATTCTACTTGGAATTATATATATATATATATATATATATATATATATATATATATATATATATATATATATATATATATATATATATATATATATACATATATATATATATATATATATACATATATATATATATATATATATATATATATATATATTCGGTTTTGTGTGTAAGAGAGAATTATTGAATTATTAATTAATTAAGAAATAAATTAAGAAAATGATGCATGCTTATACACTTGGCAAAGAGTGAAGATTTACACTAATTCTACACTCAAGCATCCTAAGTATCCCAAATGACACTCTTCCATCTTCATCATTTCACACCTCACTCAACACTTGTCTTCTCTCCTCCATATCTACCGAAACACCACCACCTCCATCAGCCACCTCCTCATCTTCCCCCAAGAAAAAAAAAAGGAAATTCAAGATGCAAATTCCCTATATAAGCTTCACTCTTGAATATGCTAAAAACACCATAAAAAACACTTGCCCTCTTTCGGGAGATCAAAATTCCTCCCAACTTGATATCAAAGCCCTCACATTCTCCATTCAACTTGCTTGATTTCATTTTGGAGCAACCTCTTAAAGGAGGTAACATTTTATTTAGAAGAGTCTTCATTTTTCATTCTTCTCTTCCTCTATGACCCCTCTTTTCTTTTGAAGGTTTTTCTTTCGGCCAACACCCCTTTATTTTCGGTATTAGGTAAGAAATCTTGAATTTGTTATTGCAATTAAAGAGTATCACAGTATGAAAAAGAGGGTCATCGAACGGCTGGGATTTGTCATAGTTTGCAAGGTGGAGCTTGTCACACATGGTTAGCCTAGTGTGATTTACCTCTCCCGTACGGTTTACAAGCTATTATACGAGAGTGTAGGTTTACCCAGTGCACCTACATGGTGGTTGACTGCGGGTTCTTTTATTACCAAAAAATAATAATACTCAGATACCTAATCAATTTTTTTATTTATTATTTTTTAACAAAGTTGTAGTCCTAAATGCATGTAGTTATGTTGTACACCATCCCTCACGGTTTAAATAATGTTTTGGGTTGTTGCTCACGTATAATCTAATATTATTATGAAGAAATCACATCCAATTTTGATTTTAACAAATATAATTGTAGATTCTAGGTATCTCGAACAAATTATCTATATTGTAAAATTTGGACAAATTTATCAACAATTCTCTGAAACATTTGCTTCAGTAATTGTTTCATCATTTACCACACTTGCTAAAATATAATTTTCTCTTATCAAATTTGAAGAGCGAGAGTTGATATGCTAAAATTATTTTTTTTGCCACAAAGGTACAAAAGTTAGCAAGCGTTTATCAGCATAAAAAAAGCACAACTCCGAAGCACTACTTTTATTATTATATAGCTAAATATGTGAAAGTTGATAAAATATAGGACAAAATGTACTTCATCGTCTATAAAATTTTTTTTTTCGCACATACCGCCTAATTGTTTTAAAAAGGGATACTCCCCCTTCGAAATATAGGACATAATTATTTTTTGAAGCAATTAAGTCTGTTTATCATATTATTTGTATGTTATGATAGCTTTGGTGAAATGTACCAAAAAAATCTTTTAAGAAAGTGTAAATTTACTATATCAGGGCCCAAATGTTTGGTGTAATTACATCTAGACTGTCTCTAATTTGAAAAATTATGCATATCTCTCTTGAATTTGGATAGTAGCCAAGACCTAACTCATTTGATAATTATGGGGTGTGTTTTTAATTTTTTCGCACTTTGTGCGCTTGAAATTAGGTTAAAGGTTGAAGAAAATAACAATTTAATTTGTTATGTTGCACCAATAAAAATGAATTATCCTTTATTTTTCAATTAAGGGTGCATTGCGAATGATTTATTGTGTTTTGAGGGTGAAAAGTGCTATTATAGATTTTCAAGGGTGCAAAGTGCCAAAAGGCTCCATTTGAATGGTGCAAAGTGGGATTAAGCCATTACTGATAAGAGCATTGTAGTATTTACTATATTATTTTTGGTGTAATATATACATATTTATTGAGTTTCTTAATATACGGACAACCACCGAAAACGACATCTAATATAGGACGGAGGGAGTATATAATAAGACTTATTATTACATCTAAAGATTAAAAATACATTAAATGGAGCCCTCAATTTTAAAATACACAATCACTGTTACGTGATTACTTATTTATATACATACTTATGATATTATGATCATTGGAATATAATGTAGTTTGTATTTTATAGCTTAAAGACGAGAATGACTTGTTTTGAATGACGAACACAAAGTCCTCTCCGCAAAAACTTACTACATAGTAGTTCAAACACCAAGACATGCGAAAAAGAAAAAAAAAGTTAAACAAGTAACAAATTTTGCTTTAAATTTAAATTGGCACACTGATATACATACACATACAAGCATATAATCCCCACATAACTTATAATTGCCTACATGTTACTATATAATAAAAATCATAAATCATGGAGGCGCACCACAAAATATACGGAAAAGTATTTAGGTCTGGATGCATGCAACCCTTGAACTCGACAAACAAAAATAAACTTTGGAAGGAGGGAGCATCATAAAATCCATTGCAATTGCTTCAGGCCTGGATGCATATGATGACTGTCCAGATATTTGGCCCATTTAAGTCAGCAAACATAGTCAACTTCGGAAGGAGAGCGTACTACAAGATCTACGGAAACTTGTTGAGCCATGGAACATACCGTTTACATGACGACTAGCCAAATTTTATTCAAGGGGTCAAACTGAATAAACTTTGCATTAAAACTACTTTAGATCGGGATGCCTATTGTCTAGATATTCATTCTTTAGAAAATTATTGGATTATACTAAGAGAAATATTAGATTGTGTAGTAAAAAGTAAGAGAAATTCATGTTTCATGTTGCCCATTCACATAGTTTACAAATGATAATAACATGATTTATATATTTTCTAAATACATAATTAATTTGAAATAGAAAAAGTAAGAAAAATTCATGTTTCATGTAGCCTAACCACACATCTTACCTCTCATATTTTACTATTAGGTTACATTTTCACGTGCATTAAATGCGGATATTACCTTATGTGCCAAGAAAAAGATTATTCATTTTTCCTTCTTCAACCCTTACCATTGACAAACTGGCAAGATAAAAAATTTCAATTTAGTATATGTTGACAAAAGAACCTGTCTCCAATGGGCGAGATAATCTATAGCTCATTCCAAAATAAAGTTTTTTCGATTAGATTGCATGCGAAGTTGATTTGAGTTTAAAAATTTATTATTCTAGAGATGTTAGGTTTAATTTGGAGAAACAAATTTCAGATATTCTCTGTTCTCAATGTTAGGTTTATGTGGCAAATTTATGTTTTTCGGCATGCATTGATTCAGATTTTTTATCAATCAAACATTTATGTACATTAGACTTTGATTTAGATCCTTTTTTAATCAAACACTTATAAACGTTAAACTGTTTTTTATTTCTCTCTTTGATTCATAAAAAAAATATCGTTGATTCAGATCTTGATCGCATTAAGCTGTTTTTTCTCCTCGTAAACCATTAAATTCATGTTGCCTTTTTTTGGTGGTGCTGAGATTTAATTAGATCTCGGTATCTGAAATTTGTAATTTTAGTTTTCTATTTACTGAATGTTTAATCCTCTATTTAATTGGAAACTATTTTACCTTATTTTTTACCCTAAGATTATTTTTGAATACAAGTATTTCGATTTCTCCGTGTATTTGTGTAACCACATGCGAAATGAGCATTTCTTTGACCATTAAATGTAGAGTAATTTTTGTTATAAAGTTAATTATGATCACAATTTACTAACTATCTTTTTTCTTTTTATTTTGTTGTTGACACAGAGATGTAGATGTAGATGCATCTGAGTACCATTTCGGACAATATTCGTAACGTCAGCGGCATAATGGTGAGAAATATTTTCTAACAATGTTAACTTTTTTATCGCACTATGTTTGTAAAAAATATGTTTCATGATAAACGAAGTTTATGAATTTCCTCTCATGTTTCTTTTGTTTGAATAACCAATGAAGTTTTACTAGAGGGTGGAGGGAGCAGGAACATCTTAACATTGTTCTCTTGAGCAACACAACAATGGTAAAACGAATCTTCTTGAGCAACTCTCTTTGGAAACTATAAATCATTTTTGGTACAAGTTATTTATGAACAAAACGTAATTTGTTTTTAATGCATTATTTCCCCTGTTTATTACAACTGTAGAAGTTATTTATGATTTGAGTTAATGAACTTTCGATTTTATATTTATTTTATTGTTGAATGATGAAAGAGGTGTACCAAATAAGCATATCTAGAAGTATATATATATATATATATATATATATATATATATATATATATATATATATATATATATATATATATATATATATATATATATATATATATATATATATATATATATATATATATATATATATATATATATATATATATATATATATATATATATATATATATAAATTGTGCTCACAAGGGTAGAACCAATCTCACTTATATGGAACTTTGACTAGTTAATTTTTTTCTCGCATTATGGTTACAAGGTCAATACTAATTCAAAAAAAAGTTTATGAAAACTCTCTCATGTGTCTTTTGCCGTTGACCAATTGATGAAGTATGGCAAGTAATGCTATCGGAGCATCTTGAAGAATTTATTCTAGTAGAAGGTCCAACTCAGCTTCCTTGAGGCATTCCACAAAAGGGTAGAATCGAATAGAAAATGTGATAATTTACAAACATTGCTCTCTTTGTAAAATAGACCTTCTTATTCTTATGACTAATACGAAAAAAATAAAAAAATCACATCCTTCTTTTTAAAAAATAGGAATTTATTCCAAGAATATTTGTAATATCCCTCTTTGAATATGGATCCAAGGACTCCAATTTGTTATCCCTAATATGACATGGCCAACTAAAGAAACATTATAATTTCGCTTGTGACTTAAGTAAATCCATTGGACATATGCAAAATTGATTATATATCCGATGGTTTGAGTTGAATCCTACCACATGGATGTTGTAGGATGGCGTTGGGTGGTTTGGAGGAGTCTATTACGTATTGGAGCCTAATGTCGCTTATTTTTATTGGATTTAATCAACTTTGACATTTGGTGAAGTGTGATTGAATACTCAGTATCGTACTTCTCTGATAGTCATCTTGGATTGAAACTAACTACACCTAGTTTCTCCATATAACCCATTCAATTATATTGAGTGTTGTTATCAAGATTGCTAGGTGCAAAAAGTTGGTTGCCATTCCTTTAGTCCGAGGCGCAAGTCGCTAGCCTAGATGCTATCGGTAGCCGAATGAGGTGCAACATTATATATTTTATGGTCTATATAGGTAGAAACTATTCGCTTCAGTTTCTTTGGTTGTCCATTGTTTTTTTTCTAGCTATAGTAGCTTCTCTCTTGTTCTTCATATTTTCTATATCAGTCACATCACCTATGTTTTTTGATTAGATGTTGTAACTAGTCTATTTGGTTTAGATTTTGGCATTGATACCGACCAAATAGAACTGGATGATTTGTCTAGAGTGTTTAGCCCTGGATGTAACTACATATGGATAAACCTTGGATAGAGGGCCCACCATAAAATCCATGGAAACGGCTTCAGACCATGATGCATACTGCATAGGTGATGACAGTCCAGAATTATATCCTCTTCAAGTAGGAAAAAAATATAAACATTGGATGGGGACCGCACCAAAAAATCCATGGAAATTACTTCAGGCATGGATGCATACCGCCTATTTAACACCTGTCCAGATTTTTGACCGTTCAAGTAGAAAAATAAAATAAACTCTGGATGGAGGCGCACCACAAAATGTATAGAAAATTCTTTAGGTCTGGATGCATCCAACCCTTGAACTCGACAAACAAAAATAAACATTTGGAAATAGGGAGTACCATAAAATCCATTGTAATTGCTTCAGGCCTGGATGCATATGATGACTGTCCAGATATTTGGCCCATTAAAGTCAGCAAACATAGTCAACTTCGGAAGGAGGGCGTACTACAAGAGCCACGGAAACTGGTTGAGGCATGGAACATACTGTTTACATGACGACTAGCCAAATTTTATTCAAGGGGTCGAACTGAATAAACTTTGCATTAAAACTACTTAAGATCGGGATGCCTATTGTTTAGATATTCATTCTTTCAAAAATTATTGGATTTTACTAAGAGAAACATTATATCGTGTAGTAAAAAGTAAGAGAAATTCATGTTCATGTTGTCCAACCACATAGTTTACAAATGATAATAACATGATTTTTATATTTTCTAAATACATAATTAATTTGAAATAGAAAAAGCAAGAGAAATTCATGTTTCATGTTTCGTAACCACACATCTTACTTCTCATATTTTACTATTAGGTTACTTTTTCACGTGCATCAAATGCGAATATTACCTTATGTACCAAGAAAAAGATTATTCATTTTTCCTTATCCATCCATTACCATCGACGCCACTACAAAGAATCGAAATCAAATACAACAAGATCTCCTAAAATTATTAATTAAAAATAACATTTAATAGGATAATTAATTTTTCGGTATGTAATAATAACGCATGGCCATTAGGCTGAGTAAGAATACAAATGTATTTAACATTTTTTTTGATTGTACAATAAATTTGTGTAGACGGTTCACCCTTATAGTTTGAGATAGTTTATATGCGTCCGTCCAATTTGAATATTTTTCGAAGATAAATATACATATATTAAATATGTTAGTGTTGGATAAATCAGCTAACCGGAGTCTCATAATTCAGTTTTGTTAAACAAGGAGTACTTAAGGATGGTGTATCTCATCTACTTATATTTGCTTTAGAATCCGTTAATTAGATACCTTGTGCCATTTAAAAATAATATTAAAAAAAAATATTAAGAAAACAATACAAATCGCATTTGTTATTTCAAAATCAATTTTACAATAAGATAATACTTGGGTTATTGACACACAAATCCAAATCACAAATACAAGCCCAGTGGGCTTTGCATTTCTCTTAATGTACCGCCACATTCCTAGGTTACTACGACACTCTCACTATATATTAAGAAAAAACGACTATAAAAAATCTCTCCGTCTCTACGCCGATATAGTGCCCAAAATGCTGAAATCAATGGATTCATTCAAAGATCTCCAATGCCAGAGGCCGCCTCACGAACCTCCGCCGCAAAGGTATTTTCCCTAATTCCAAAATAAAGTTTTTTTCGATTAGATTGCATGCAAAGTTGATTTGAGTATAAAATTTATTGTTCTAGAGATGATAGGTTTAATTTGGAGAAACAAATTTAAGATATTCTTTGTTCTCCATGTTTGGTTTGTATGGCAAATTTATGTTTTTCGTACTGCATTGATTTGCATTGATTCAGATTTTTATGAATCAAACATTTATGTACACTAGACTTTGATTCATATCCTTTTTTTTTAATCAAACATTTATATACGTTAAGATATTTTGTATTTCTCTCTTTGATTCATAAAAAAAAAAAAAGATCGTTGATTCAGATCTGCGTCGCATTACGCTTCTTTTTCTCTTTGAAACCTTTAAAACGATATTACTTTGTTTTGGGGGTGCTGAGATTTAACTAGATCTCGGTATCTGAATTTGTAATTTTGGTTTTTTTTTACTGAATGTTTGTTTAATCCTATATTTAATTGGAGGATTAAGATATATTACTATTTTACCTTATTTTTTACAGTAAGATTATTTTTGAATATAACCATTTCGATTTCTCCGTGTAACTATGTAACCACATGCCAAATGAACATTTCTTTGGTAGTTGTTGTTATAAAGTTAGATATGATCAAAGTTTACTAACTATCTCTTTTCTTTTTATTTTGTTGTTGATAGAGAGATGTAGATTCATCAGAGATGCATTTCGAACAATATTCGTAACGTCAGCGGCATAATGGTAAGAAATATTTTCTAACAAAGTTAACTTTTTTCTCGCACAATGTTTCTCAAAATATGTATCACGATAAACGAAGTTTATGAATTTCCTCTCATGTTTCTTTTGTTATTGACTAACCAATGAAGTTTTACCGGAGGGTAGAGGCAGCATGAACATCTTAACAGTGTTCTCGTGAGCGACGCAACAATGGTAAAACGAATCTTCTTGAGCAACTCTCTTTGGAAAGTATAAATCATGTTTGGTACAAGTTATTTATGAACAAAACTTAATTTATTTATGATGAACTATTTTCCTTGTTTTGTACGATGTAGAAGTCAATTATGATTTGAGTTAATGAACTTTCGATTTTATTCTTATTTTATTGTTGAATGATGAAAGAGGTGTACCAAATAAGCATATCTAGAAGTATATATATATATATATATATATATATATATATATATATATATATATATATATATATATATATATATATATATATATATATATATATATATATATATATATATATATATATATATATAAATTGTGCTCACAAGGGTAGAACCAATCTCACTTATATGGAACTTTGACTAGTTAATTTTTTTCTCGCATTATGGTTACAAGGTCAATACTAATTCAAAAAACGTTTATGAAAACTCTCTCATGTGTCTTTTGCCGTTGACCAATTGATGAAGTATGGCAAGTATTGCTATCGGAGCATCTTGAAGAATTAATTCTTGTAGAAGGTCCAACTCAGCTTCCTTGAGGCATTCCACAAAAGGGTAGAATCGAATAGAAAATGTGATAATTTACAAACATTGATCTCTTCGTAAAATAGACCTTTTTATTCTTATGACTAATACGAAAAAAATAAAAAAATCATATCATTCTTTTTCAAAAATAGGAATTTATTCCAAGAACAATTGTAATATCCCTCTTTGAATCTGGATCCAAGGACTCCAATTTGTTATCCCTAATATGACATGGCCAACTAAAGAAACATTATAATTTCGCTTGTGACTTAAGTAAATCCATTGGACATATGCAAAATTGATTATATATCCGATGGTTTGCGTTGAATCCTACCACATGGATGTTGTAGGATGGCGTTGGGGGGTTTGGAGGAGTCTATTACGTATTGGAGCCTTGTGTCGCTTATTTTTATTGGATTTAATCAACTTTGACATTTGGTGAAGTGTGATTGAATTCTCAGTATCGTACTTCTTTGATAGTCTTCTTGCATTGAAACTAACTACACCTAGTTTCTCTATATAACTCATTCAATTATATTGAGTGTTGTTATCAAGATTGCTAGGTGCAAAAAGTTGGTTGCCATTTCTTTAGTCCGAGGCGCAAGCCGCTAGCCAAGATGCTAGCGGTAGCCGAATGAGGCGCAACATTATATATTTTATGGTCTATATAGGTAGAAATTATTCGCTTCAGTCTCTTTGGTTGTCCATTGTTTTTTTTCTAGCTATAGTAGCTTCTCTCTTGTTCTTCATATTTGCTATATCAGTCACATCACCAATGTTTCTTGATTAGATATTGTAACTAGTCTATTTGGTTTAGATTTTGGCATTGATACCGACCAAATAGAACAAGATGATTTGTCTCGAGTGTTTAGCCCAGGATGTAACTACATATGGATAAACCTTGGATAGAGGGCGCACCATAAAATCCATGGAAACGGCTTCAGGCCTGGATGCATACTGCATAGGTGATGACAGTCCAGATTTATAGCCCCTTCAAGTTGGAAAAAAACATAAACATTGGATGGGGACCGCACCAAAAAATCCATGGAAATTACTTCAGGCCTGGATGCATACCGCCTATTTGACGTATGTCTAGAGTTTTGACCGTTCGAGTAGAAAAATAAAATAAACTTTGGAAGGAGGCGCACCACAAAATGTATAGAAAATTCTTTAGGTCTGGATGCATCCAACCCTTGAACTCGACAAACAAAAATAAATATTTGGAAATATGGAGCACCATAAAATCCATCGCAATTGCTTCAGGCTTGGATGCATATGATGACTGTCCAGATATTTGGCCCATTAAAGTCAGTAAACATAGTCAACTTCGGAAGGAGGGCGTACTACAAGATCCACGGAAACTCGTTGAGGCACGGAACATACTGTTTACATGACGACTAGCCAAATTTTATTCAAGGGGTCGAACTGAATAAACTTTGCATTAAAACTACTTAAGATCGGGATGCCTATTGTTTAGATATTCATTCTTTCGAAAATTATTGGATTTTACTAAGAGAAACATTATATCGTGTAGTAAAAAGTAAGAGAAATTCATGTTCATGTTGTCCAACCACATAGTTTACAAATGATAATACTATGATTTTTATATTTTCTAAATACATAATTAATTTGAAATAGAAAAAGCAAGAGAAATTCATGTTTCATGTTTCCTAACCACACATCTTACTTCTCATATTTTACTATTGGGTTACTTTTTCACGTGCATCAAATGCGAATATTACCTTATGTACCAAGAAAAAGATTATTCATTTTTCCTTTTCCATCCCTTACCATCGACGCCACTACAGAGAATCGAAATCAAATACAACAAGATCTCCTAAAATTATTAATTAAAACTAAAATTTAATAGGGTAATTAATTTTTCGGTATGTAATAATAACGCATGGCCATTAGGCTGAGTAAGAATACAAATGTATTTAACATTCTTTTTGATTGTACAATAAATTTGTGTACACGGTTCACCCTTATAGTTTGAGATAGTTTATATGCGTCCAATTTGAATATTTTTGAAGATAAATATACATATATTAAATATGTTAGTATTGGATAAATCAGCTAACCGGAGTCTCATAATTCAGTTTTGTTAAACAAGGAGTACTTAAGAATGGTGTATCCCATCTACTTATACTTGCTTTACAATCCGTTAATTAGATACCTTGTGCCATTTAAAAACAATATTAAAAAAAATATTAAGAAAACAATACAATTTGTATTTGTTATTTCAAAATCAATTTTACAATAAGATAATACTTGGGTTACTGACACACAAATCCAAATTACAAATACAAGCCCAGTGGGCTTTGCATTTCTCTTAATGTACCGCCACATTCCTAGGTTACTACGCCGCTCTCACTATATATAAAGAAAAAACGACTAAAAAAAATCTCTCCGTCTCTACGCCGACATAGTGCCCAAAATGCTGACATCAATGGGTTCATTCAAAGATCTCCAATGCCAGAGGCCGCCTCCCGAACCTCCGCCGCAAAGGTATTTTCCCTAATTCCAAAATAAAGTTTTTTTCGATTAGATTGCATGCAAAGTTGATTTGAGTATAAGATTTATTGTTCTAGATATGATAGGTTTAATTTGGAGAAACAAATTTAAGATATTCTTTGTTCTCCATGTTTGGTTTGTATGGCAAATTTATGTTTTTCGTACTGCATTGATTTGCATTGATTCAGATTTTTATGAATCAAACATTTATGTACACTAGACTTTGATTCATATCCTTTTTTTTAATCAAACATTTCTATACATTAAGAAATTTTGTATTTCTCTCTTTGATTCATAAAAAAAAAAGATCTATGATTCAGATCTGCGTCGCATTAAGCTTCTTTTTCTCTTTGAAACCTTTAAAACGATATTACTTTGTTTTGGGGGTGCTGAGATTTAACTAGATCTCGCTATCTGAATTTTGTAATTTTTGTTTTTTTTTACTGAATGTTTGTTTAATCCTATATTTAATTGGAGGATTAAGATATATTACTATTTTACCTTATTCTTTACCATAAGATTATTTTTGAATATAACCATTTTGATTTCTCCGTGTAACTATGTAACCACATGCCAAATGAACATTTCTTTGATAGTTGTTGTTATAAAGTTAGATATGATCAAAGTTTACTAACTATCTCTTTTCTTTTTATTTTGTTGTTGATAGAGAGATGTAGATTCATCAGAGAATCATTTCGAACAATATTCGTAACGTCAGCGGCATAATTGTAAGAAATATTTTCTAACAAAGTTAACTTTTTTCTCGCACAATGTTTTTCAAAATATGTATCACGATAAACGAAGTTTATGAATTTCCTCTCATGTTCCTTTTGTTATTGACTAACCAATGAAGTTTTACCGGAGGGTGGAGGCAGCATGAACATCTTAACAGTGTTCTCGTGAGCGACGCAACAATGGTAAAACGAATCTTCCTGAGCAACTCTCTTTGGAAAGTATAAATCGTGTTTGGTACAAGTTATTTATGAACAAAACTTAATTTATTTTTGATGCACTATTTTCCATGTTTTTTACGATGTAGAAGTCAATTATGATTTGAGTTAATGAACTTTCGATTTTATTTTTATTTTATTGTTGAATGATTAAAGAGGTGTACCAAATAAGCATATCTAGAAGTATATATATATATATATATATATATATATATATATATATATATATATATATAAATTGTGCTCACAAGGGTAGAACCAATCTCACTTATATGGAACTTTGACTAGTTAATTTTTTTCTCGCATTATGGTTACAAGGTCAATACTAATTAAAAAAAATGTTTATGAAAACTCTCTCATGTGTCTTTTGCCGTTGACCAATTGATGAAGTATGGCAAGTATTGCTATCGGAGCATCTTTAAGAATTTATTCTTGTAAAAGGTCCAACTCAGCTTCCTTGAGGCATTCCACAAAAGAGTAGAATCGAATAGAAAATGTGATAATTTACAAACATTGCTCTCTTCGTAAAATAGACCTTCTTATTCTAATGACTAATACGAAAAAAATAAAAAAATCACATCCTTCTTTTTAAAAAATAGGAATTTATTCCAAGAATATTTGTAATATCCCTCTTTGAATATGAATCCAAGGACTCCAATTTTTATCCCTAATATGACATGGCCAACTAAAGAAACATTCTAATTTTGCTTGTGACTTAAGTAAATCCATTGGAAATATGCAAAATTGATTATATATCCGATGGTTTGCGTTGAATCCTACCACATGGATGTTGTAGGATGGCGTTGGGGGCTTTGGAGGAGTCTATTACGTATTGGAGCCTTGTGTCGCTTATTTTTATTGGATTTAATCAACTTTGACATTTGGTTAAGTGTGATTGAATTCTCAGTATCGTACTTCGCTGATAGTCTTCTTGCATTGAAACTAACTACACCTAGTTTCTCCATATAACTCATTCAATTATATTGAGTGTTGTTATCAAGATTGCTAGGTGCAAAAAGTTGGTTGCCATTCCTTTAGCCCGAGGCGCAAGCCGCTAGCCTAGATGCTAGTGGTAGCCGAATGAGGCGCAACATTATATATTTTATGGTCTATATAGGTAGAAACTATTCGCTTCAGTCTCTTTGGTTGTCCATTGTTTTTTTTCTAGCTATAGTAGCTTCTCTCTTGTTCTTCATATTTGCTATATCAGTCACATCACCTATGTTTCTTGATTAGATGTTGTAACTAGTCTATTTGGTTTAGATTTTGGCATTGATACCGACCAAATAGAACAAGATGATTTGTCAAGAGTATTTAGCCCGGGATGTAACTACATATGGATAAACCTTGGATAGAGGGCGCACCATAAATCCATGGAAACGACTTCAGGCCTGGATGCATACTGCATAGGTGATGACAGTCCAGATTTATAGCCCCTTGAAGTAGGAAAAAAACATAAACATTAGATGCGGACCGCACGAAAAAATCCATGGAAATTACTTCAGGCCTGGATGCATAACGCCTATTTGACGTCGGTCCAGATTTTTGACCGTTCAAGTAGAAAAATAAAATAAACTTTGGATGGAGGCGCACCACAAAATGTATAGAAAATTCTTTAGGTCTGGATGCATCCAACCCTTGAACTCGACAAACAAAAATAAATATTTGGAAGTAGGGAGCACCATAAAATCCATTGCAATTGCTTCAGGCCTGGATGCATATGATGACTCTCCAGATATTTGGCCCATTAAAGTCAGCAAACATAGTCAACTTCGGAAGGAGGGCATACTACAAGATCCACAGAAACTTGTTGAGGCATGGAACATACTGTTTACATGACGACTAGCCAAATTTTATTCAAGGGGTCGAACTGAATAAAATTTGCATTAAAACTACTTAAGATCGGGATGCCTATTGTTTAGATATTCATTCTTTCGAAAATTATTGGATTTTACTAAGAGAAACATTATATCGTGTTGTAAAAAGTAAGAGAAATTCATGTTCATGGTGTCCAAGCACATAGTTTACAAATGATAATAACATGATTTTTATATTTTCTAAATACATAATTAATTTAAAATAGAGAAAGTAAGAGAAATTCATGTTTCATGTTTCCTAACCGCGCATCTTACCTCTCATATTTTACTATTAGGTTACTTTTTCACGTGCATCAAATGCAAATATTACCTTATGTACCAAGAAAAAAGTTATTCTTTTTTCCTTCTCCAGCCCTTACCATCGACGCCACTAGAAAGAATCAAAATCAAATACAACAAGATCTCCTAAAATTATTAATTAAAACTAACATTTAATAGGATAATTAATTTTTCGGTATGTAAGAATAACACATGGCCATTAGGCTGAGTAAGAATACAAATGTATTTAACATTTTTTTTTATTGTACAATAAATTTGTGTACACGGTTCACCCTTATAGTTTGAGATAGTTGATATGCGTCCAATTTGAATATTTTTTGAAGATAAATATACATATATTAAATATGTCAATATTGTATAAATCAGCTAACCGGAGTCTCATAATTAAGTTTTGTTAAACAAGGAGTACTTAAGGATGGTGTATCCCATCTACTTATATTTGCTTTACAATCCGTTGATTAGATACCTTGTGCCATTTAAAAACAATATTAAAAAAATATATTAAGAAAACAATACAATTTGCATTTGTTATTTCAAAATCAATTTTACAATAAGATAATACTTGGGTTACTGACACACAAATCCAAATCACAAATACAAGCCCAGTGGGCTTTGCATTTCTCTTAATGTACCGCCACATTCCTAGGTTACTACGCCACTCTCACTATATATAAAGAAAAAACAACTAAAAAAAATCTCTCCGTCTCTACGCCGTCATAGTGCCCAAAATGCTGACATCAATGGATTCATTCAAAGATCTCCAATGCCAGAGGCCGCCTCCCGAACCTCCGCCGCAAAGGTATTTTCCCTAGTTCCAAAATAAAGTTTTTTTCGATTAGATTGCATGCAAAGTTGATTTGAGTATAAAATTTATTGTTCTAGAGATGATAGGTTTAATTTTGAGAAACAAATTTAAGATATTCTTTGTTCTCCATGTTTGGTTTGTATGGCAAATTTATGTTTTTCGTACTGCATTGATTTGCATTGATTCGGATTTTTATGAATCAAACATTTATGTACACTAGACTCTAATTCATATCCTTTTTTTTAATCAAACATTTATATACGTTAAGATATTTTGTATTTATCTCTTTGACTGATAAAAAAAAAGATCGTTGATTCATATCTGCGTCGCATTAAGCTTCTTTTTCTTTTTGCAACCTTTAAAACGATGTTACTTTGTTTTGGGGGTGCTGAGATTTAACTAGATCTCGGTATCTGAATTTTGTAATTTTTGTTTTTTTTTTACTGAATGTTTGATTAATCCTATATTTAATTGGAGGATTAAGATATATTACTATTTTACCTTATTTTCTACCGTAAGATTATTTTTGAATATAACCATTTCGATTTCTCCGTGTAACTATGTAACCACATGCCAAATGAACATTTCTTTGGTAGTTGTTGTTATAAAGTTAGATATGATCAAAGTTTACTAACTATCTCTTTTCTTTTTATTTTGTTGTTGACAGAGAGATGTAGATTCATCAGAGAAGCATTTCGAACAATATTCGTAACGTCAGCGGCATAATGGTAGGAAATATTTTCTAACAAAGTTAACTTTTTTCTCGCACAATGTTTCTCAAAATATGTATCACGATAAACGAAGTTTATAAATTTCCTCTCATGTTTCTTTTGTTATTGACTAACCAATGAAGTTTTACCGGAGGGTGGAGGCAGCATGAACATCTTAACAGTGTTCTCGTGAGCGACGCAACAATGGTAAAACGAATCTTCTTGAGCAACTCTCTTTGGAAAGTATAAATCGTGTTTGGTACAAGTTATTTATGAACAAAACTTAATTTATTTTTGATGCACTATTTTCCTTGTTTTTTACGATGTAGAAGTCAATTATGATTTGAGTTAATGAACTTTCGATTTTATTTTTATTTTATTGTTGAATGATGAAAGAGGTGTACCAAATAAGCATATCTAGAAGTATATATATATATATATATATATATATATATATATATATATATATATATATATATATATATATATATATATATATATATATATAAATTGTGCTCACAAGGGTAGAACCAATCTCACTTATATGGAACTTTGACTAGTTAATTTTTTTCTCGCATTATGGTTACAAGGTCAATACTATTTCAAATTTTTTTTTATGAAAACTCTTTGTCTTTTGCCGTTGACCAATTGATGAAGTATGGCAAGTATTTCTATCGGAGTATCTTGAAGAATTTATTCTTGTAGAAGGTCCAACTCAGCTTCGTTGAGGCATTCCACAAAAGGGTAGAATCGAATAGAAAATGTGATAATTTACAAACATTGCTCTCTTCGTAAAATAGACCTTCTTATTCTTATGACTAATACGAAAAAAATAAAAAAATCATATCCTTCTTTGTCAAAAATAGGAATTTATTCCAAGAATATTTGTAATATTCCTCTTTGAATCTGGATCCAAGGACTCCAATTTGTTATCCCTAATATGACATGACCAACTAAAGAAACATTATAATTTCGCTTGTGACTTAAGTAAATCCTTTGGATATATGAAAAATTGATTATAGATCCGATGGTTTGCGTTGAATCCTACCACATGGATGTTGTAGGACGGCGTTGGGGGGTTTGGAGGAGTCTATTACGTATTGGAGCCTTGTGTCGCTTATTTTTAATGGATTTAATCAACTTTGACATTTGGTGAAGTGTGATTGAATTCTCAGTATCGTACTTCTTGCATTGAAACTAACTACACCTAATTTCTCCATATAACTCATTCAATTATATTGAGTATTGTTATCAAGATTGCTAGGTGTAAAAAGTTGGTTGCCATTCCTTTAGTCCGAGGCGCAAGCCGCTAGCCTAGATGCTAGCCGTAGCCGAATGAGGCGCAACATTATATATTTTATGGTCTATATAGGTAGAAACTATTCGCTTCAGTCTCTTAGGTTGTCCATTGTTTTTTTTCTAGCTATAGTAGCTTCTCTCTTGTTCTTCATATTTGCTATATCAGTCACATCACCTATGTTTCTTGATTAGATGTTGTAACTAGTCTATTTGGTTTAGATTTTGGCAATATTGATACCGACCAAATAGAACAAGATGATTTGTCTAGAGTGTTTAGCCCGGGATGTAACTACATATGGATAAACCTTGAATAGAGGGCCCACCATAAAATCCATGGAAACGGCTTCAGACCATGATGCATACTGCATAGGTGATGACAATCCTGATTATAGCCCCTTCAAGTTGGAAAAAAACATAAACATTGGATGGGGACCGCACGAAAAAATCAATGGAAATTACTTCAGGCCTGGATGCATACCGCCTATTTGACGTCTGTCCAGATTTTTGACCGTTCAAGTAGAAAAATAAAATAAACTTTGGATGGAGGCGCACCATAAAATGTATAGAAAGTTCTTTAGGTTTGGATGCATCCAACCCTTGAACTCGACAAACAAAAATAAATATTTGGAAATAGGGAGCACCATAAAATCCATTGCAATTGCTTCAGGCCTGGATTTATATGATGACTGTCCAGATATTTGGCCCATTAAAGTCAGCAAACATAGTCAACTTCGGAAGGAGGGCGTACTACAAGATCCACGGAAACTTGTTGAGGCATGGAACATACTGTTTACATGACGACTAGCCAAATTTTATTCAAGGGGTCGAACTGAATAACCTTTGCATTAAAACTACTTAAGATCGGGATGCCTATTGTTTAGATATTCATGCTTTCGAAAATTATTGGATTTTACAAAGATAAACATTATATCGTGTAGTAAAAAGTAAGAGAAATTCATGTTCATATTGTCCAACCACATAGTTTACAAATGATAATAACATGATTTTTATATTTTCTAAATACATAATTAATTTGAAATAGAAAAAGCAAGAGAAATTCATGTTTCATGTTTCGTAACGACACATCTTACCTCTCATATTTTACTATTAGGTTACTTTTTCACGTGCATCAAATGCGAATATTACCTTAAGTACCAAGAAAAAGATTATTCATTTTTTCCTTCTCCAGCCCTTACCATCGACGCCACTACAAAGAATCGAAATCAAATACAACAAAATCTCCTAAAATTATTAATTAAAAATAACATTTAATAGGATAATTAATTTTTCGGTATGCAATAATAACGCATGGCCATTAGGCTGAGTAAGAATACAAATGTATTTAACATTTTTTTTTAATGTATTCTCTTCATTGCCTGACAGCCGTCTGGGCTTATATGCTTCAAATTTCAACCTGAAAATAAAAAATATTAGAAAATTGTTAGATTGCATGCTCATAAAATTCCTAAGAAAAATAAAATAAAGAAATATACGAACAAAAACGATAGAAACTCATGTTGCCTCCCGAAAAGCGCTAAGTTTATAGTCTTCAGCTGGATTTTGTTCTTTTATTTCAAGCAAAAAGTGATCAAATCCACTTGGCGTTCGTCGCTATTTTCCAAGTAATGTTTTAATCGGCTCTCGTTTACTTTCAATGTATGATCCGATTTACGGTCCTTTATCTCAATTTATTCATGCGGGAAAACTTCTTGGACGATGAATGGCCCCGGCCACCTTGATTTGAGCTTTCAGAAAAACAACTACAAGCGTGAATTAAACAATAGCACTGCTTGCCCTTTTTGAAAACTACGTTTCAAGATACTGTTGTCGTGCCACTATTTGACTTGGTCTTTGTAAAACAATTACTCTCGCATGATTGTTCTCTTTTCTCGTCTAGCTCATTGAGTTGCAATATGCATTTTTCGTTGCATTCCTTGTAGTCAAAATTCAATTTCTTCAACGCCCAATACGACAATGCTCCAACTACAATGGAAAATGGCACGCTTTTCAAAACACCGCACGATAAGGAGTCATTCCTAACAGAGTTATGTATGCCGTTCTATAGGCCCACAATTCGTCATCCAATTTCTTCGACCAATCTTTCCTCGTTGGGCCAACCATCTTCTCTAATATATTTTTGATTTCACGAATTGTAACCACAGCTTGCTCATTCGTTTGGGGAAGATATGCTAAGGCCATCTTATGCTTAACTTCATATATGCCCATCAAGTTTTCGAATTGCTTGTTGACAAAGTGCGAACCTCCATCGCTAATAAGCAACTGTAGTGCTCTAAACCTAGTGAGTATTTGTTTTTCAAGAAAGTGCACACTATTGACGAATCATTAGTAGGTGTGGCAACCGTTTCCACCCACTTAGAAACGTAATCTACGGCCACTAAAGATGTATTGGTTAAATGGGAGTTGGTGTTGTGCCAAAATATGGCCCGTTCGTTGGCACCCATCACAACTAATAGCAAATTTTTGCGAATCTTTAAAAAGAGTGGGCCAATAAAAACCTTATTGGAGAACCTTTCGTGTTGTCCTCTAGCCTACATAATTTCCTCCAGAATGTGAGCCATGGCAACGAATAGTATATCACTTCGCTCGCTCTCCAGAACACTCTCCAGAACACATCTCCCTACAAATAAATCACTACACCATCTAAAAAGAAACAGCTTTTCCCAAAAGTAAAATTGCAAAAGAAATCCTCTGTTGATGAAATGATGATCAGGTGGAAGTACTTGGCAAACTAAATAATTCTCATAATCGGAAAACCGAGGTACTTCTTTATCAACAGCAAGCAATTGTTCATTTGGAAAACTTTCGTTAATGCAAAATTAGTATTTTTCATTCACTTCATTCTCAAGCCTAGACAAGTGATCGGCTATTTGATTTTCACTACCCTTTCGATCACGAATTTCTATGTAAAATTCTTGCAACATAAAAATCCATCTAATAAGCCAAGGTTTTCATCTTTTTCTCAAACAAATATTTAAGATCCGAATGATCTGTAAACACAACCTAAACTTCTCAAAGGCAAAGACAACCGCTAATAACTCTTTTTTTGTGGTATAATTCAACTCCGCATCGTTAAATTTTTTACTAGCATAATAAATTGAACAAAAAAAATTTATCTTCCCTTTGACCAAGAACGGTACCAATGCCATAATTAATAGCATCACACATGAGCTCAAATGATTCATCCCAATTGGGCCGACAAATAATAAGAGCCGATACTAACCTTTTCTTAAGCTCATTGAAATCTTGGAGACACTCACCATCAAAATTGAATTATGTCTCCTGCTTGAGTAGGTTGCACAATGGCTTGGTGATTTTGGAGAAATCTTTAATGAATAGTCGATAAAAGCCCGCATGTCCTAGAAAGCTCCGGATCCCTTTGAACGAGATTGGTGGTGAAGTTGTTCAATTGTTTCATCTTTTTCATTATTAACCTCCAAGCCTTCTCGAAACACCTTATGCCCAAGCACAATTCCTTCGTTTACCATGAAGTGGCACTTTTCCCAATATAGCACCAAGTTGATCTCTTCACACCTGCGCAAAATCTTAGGTAGCATGCAAAGACAAGTGTCAAACGTATGACATAATATAGAAAAATCATTCACGAACACATCTAGGTCGTTTCCACCACATCGGTGAAAATAGCCATCGTGAAACTAGCTTGTGCATTACATAAACCAATGGGCATGCTTCTAAATGCAAAGGTGCCATACGAACATATGAATGTGGTTTTTTGTTGATCATCCGGTGCTATTACATTTGATTATACCCCGAATACCCATCTAAAAAGTAATTTTACTCTTTACCTGCCAACATATCAAACATTTGATCAATACAGGAAACATTTGATTTATGTTAATCGTTGCAAATTCTCCACCCCGTTGTGATCTTAGAGGCAATTAATTCATTATGTGCATTCCGAATGACCGTCATACCCCTTTCTTAGTAACACCTTGAACCGGACTTACCCATGCATTATAAGAAATAGGATAAATAGTACAAGCATAGAGCCACTTGAGAATTTCTTTCTTTACTACTTCTTTCATGATGGGGTTAAGCCTCTTTTGTTTCTCTGCCGATGGCACATGTTCGTGATGATTTTGTGAATGCAAAACGAAGGACTTATTCCCTTGATATCCACAATTGTCCATCCGAGCGCGAACTTGTGCTCACGAAGCACATCCAAGAGCCTTTGTTCTTGCAAATTAGAGAGAGAATCAAAAATAATCACAGGTAAAGTCTCGTTCTCACCAAGTTAGGCATATTTCAAATGTGGTGGCAATTCTCAAGATCTAGTGGCTCCTCCAACTATGTTTCCATGGGCGTAGTAAGAGTGGTGATATCCAAACTCTCAAATTTTGTTCTTAGAAGATTTTCAGCGGATTCCAACCAACAAACTTGATCTTCCACTCTCTGGTCTCCACAACTATCTCCTGCAACCAAAGATGTTTCCAAAGAGTCCAAGAGTATATAATCACAATTTTCAAGAGAAAAAAGGAATCGAAAACATTCATTGGAATCATGCAGACGCTTAATTACAGTAAAAACATTAAATCTAATCATCATACACAACCATAGTAAGATCACCACTAGCACAATCAATGATAGTCTGAGAGGTAGCCAAAAGTGGTTTCCCCAAAATCATAGATATCTCCCCGTCCTCATCCATATCAAGAATAAAAAAATCAACAGAAAGAAAAAAAAATATCAACTTTCACTACCACATCTTCTAAAATACCTTTTGGGTAAACTGACGAATGGTCGGCTAATTGAAGAGATATAGACATCGGGCCAATATTTACTTCATATCGGAGTTTGAATTGGATTGTTTCCTCGATAGACTTGTTGTTGAGGGGCTCGCTGTTGATATTCTACTAGAGGTCTTTGGAATCCTTCGCATTGTTGATTGCCTGTATAATGGCATTGTGGTCTCCATCCTTGATTTTGGAATTGGCGAGGTGCATTGTTGACATAGTTGCGCGATTCCGTCCCTTGTTGGTATTGGTTTGAGTAATGATTGCCTGCTAAATTTCGCAGCATAGGGATACATCTGGTACCTGCATTGCATAGACTTGTTATGGTGGGTTTGCCTTGATGTGATTTATATAGAGTTGGTGTCGTTGAGCAATTTGGACCACTTGAGCTTTAAAGGTTGTGAGTGCGTCTAGTTCCAAAACTCTGGGAACTTTCTTGGCTCCATTGATCTTCCTTTCTCTTGTCTTGGCGAACCTGTTCAGAGCAATTTGACCCAACTAAATAAATGCATCATTAATAGATTGACTCGTAACATTACCTCCCGATGTTGTATTTAGGACGGTTCTCACATTCTCATTGATCCCTTAATAGAAGATGTGGATTTGCCGCCATTGTTCAACTTTGTGAGTTGGGTACTGTCTCAAAAGCATCTTAAATCTCTCCCAAGCCTCGAATAATACTTCTCCTTACTCTTGCACGACATTGTGAATATCCCTTCGCATTTTTTCATCCTTTTATGGTGAGTTGTAAGTTTTCATAAAGAGTTGTAGGAGTTGAGGAGATGATGTGAGGACCTTGGGACATCAACTATTGGCGACATTTTCCTTGCAATTTGCATTTAAAAATAAGTAACTGGAGTGCTTTTTGGGAAACACCGTTTCGAAGATGCGAATTACAGGTATCCAAAAATTTTATGAAGTGAAAATGAGGATCATCACTTGCTAAACCACTAAAAACCCATTATTTTGGAGCATCGTTAAAAGCCCTTGCTTGATCTCCAAGTTATGAGCTTCAATGAATGGATATTGGATGCTTGGGCGAAATCCGTCAAGAGTTGGGACTATGTAGTCCTGCAATGCCCTATTTTCTCCAACTAGCGGTAGTGAAAGTAGTGTGGTTTGGTCTTAAATTCAATTTCCATATGCATCGAGCAAATATCCTTTTGCGTCCTTTCGTTCATCGCCCTCCATCGTAATGTTCTCTCGATGAAGTCTCCTAGCCGCTCAAAAAGTGAGCTCGATCTCGGGATCAAACGGTACTCGGTTGAACTCAAGTCACATTCGCATAAAATGATACTTGAAATGAAAAAAAAAAAAAAAAGTGCTACACATTGTTAAGGAAGCCGTATTACTATTTGAAAGAGGTTCAAGTGAAAATCTGAGTTTTTGGAAAACAATTTGGTGAGCAAGAATAAGAGTTACTAAAATAAACGGACCAATTATATTAAAGTTTCAAAATGAGGCATGTACCGTGTTGGTCGAAAACCTACACGCAAGTGCACGTATCGTACAAGTAATAAAGTGGATTTTTAAGTCCAAGTATCGATCCCACAGAGAATATTTAATTATCTAACCCTAGACGCTAAATTCTACCAATTGTTATCAAGCCCACCCTACACAGTCGAAAGATGATTAATAAACTAAAGCAATTAAAAAGACAAAAACAAGAAAGCAATTAAAACGAAGATTTAATTAGATAAAACGAGCCTAGGATTTTATTCTTCCCCCTATGTGATTATTATTCCCCCAATTCCTTCAATTATGCAAGCAATTAACCCGGATTACTAACCTGAGATGCTAAAATAATCATAACCCGCTTCCGCGTGTATTACGATTCTAATACTCTAGATTCAATTACTATATTCCTATGCAATTAATTCTAGAACACAGCATTAAGCACAAATCTCAATAATGGCTACCTAAGAGATTAACTATATTCCTATGTTAATACCACAAAGGCTCTTCTACCACAGTTCTAATTATTAACCCGATCATCCGATTCATGCGATTAACAATAACATAAAAGCACATAAGTTGATCAAGTTCATGCACTTAATAAAACAAGTAGAAGAAATAATCCGGAATTAAAACTTGCATAAAATCATAGAATTGGGTTCATAAATCCCACATAGGGTTCCAAATAAAATCCTAGAAATAAAGACTTAGCTACTCGTGATTCTTATGATAAAGAAAATAAAATAAATAAATTAAATAAGAAAAACTATGCTTGAGTCTTCGTTGATCTTCGTTCCTCGCGTTTTGTGGTGTAAAATTTCGTAAAAAGATATCCCCAATTGTGTGCTTGGGTTGGTCTTATATAGGGTGAAGAACTTGGGGAAGAAGGCAGTTTGCTTGTGCAATTAAAATTCCTTTACTGCGCAACTTCGGAGTCTCGGACGGGGGTCCCACAATTTGAACTAAAACAGGGACGGGGGTCCGAGATTTAAATCTTTAGAATTTTTTTTTCACTTTTGGCCCATATTTTCTCCAAAATTGCAGTTTTGACCCCATACTTTTCCAATTCTTCAATTTGTACCTAAAATACAATAAATCAACTTTTTAAGCACCAATTATCATTAAAACACGCCAAACGCTCAAATAAAAAGGTACGATAAAGTGTAAAAATATACACTTAACATACCGATATAAGAGTTCATTTTCTCTAACGATGAAATACGGTAATTTGTAAGAACGGATATTTGAATTTGTCCTTAGATTACATCACCAAAATATTACTAGGATAATTTATAAGTTCCCCCGTACGAACGTCAAAAACATTTGGGCAAGACTCCGACCCACTTCTCGGTCCATTCCGGCGAGGGTTTTCTACTACTACGTGCAATTAAAAAGTATCTATATGAGCTATTAACCCTAGTAAGAAAAAAGAATGAATAACGGGGATTTAAAATAGGTTTTACATATTTATATATGTATATACACATAAGCATCACACTTTATCATACGTCTGGAAACGAACACATAAGGACACTTAATTAAGATTAGCACGTAATTCACTCTAATACCGAAAATTACCAAATTACCCCTTCGTGCAAATGCATGAATGAAAACATTTTCTGTTGTCCGGATCCGTGAATAATTAACTTCTTTACTTGAATGATAAGCATATTATACTGAGCCCGTTCTTTTGGTGGAATCAAACCACCCCGTTTACTATACTATCTATGGTTGGGAAACCAGCCCTCCGTATCCCGACTCATCCAACCCACGCATTCCATCTATCTTTCCTAACTTTAAAATAAAACCATATATATACACACACACACATATATATGCCATGCAGCCCCCAACAACATCATTAACAAAGAGCATTTAATCACTCTAATCATCCTCTTAAACTCATATCATCTATATTCACTCATTAATTGTATTTCTCCCAATTTTATTTATTAATTATTGCCAACAAAATTCTTACTGCCCCTTCAACTGCAGAGTTAATCAATAAATTCCATATTTTCATAATCAATTTGTCAAGAATCTCAAAGCACAATGATTAGAGCATAAAGACTTCTTTTGTTACATATGCACAAATAATATTTTGAATTAATAGCAAATGACTTCCCAAAAATCACAAATTTTATTTTAAGACTCTTAACTGACTTAGTACTGAGATTCAAAAACAGTTCTGCAGTTTCTCCAAAAATCGTATTTTTAAAAATTAAAATACTATGCAAGTAGTATTTTAGCCAAAAAATGTTTTTTACAAAATACTAATTCCAAACCATGACCAAATGTCAAATAAACGAAATTGCACTTGCTATCTACTGAGATTTGAAGTTTCAAATATTGTTCAAGCTGAAATTTTGGAGAAATAGCTGATTAGCCCTTAAGATTCATAGATTTACACATGCAACAGCAAAAATCCCAAAAACTCATTTTCTTTTGCCAATATTCCAAAAAAATCCGAAATATTTAAATCTTCAACAACAAAAATACTTAGATTCACAGATTATAACATGGATTGGACATCCTCTTGTCCAACACCGCTTTCTTTTTCGGTATTATGTACGAAATTGCAAAATTTGCACAAAGGTTTCGGTTTTTTACACAAAAAACCCTAAGTTTCGAAAAGTGAAGAAATCTTTTAGATAATTTTGAAATCTTTTCCATACTATGATACTTTTTAGTTGAAGCAAGAAATTCAAGATTTCTTAACTAATACCGTAAAGAAAGGGGTGTTGGCCAAGAGGAAAAAATTTCAAAAGAAAACAAGGTTTTTTAGAAGCTCTAAACAAAGTGTTACCTCTTCCAGGAGGTTGCTCCAAAACCAAAACAAGTTAGTTGAATGGAGAATGAGAGAGATTTGATATCAAGTTGAATAGAGTTTTTCTCTCCCGTAAGAGGGCAAGTGTTTTTATGGTGTTTTTAGCATATTCAAGAGTGAAGCTTATATAGGGGATTTGCATCTTGAATTTCTCTATTTTTTCTTGGAGAAAATGAGGTAGTGGCCGATGGAGGTGGTGGTGTTTCGGTGGAAATGGAGAAGAGAGGACAAATGGGTATGGAGGTGTAAAATGATGAAGATGGAACAGTGTTATTTGGGATACTTAGCATGCTTGAGTATAGAATTAGTGTAAATCCTCACTCTTTGCCAAGTGTACAAGCATGCACATTTTCTTAATTTATTTTCTAATTAATAAAAACAGTAATTCTTCCTCTCTCACACACACAAAACCCAACACACACACACACACATATATATATATATATATATATATATATATATATATATATATATATATATATATATATATATATATATATATATATGTGTGTGTGTTATGCATGTATTTATGTATTATTATATGCATATATTAGTATTATATATATACTAATCATAAAAGCACTTACTAAAATTTCACACATAATTAATAAATTACTTTAATAATTTAGTGGTGTAGTTAAAATTCCTAACAATTCTTACGTAATTAATAAATTACTTTAATAATTTAGTGATGTAGTTAAAATTCCTAACAGTTCTACATTAATAATTAATCCTAGCAAATAGAGCACATCAAGCAATTAATTTAGTGATGTAGTTAAAATTCCTAACAATTCTTACGTAAGGATTTTTGGTTTGCGGAGATTTCATTTGGGATTATGGTTTCGAGAATGTGGGGTATCACAAAGATACTATATTATAAAACTTCTTTTCTCTCTAATTCTTGAATATTAATGGAGGTTGATTACTAAAAGCAGTGCTCCCTTTCCCGATAGTAGATCTATTAAAACGCTCTCTTCTCTCTACTACTTTGAAAACCCTAATCATCAGCCACCTTCTTCTTCGTCGGCATGCAACCAACGGATGTCCTCCATGTTAAGCATAGTAATAGTCCTTTCGCTATCGATGGCCAAACAAAACCCTCCTTCTCTTCCATGGTCGCATCGAAACGGTCGTCCCTCAGACCTCGCTTGGCCCCTGTCCCGATGGTTCGTAGACCTCATTTGGTTATTAAAAACGCTCCTGATATTTTGTTACCTCTGTGGAGATTGATCAACTCAATAAACCATGTGAGAATACTGTTAAGTATATATTTTTATACTTTATCGTACCTTTTTATTTGAGTTTTTTGTGTGATTTAACGATAATTGGTGCTTAAAAAGTTGATTTATTGTATTTTAGGTATAAATAGAAGAATTGGAAAAGTTTGGGGTCAAAACTGCAATTTTGAAGAAAATATGGGCCAAAAGTGAATTAATCAAAAATCTGAAGAAATTGGCACGGGACGGCCGTCCCAAATTTACACCTAAAAATGGGACGGCCGTGCCAAATGCAGAAATTGGGCAGAAGGTTTCGGCGATTCTCGCGCGGCCGTGCGAGAATTGCACTAATTTTCGCGCGGCCGTGCCAAATCACGCTGGAGACAATTTTGGACTTTTAAGCACACAAGAAAACCTAGAATCATCTACCAAGTTGGAACATCTATTTAAGCCCAAACCAAGCGCGAATCAAAAAACTTTGGACACAACCTTGGAGCGAGAGGAGCGAGAGAACGAAGAATCGAAGACGGAGAATTGACAAATCTTCATCACAATTCTTCTTTCACCTATCTTTTCTTAATCTATTTCGTTTTATATTTTTATTATGGTTTCCGTAGAGAACATCCGTAGCTAAGTTTTTAATCTAGGATTTTGTTGGAACCCTATGTGGGGATGGTGAACCCGTTTTCTTGAGATTATGCAATTATGATTTTATGATTATTTCTTCTACTTGATATGATTGTTAGTGCATGAACTTGATCAATTTATGTGCTTTATCTGTGATTATTGGGATTGACTCGACAAAGCTATTTCGATAATTAGACGGTAAGTAGAAGAACCTTCGAGTAGTTTTCACCGAATGAGTGTGTCAATTGCATGTGGTGTCGTAGACACACAGATATCACCTTAGGTAGCCATTTACGAGACTTGTTTGTTAATGCTTTATTCATAATTTGTTTGCATAGACATATAGTGAACCGTTTATGAATAATAGACTCATAATACACGCGACAGCGGGTTATGAGTAAATTAGTGTCTCGGGTTAATAATCATGAATCATGTATTTCATAATTGAGGGGTTTTGGGTGAGCAATTCTTGCATAGGGGGAAGATAAAATTCTAGGTCCGTTTTTATTGATATTTTCTCGTGTTTAATTGCTTTCATAATTAGTTTAATTGTTTAATTGATTTTATTTGACAACTTTGCGTAGGCTGGATAAAAATCATAATTGTTAGAATTTGGTACTTAGGATTAGATAATTTGAGTATTCACTGTGGGATCGACATCCAACTCTCACGAGTCCACTTTTACTACTTGTTTGCTTGCGATACGTGCACTTGCGTGTTAGGTATTTAGCCCCCAACAAATACTTTTTATGAAGTTCTCGTCTGGGCATCCTAGTCACCAAGAGATCCGTAATTATATTGAGGTTGAATGGAGACTAGATTCGGCTCAAGTTGTGGGTTTGCTGGATCCAAGGCACGTCACCATTTATATGGGACGTGTGAAGATACGAAGAAGGCCTTATCGTACAACTCTCACTCTATAAATAAAATCCTATACCGCCTCTTCATATGGCATCTTGATTTTGAAATTGGAAAAGATACCGCCTCTTCCTTATTTTAATTCGTCTCGCCTACAAAGAATTGGATCGTCGACGGGTACTGTGCTCCGAATTGATGATCAAACATTGGTACCCACAAATCCTATGTTCGCAAGAATGTACATTGAAATTGATGTATCAAAACCCTTACCATCACGGACATGGGTAGGAACCACGAAAGAAAATGGCTGGTGGTAGAAGATTGAATTAGAAGGGAACTATGCATATTGCACTAACTATGGTTTGTTGTGGCATATGATTGGGTTATGTAGAAAACTAAGAAATCCAAATTTGGATAATACCAATTCACCGAACTGTTGGATTACACAATAGCTTCAAGGAGCAAAATGTTCAAAAAATTATCTTAAACAGACCTACTGTTGTTACCCCTGTAGTCAATAGTCAATATGGCGGAAAACCAAGTGGACGATTTGGGGGATGGTGTGAGTGTAATACCCAAAGATGCTTCAATGCAGCACATCAAAGTAACATCGAAGAAAACAAAATTGACTCACAACAATGAGGCACCTATAGGGTCACAATCCCATACTCAGCCGATTTCTCCAAAAGCATCTAAGGAAATAGGTGTTTTGTATAGTTATAACCCAATAAATGTTGGAGTTAGGGGAACACATATCGGAGAACACGAATGCCTTGGGGAACTAAATGAAGGTTAAGCGGTTTCCAATTGATTTCATGTTTTGTAAGTCGATGACGCAGCACAGTGTAAGGAAGTCGATGACGCAGCACAGTTTACTAATTTTTAGTTTTACGAATACAATAGTAGGACTTAATCAAAATACAAAGACTCCCTCTTTGTTGAGGCCGTTCTTGTATACTACGCTGAATTATAAATCTTCAATTTGCAGCACGTCCTTTACTCCGCTCGGTTGAACTCCCTTCAACGCTAAATCCCTCAGTCGGCGGATGGATCTCCTCCCGATATCTGTTTAGGCCCCTCTCCCGAAGAACCGATATTCTTTTTGTATAGAAGAAGCAAACTTGTGATAATCCTTGAATCTTGGTGTCTTCACCACAAAGTCTTGAAGCTGATATATTTTCTATGAAAATCACGTATCACGATGGAGTAATAAAAACGAGAGAAAAAATATTTTCTCTCGAACTTCTCTCGATGGAAAAGTTGTAGGAGCAACAAAGAAAGGAAAAAAAATTTTATCTCAAAAAAGCACGCAACGGCAACAAGAAGAAGAGAAAATTTTTTCTCTCCAAAAAGACGCCAACAAAAACGAGCGTAAAGAAAATATCCTGTGTAAATTTTTCTCTCCAAGAAGGCGTGAAGCCTTATGCTGAGATTGCTCTCCTTTTATATTCTACGCCATAAGATCCCTATACAAGGAAAAGTTAGAGACCAAAATGTTACAAATACTCAAATCACGTAGGAAACTAAATCTTAGAGATATAGGAGATTTCTTTGCCAATAAATAATTCCCATATTTATTAAAACTCTAGCAATATATGACAATAAAATATAAAAAAGATAGTTATGCTTGTATAAAGATAATTTCCACTATTAATCAATTAATGATAAAATAAAGAATTAAAACACAAGGAAACTCCCCTTCTTATATTACGACATATCTAGACTTGTGGTACAAGTCTTTACACATTTCCTTGCAAAGTCAGAATCCAAAGGATTCTAACAATCACGATCATGTGCTGCTCTCGTATATATGCTCTCCTAAGTTTTTTGATTCACTGTATAACAAGGAAAACCAGAGTCCATTAGGGTTAGGAAACTTTTAAGAAGAATAATTTCTATTATAAATCAATTAATGACAAATTAAAAGAATTAAAAGCTACAGGGAGGACTCGATCTTCCCTTCTTTAGCTCACGGTATATGCAAACTTGTGGCACAAGTTTTATTAAATTCTCGTATAATTAGAATCAAGGGGATTCTAACACACTTCACTGTTAATGAGAGTACCCCTAATTTTTTTATTTTTTTTTTGTACTCCAAAAAAGGAAGAAAAACTCACATACCTTGCACGTTCAAGTGATTCCGGCAAGAATTGAAAGGAAATGATAACTTTAAGGCAGCGTTCGACAAGTTCAGGTAAAAACATATAAAAAACATTAGTATAAGGGGTAACGTGCAAAAATACACGATTGTTTGGGGGCAAAATGCCATTGGCCCTATCAATGATTGTTGGATGTGTTTAACAATTTGTTATCTATCTATCTATCTATTCTATACTATCTATAAAAGCATGAACGGGGTGGTGGTTTCTTCCCTTTTATATAGTGCCTATTATACCCCTATGTTACTCAATTATAACATTAAGTGACCTTAGTCAATTAAGTAATTAAAAAATTAAATAATAAATAAATCAAATTAGAATTATCATTCTCTATAAAGAAAACATTAAAGAAGTTCATTTAATTTAGTTTTTTAATTAATACGAAAAGTTTATTTACTAAAAATTAATCATCATAATTATAAATTATGTAGAACTTAATATTACGTATGGATTTCATGATTAAACTTGAAGCTTAACTAAATACAATTGTTATTTTGCACTTTTGAGTCAAATAAAAAATAAACCAAATAAAATCAAGATTAATTAGAAATTATAATCAAGATTCGGAGCTATTTCATTTTTGACTTTCTAGACAAATAAAAAATAAAAATATTTTAATACAAAATAGAATGTAATTTCATTTTTCATTCTTTTTAATATTCTTTTTAATAAAAGTAATTCATTACAAGATAGAATGTAGTTCCATTTTCTTTTGTTTGAATATATTAATTCAAAACATAATCAAGATTCAATGTTAGTTATATTTTTGTTTATTTCTCATATTTTGCGCTTGAATAATTAAAATTATTATTTATAACAATAATGTTATATGTTAGTATTTTTATCGCTCGGGTAAAACTAATTTACTCTATCGACAATTGTTATATATGTATGGTAACTTAAGAGAATACAGAAACAGAAAACATATGAAAATCATAAAATATTCGTAATTTATTATTCAATTTATTTTTATTTATGATATGGTACAAATTTATAACTTTAATAATACTTAATAATATTTAATTAATAAATTTAAATAGATATATTCGAGTGACATTTTCATATGAAATTTTGCTCCAAAAGATTAAATTACAGTGAGCTCGTAGGAAATTCACATGTCATAGCCCATAAATAAACGTATTTCATACGCTACAAGTGAAAAAAAAGGAGATCAAATAGTAATGCTGAAAGATTCTTTTAGAACTCTACGTGCGGATTTAAAATCTTTTAAATTAGAATTGATATTTAGGTCATTTTTCACATCTTCAAAATAATTTTGATTAAAGTCTTATTATGTTTTAATCTATTTAATTTTCATCACCTATGCCTTTTTTTTTCCCCAACATAACAATGTTCCACATGTTTTTGATATTTTGTAATATATTATGTAATTTTATGGAAAATTAGGATTTATTTAAATTATTTTGTACATTACAACTCAATCTAAATAAGAAGTTTTTGAAATTATATATTTTTTACTGCACTATGAAAAACATAAATTAAATTATGCTTTTAAATTCTTAATAAAAATAAAATAAATAAAAAATATGAAGTAAGAAATATAAAATATAAACAAGAATGATATTTGTTTTTCAAAGTTAAAATATCGTGTTGTATTCATTTTTTGGTTAAAGTATCGCAAGAATTTATGTGGGGTGCATGTTTCTATGAGATATATAATTTATAGTGAATTTTGCCAATTTTAAAATATTCGAGTTCGAAATGTCAATTAGTGTCAATTTTGAGATGCAAAACGCAATTCACTCGGCTATAAGGAAGAAATTGATGAATGATAGTGAGTTCCAATAAAACAAATGCAAAAAGAAATTAACTAAGAAGCAAGTAAATATCATTCAAAATTTTGATAGCAAAGATGATGAGCAGAAATTGTAATAATTGAAACGAAATGATAAAAAATAACAGTTTCATGAATATACATAATGAATATACATAGGTAAAACCGTATGAATATTTTTATATCTATTTTACTATTAATTAATAAATAATTTAAATAATATTATATACCAAATAATTATCAATGTCACCAAATATTTTTCTAATAACAATTTAACTATCAAATATAGATTAAAATAGAAAGAAAAATTAATATATCGCGTGCAACGCACGCACACCTTTCTAAAGTGCAAAAAAAATTTGTGAAAAAAATTAATGGCTAGAACCCGTCTTAGTCAAAGTCATACACTCCCTCCCTCTCGTTCGTGTCATTCACGTGCTATCTATGCGACTGCGTGTGCGATATGTTATGTGAAAAGACATAAATGCCCCTTAGAATCTCTCGGCTTTTCTGGTTCCATTTTAAACAAACAAAATAAAAGAAATAAATACTGAATATAAATAAATTAATTAAAAAAGAACAAAACAAAAAAAAAAAAAAAACGCCGCCGGCAATTAGTTTAGATCTTCTCCAATGTCGTCGCCAATTCGAGCTCCGGCCATCTCCGCTTGCCGAAGTCTCCAACCAATTGCAAAACCCACCGCAAACTCTTCTCCTGCACATGGCCTTTCCGCATTTTGCGGGGCGGGGGTGTTTTGCATTTAACTCATTTGATATAATACAGGCTACTAGATAGTAATTTAACTATTCTTTGACCGTGGTTTAATGTTTTAACAATTAATAAATACAACACTTACACAACCCCCTGCATTTTAGTACCACTTGTTTGTTATACTAAAATATTCCCATACTCATTCTAAAAGAAAATTTAAAAGAAAAAAAAAAAAAAAAAAAAAGAATAATTTCCATGATCTAGTAGTAAAAGGAATTGCAAATGGAAGCTTAGCATCATTGACATTGACATTGACAAAGCTCAAAGCTGTCATTCTAAATGTATCAGATACATTCTCACAACCTCTTTCACACAATTCATTGAGAAAATATGCGATGAAGTTTCCATCTCTGAATATCATTTTCGCCGTAGCTTCTTTCTTCTTGTTCGATCTTTCCTGTGTCGAATCCCAGCCATGGGATTATCCAACGGCAAACCTCTCGACTACTTGGATCAACAGTGTCTCCGCAAGTCACTCGGTCAGCTTCTCAGACAACTCAACCATCAGAGCAATCCTTCTCCGATCAGGAACTTTCGGCCCGAGATACGCCTGCGGATTCTTCTGCAACGGCACATGCGATACTTACCTCTTCGCCGTATTCATCGTCCAAACCAGCAGCGGTGGACGCATCACTATGCCGTCGATAGGGTTCCCGCAGGTCGTCTGGTCGGCCAACCGGAACAATCCGGTCAAAATCAATGCAACCCTGCAGCTCACGGCCGACGGCAACTTGGTCCTGAGAGATGCAGATGGCACATTGGCGTGGTCGACCAACACCGGTAAAATGTCCGTGCGCGGCTTAAACATGACGGAATCCGGAAACCTAGTTCTCTTCGATTCGAAAAACTCCGTTGTCTGGCAATCATTTGATCACCCAACCGATGTACTTGTCCCAGGTCAGATCTTAGTATCCGGTAAGAATCTGACCGCGAGTTCTTCGCCTACAAATTGGACAGACGCCGGCCTTTTTTCGCTGTCAATGACTACCACAGGCTTAGTTGCTTCTATCCAATCAAACCCTCCGCAGGTATACTACGAAAATTCGTTAAGTGGCACCAAACAGAATACAGAATTAAGTTATGCTAAGTTTCGAAATGGGAGTTTAGATTTATATTTAAATTCTGTCGAACCAACCGATCCCGATTTATCGATACCGATTCCCGATGCTAAGTCGGCTCAATTTATTAAATTCGGGTCCGACGGGCATCTGAGGGTGGTTGAGTGGGGACAACCATGGAAGGAAGTAGCTGATCTTCTTACAGGCTTTCTCGGTGTGTGTAACTATCCTATGGTTTGCGGTACGTACGGAGTTTGCTCGAACGGGCAATGTAGCTGCCCGAGATCGGGTACTAACGAAGTCTACTTTTCGCCGAGAAACAGTAGGCGCCCTGATCTCGGTTGTCTCGAAGTGAAACCACTCGGTACTAGTTGTAATAATGTTTCGGAAAATCACGGGTTTGTGGATTTGGAAGATGTGAACTACTTTGAGTTTGTGACGGATATTAGTAACACTAATATGGATACATGTAAAGAGGCTTGCTTGAAGAATTGTTCTTGCAGAGCTGCTATCTTTCGATATGGTTCTAATCCTTCTGGCGGGGACTGCTATTTGCCGTCACGCGTCTTTTCCTTGATGAATAACAATCGAGCGCTAACAAATTTAAATTCTTCGGTTTCTTTGAAAGTGCAGATTAATGCTCCTCCTGCTGTGAGTGCTCCCCCTACTGTGAGTACTCCCCCTGCAGTAGGTACAGTACCCCCTACTACAGATTCCAAGGGAAATAAAAAAAGCTCTGTTGGAGCTATACTTGGATCAATTGTTGGAGTTCTTTTTATATCGGTTGTTATCGGAAGTGCTTTTTTCGTTTACCGAAAAAGGAGAAAACCCGATGAAGTTGAGGAGGATTATTTAGATCATGTACCCGGGATGCCGACGAGATTTTCTTACGAACAGTTGGAAGCTGCAACGGAGAACTTCAACAAGAAACTCGGTGAGGGAGGATTCGGTTCGGTTTTCCAAGGGTTGTTGAAAGACGGTACGAAAATCGCGGTGAAAACGCTCGACGGAGTTGGACACATCAAGAAGTCGTTTCTAGCAGAGGTCGAGAGTATAGGGAGCATTCACCACGTCAACTTGGTGAGACTCATCGGATTTTGTGCCGATAAATCTCACAGGCTTCTCGTTTACGAGTACGTGGTTAACGGGTCATTGGAAAAATGGATATATACAGGAAGACAAGAGAAGAGTCTCGACTGGAAAACGAGGAGAAAAATCGTTCTTGATATAGCCAAGGGATTAGCCTATTTACACGAAGATTGCAGGCAAAAGATCATCCACTTAGACATAAAGCCTCAAAATATACTTTTAGACGAAAATTTCAATGCCAAGCTGGCAGATTTCGGGCTTTCGAAGCTAATCGATAGGGACCAAAGTCAAGTTATGACAACCATGAGAGGCACTCCGGGCTATCTTGCACCGGAGTGGCTGAGCGCGGTTATTACAGAGAAAGTGGATGTTTACAGCTTCGGGGTTGTGGTTTTGGAGATTGCGTGTGGTAGGAAAATATTCGAGCAATCTAAGCCCGAGGAAGAAAGGCATTTATTGAGTGCTTTCAAGAAAAAAGCAGAGGAAGGGCAGTGGCTTGATCTTGTGGAGAATTTCCATTGTGATGATGTGCAGTCGAACATGGAAGAATTGGTTGAGATGATGAAAATCGGGGCTTGGTGTGTACAAAACGATTACACGAAAAGGCCAGCTATGTCGATGGTGATGAAGGTTCTGGAAGGTGGTAAAGATGTTGATAAAGATATTGACTATAGTAACTTCTTAACTCCACCGCGGTATGTAATGAACGATATATCGGGAATCGACTCTGAAGATGCAACTCGTTTGCTTCCTTCGGTTCTATCGGGGCCAAGATGAAGTTTGGTGTTTTCGGGGAGTATGTTATTCTTTGATAATGTGAGACTTGTTTTTTCTCATTTGATTCGTTTGTTTGAGTGTGAGGAGTTCAATGATTTCGGGCCATTTGACTTTCCCTTTTTTACGTGTGGTGTGAAGTACAACAAAATTTGATCCGATATTGTTTGGATTTCTTGTGGATGTTGGATGACATAAATCCTCAACATTTTGTAATTATTTGATTTTATTTTACATCTTTCCACAGTATGAACAAATTTGTTGGTGTCGGTAATTGGGATAAAAATAGAATTTATTCTAAGTAATTTATTTTGGCTTTGCTTTATTTAAAAAAACAAAAAGCCACAATCTATCTATATCTATATATATTGTCCTATATTTTAGATTATATTATATTAAATTATATTATATTATTATACTACACTACTTATAAAAGTACTAATGTGATTTGTGAATTTTTCTTCTTTTTTACTGTACAATAATATCCATTTCAAAGATAATATGATTCATTCTAACAAATTAATCCGCTCAATTTTGTTGTTATTTGGAAGTTTGTAGAATATGATTCTTTAATTTATAAATTAATCTGTACGATTAATGTGAAAGATGAATGTTTAGTGACAATTAGTTAACATCAATTTCATTGATAAGATATTTGTATGGGTTAGTCATTAATATGTACGTTGGTAATATCCCAAACAATCGCAATATAACTCATAAAAAAAAGGGGGAAATTTGCTAGATACCCCTTATTTTGGACTTATGTAGGTGGAGATTCAAGCTATGCTGCACGGACACCTCTGGATGGTGAAGAATCCCTGTATCCGATACACGGACACTCGAAAACTTCCGGACACGGCTCGGACACTCGTGTCGAGCCGTGTCGTAATTAAGCTAAAAGTAGGACACCCATTTTCGAACTGTGTCTGCAATTTTAAAAAGTTTGGACACTTTTAAGTTTTAAAAGCCATCCCTAATAAAAATAACGTGAATCGCGATATGTTTTCTTCTCATAAAGCACGTCCCTCTCTTCTGTGAAAGTTCACCAAAATTCAAAAACCCTAGCTTTAATTTTATTGTTACTTAATTAAATATTGTTATAATTTATATTGAAATGTGCAAAGAAAAATAACAATTCGTAACAAAAAAAAAAAAGAATATATATATATATATATATATATATATATATATATACTAGCAAACAACACGTGCATTGCACGTGGAAATGTATGATTTGACTTATTATATAAATGTATAATTAAAAATATTAAAGTTAGATGTAATATTTAAAAGTAAATTAAAATTAAATAAAATCAAGTAAGTATAAAAATTAATGTTGTTATTATGTATCTATGAATGGTAAAATATAATTATTTTAAAAATTATTTGAAAAGAATATAAAATATAAAACAAAATAACTAATTTTTTTTTCTATATATTAGTTCATACATGCTCACATTATGTTTTCTCTGATTTTATTGTGATTGTTGAAACAATTTTCATTTTAATGAGTTTTTCTATATCAGTATTTTTTAAAACTATTAAGTTTTTATTTTCGTGTTACTTAAGTTATGGTCTCCCTGATCAAAATGTCGACACTTGAAATTTGAATATTAATGCCTTCAAAAAATTTGAATATTAATTTAATTATAGCTATTATCGTTTTTATTCATCTTTTTTTTTTTCAATTTTCTTCAAGGATACATCTTGTATTTGTCACAGCCTCACAGGTGTCAGAATAATATACTTTTATATTTAAAAAAAAAAAGAATGATATATCTTTATATTTACAACAATAATTTTCTTAAAGAAATTTACTTTAGAAATATTAAAATATTTGAGATTCTAATGTAGCAAGGTTTATTGATGAAAAATATTAGGGTAAATTACAAACACCCCCCTGAGGTATGGTCAAATTACAAAAACCCCCCTCTTGTTTGAATAATTACATCTACCCCCTCAACTATGATTTTTTCTTAGACCTCCACCTTTATGGTGCCAAATTCAACATAGTCATCTAGATTCCGTGAAATGTGCTCTAGTTTGTACTCTTTTTGTGTACAAAATACAGTTTCCGATGCACCACAAACTGATATATACAAGCTAAAAATCACATATTATGATCATCTTGCTTCATAATGTAGAGTTTGAATGGGATAAAACGGGTACAAAAGTGATAATATTCCATATAATCTCGAAGATTCCACTAAATTTGATGAGTTGAGGGGGTGGTTGTAATTATCCAAACAAGAGGGGTGTTTTTGTAATTTGACCATACCTCAGGGGGGTGTTTGTAATTTACCCAAAATATTATATTATCCAATAGCATGTAAATTAAGTATTTTCGACTTTCAAGATCGAAATCAATATCGCTAAATGAAGATATGAATTATAAAATAGTAATAATTAAAAAACAGGGAGGTAGAGACAACTAAATACAATTGGACATGCATATTTATTCAAGTATCTTGAGTTAGCCAATTCATATAAGACATGTTAATCACGTATAATAATATTCAATTTACTACTTATGGGTAATATAATCAGTGCATAATTCATAATTTTATTGTTACCTTGGTGTTATAATATCATCATCATATTATTTTTTGTTATTGTTGAAACTTTAAGTGAGATATGTTTTGTTACTGGAGTCATAATAGTTATCGATCTTCAATTTCACCAATAATTTTCTTACAAAGAAAAGATAATTCAGTAATTATAGTGACCATTGATGTTTTTTAAACTATATGTTTACCCTTGACCATATATTGAATAATTATAGTGATCTCTCCTGAGATCAGATCTAATTACATACATATACACCGTAAATCTCATATTTAAAAATAAATAAATATTATATTAAAGATGCTCCTCTTAAGTATACTTTTAATTATTTAATTACTAATAACAAAATAAATATTTTTATAAGATATTTTTTATAGAGAAATTATATTAGAAAATTAATACTATTTAAAAATATATAACATAAATTAAATTAAATATTTTGCTTGTTTCTATTTTGTACCCTCGGAATGTATCATTTATGCACTTGGCTCCCCCAAAAAAAATCTCGAAAGGAATTAAATCATTCGCATTGCATCCTATTTAAATTTTAAGGTTAATGAGGATAATTTCATCTTTTAGTGGCATTTTGAAATGATAATTTTCTTTGGAGTGATCAAATGTAATTTAAATAAAATAATTTTCATAATTAAAGTGTGAAATTATTGAATAGGTATATCTTTAATTTTCTTGGAATTGGTAAAAATATATTGTTCTTTTGTTCTTTTTTTTTTTTGTATGATTTTTTTTTATGTAATTTTGTGAAAAAGTAGTTGAAGGGTGGAAAAATTATAATTCTAAAACTCAGTACAAAGATGACAAATACTTTTGTATCGGTGTAATTATTGAGGATATTTTTATCTATGCAGTAGTACTTATTTTATGTAATTGTTTATTTCATTCACTATTAAATTATTTTCTTGCTAAAATTACTTGAAAATTAAATTTTGTTATCTAAAATAAAATTTAAAATATTTTTAATTTTAATAAAATATCAATTGGGGGTTGCTGTGTGAATCATTTAATCTTTTAAGGGTGCAATGTGTTATTAATTTTTTTGAGTGTGCAAAGTTCCAAAGTGTATATTTCGAGTCTGCAAAGTGTTTTTGTTTAATTAATCCTTACCTTTAAATTTATGATTGACATATGCTTGTTTAAATTTCATGTATTTTTTAACAATAGTAGTCATGTTTCAATACCATTTTATTTTACATAAAATATTATATTCGAAAATGTAAGATACATAAAACAATATCATATTATCATATTTGTGGAATATACGTAATAAATATAATCTAATAATTAATTTAAAATTCGAAACTACTTTATGTGTAAAACGAAAAACAAATTTCTACATATATGCTTATAGTATGTGATTGTAAAACTCTTCGAATCTAGTTTAAGACGAAGTTATTTTATCTAAAAAATATTATGTAGAAAAAATTACAAAAATAAGAAAATCAACGAACTTGTGTAAATATTTGAGCATATGAAAAGACATTAGATATTTAAACAATATTATTTTACTATTAATTTGTTATTTCATTATGCTTATTACACAATTAACCATAACTAATTAATGGTGTAAGTTAGTTTACAAAGGGCATAATAGGAAGCACATAAATGTTAAGAAAAAAAAACATTCATACTTTTATAGTTGGTAGGGATATATATATATATATATATATATATATATATATATATATATATATATATATATATATATATATATATATATATATATATATATATATATATATATATAATATATATACGTACTGTGCCACGAGCCCGATTTAGAAAAATACTGTTACGAGAGCTCAATCACCTTCAAATTAGATTTGAGCCCAAAAAATTAATCGCAGCCCAATGGACAAGGTATAAATAACGATATAATTCATTTATTAAAGGTGCTCCGTATTATCTCAACAAGACTACAAGTCATATACTCTCAACTATTTCCTATAATTCGTACATCTGACTTGAGCGTCGGAGGGGTTTCCGCCGGCCTCTGGCTCGTTCAACCCCCGGCCCGGTTCACGTATGTTTTCTATTCGCAGCTATCTCAGGGTCATCTAGCACGTGAGCGGTGATCCACTTTGCTCTCCCAGGTCCTTCGGTCTCAACTACTTAAGGTGATCTATTTCTACCATCATTATAATGGCGCCGTCTGTGGGAAAGCATACAAGATCACGTCGCGCGCATGGTGTCCTTGAGACATCTACTTAGAGAGAACATGCCAATGCTAACAACCTCCCACCTCGTGGAGGCTCTGGCTTGGCACTTCTTCCGACTAATCAGGATCCACCTCATGAGGTCCAGATAAATCACCCGCATGATCCACCACTCCCCGCTCCTTGAACGGTTCAAATAATCGAAGAGGCCCTCCAACACATGATTGCGGAAGCTTCAGCTCGAGCTGCTAATGAAGCAGTGGCACAATACATCGCCACAACGGGAGTCAACGCTCATCTCCACCCGTGGCACAACGACCTCCACCACCACCGGATAACACATCCACCTCAGACCCTAGGTCTCGGATGCAACAATCTACTCATCGCCATAATGCACGAATTGGGCGACAAGACCCACGTTCACCTTCAAGAGGCAACGTCTTCTGCCAACGAGTACCTCCACACAATGCTGCAGATGATGAAATTAACAGTGGCTATCTCGCTCAAATCACCTTCCCCACATAGATAATCCTATTGGTGGAAGGGCAATACCTCCAATAAGGTGCAATCCCTTCACTGTCGCAATAATCAATGAGATACTACCCCAACGGGTAAAGGTCTCGAGTCTACCACAGTTCGATGGAACTAGTGACCCACAAGACTACCTTGAAAAGTTCTACGCCATGACACGATCCGGTACCCTTTTCGACTTGGCTCCCATATCGACTCGTGAGTGGGGGCTAATGATATGCCTAATTGGGCCAGCCCAATTAGCCTACTATTTCTCTACGTACTGGGCCACGAGCCCGATTTAGAAGAATACTATTACGAAAGCCCAATCACCTTTAAATATGATTTGGGCCCAACAAATTAACCGCAGCACGATCGACAAGGTATAAATAAAGATATAATTCAATTATTAAAGGTACGCCCTATTATCTGAATAAGACTACAAGTCATATTCTCTCAACTATTTCCTACAATCTGCGCGTCTGACTTGAGCGTCGGAGGCGTTTCAGTCGGATCGACCCCCGGCCTAGTTCACGTGTTCTCTGTTCGCAGGTATCTTAGGGTCATCTACAACGTGAGCAGTAATCCACTTTGCTCTCCCAGCTCCCTGTGTCTCAATGACTTAAGGTGATCTATTTTTAGCATCATATATATATATATATATATATATATATATATATATATATATATATATATATATATATATATATATATATATATATATATATATATATATATATATATATATATATAGGGTAAATTACACTCACACCCCTGAGGTATGCTTAAATAACTGTAAGGTCCCTGTGGTATCAATAATTACACTCACCCCCCTGAAAGGTACTTAAAAACTCTAACGGGATAATGTATTGAATACATTATTCCGATAGAGTTCTAATGGACTATTACTTTTAGCTAGTTGTGGAGATAACATAGAGTTATAGGGAGTTATGGGGTGACATGGCTCCCCCAATATTTCTTAAATCACCCATAACTTTTTGTTGTCTTCACCACTTCCTGAAACCAATAGTCCATTAGAACCCTATCGGAATAATGTATCCAATACATTATCCCGTTAGAGTTTTTAAGTACCTTTCAGGGGGGTGAGTGTAATTATCGATACCACAGGGACCTTACAGTTATTTAAGCATACCTCAGGGGTCTGAGTGTAATTTACCCAAACTATAAATATATATATATATATATATATATATATATATATATATATATATATATATATATATATATATATATATATATATATATATATATATATATATATATATATATATATATATATATATATATATATATATATTGGGATAAATTACGGCAACCCCTGATGTAAGATCAAATTATATAAAAAAACCTTTATGTTTGGGTAATTACACCACCCATCAACTATGTATCTTCTTACATGTCCACACTTAAATTTAATGAGAATATTGTAGATTATATGGATTATTCTTCACTTTGTACCCGTTTTACCCCATTCGAACTCGACATTTTGAAACAAGGTGATCATAAGATGTGCTTGGCTTGTAAATATCAGATCGTGGTGCATCAGAAACTGCATTTGACACAAAACGAGTACAACATGGAGAACCTTACACGGAATATAGAAAATTATGTTGAATTTAACACCATATAAGTGAACGTATAAAAAAAATATAATTAAAAGGATAATTATAATTACCCATACATGAGGGATTTTTTCGTAATTTAACCTTATTTTTTCAGTGGTGGCCGTTAGGGCTGGGCATTTGGGATTGGGATTCGGGATCCCGTCCCGTCCCGAACGGAATTTTACTATTTGGGACTAAAACTTCGGGAATTCGGGATTACGGGATTCGGGATTGGGATTATGAACAAATACGGGATCGGTATTAGGGAATTGGTTCAATCCCGATCGGGATATTTAATCCCGAATTAGGAAAAAAAAAAACTAATATATATATATATATATATATATATATATATATATATATATATATATATATATATATATATATATATATATATTGTCAAGGAGATGAGAAATACAATATAAAATATATTGTTTCAACTTATTTTTAAATTTTTAAAATTTTATTTGTTCCAAGTTTTGTGGTAAAAATAAATAAGGCAAGAACAATAGTATGTATATAATATATTTAAGTTGGTTTAGTGTATAAAATAATACTAATGGAAAAAAGATGCAATATTTCTTAGTTTTTAGGCAAATTATGGGATTTCCCGATCCCAATCCCGATTCCCGAAATATTTAGGGATACCGATATAACGGGGATTTAATAGTTTGGGACGGGATTGAGATTTAAAATTTCTATACCAAATCCCGAAATTCCGATCCAAAAAATCCCGAATTCCCGAAATCCCGTCCCGAACTCACCCCTAGTGGCCGTAATTTAAATTTTTGAATAACCCACAAGTGACAAGACTATCGCCCATTTCTAAAGACTCCGACATACTTTCTTCTGATTCAAATCGCACCAACGGTTAGTCCTCCATTTCAAACCCTAAGGATCTTCTCTTCGAGTAAGTAACCCGAATTGAAGCCGTCTAGTTCGTGAAAAAGTTCAGTAAGTATGAAATTCTTGCTTATTTCTTACTGCGATGACGAAATTTTAACGACCCTTTTGGTTTTCGTCTTTTGCTTTTTTCCCCGTTCGCCTTGTTCATGTGTGAATTTTTGATTGACTTGTTGTATAGAATTTTAAACCCATCAAATCCAGTTAAAATTCGTTGTGTACACAGTAAAATTCTTGTATTTGCATTTTTTCTTACATTGTCTTGGTCTACTGTGTGTTCTGTTGTTCTTACAGGAAGTTCATGTTCTACTATCAAGAATCAGATTGCAGATTCTGTTCGGAGATTTCCATTAAATTGTGGTAATATGTCTCCATCTAATATGAAATGCCCAAAAGTTGATGTTGTTAGCGTTAAACGGGACCCTAAAAAGTCGGTTGTTGGACAAAAAAATGCCGACAAGGACGAGAATAAGGTTCGTCTCTTAGAAGAGTCGTGGGAGTGTGAATCGGAGAAACTGGCAGCAGTTATTGCCGAGGCTAAACGGTACATTAACGAGTTTGATGCTAAGCATAACTATACGGAATCGAAGAACTCGGAAAAGAGAACGAGAGAAAATCACTGTCCTGAATTTCCGGATTTCGATGACAAAAAGATGAAGGTTGGGGAAGACGACAGTGAAGAGGAAGAAGTTTGCGTTGTATCGCCCGCAGAGTGGACAGGTTCGAAATCTGGTTTCAAGAACGGTGTCGACTCGTCAAAGGGTAAAATAGGAACAAACCCACGAGGTGTTTCTGATTGTCAGGTGGCTGCAACTAAACGTGGAGAAAAAAACATTGAAAAATCAAGAAAATCGAAAACTCTTACGGAGGTTTGTGTGTTGGATGACGTGTCGGGTGGAAGAGAGAAGTTGCCGATTCGTGCGTTGAACGGAGTGGACGAAGAGCGGCCCCCGACTTTCACTTACGACACCATCATGGAATATCCGTATTGGTATCGGCTAATTAACCCCGTCGGTTGCGATTGCGTGGACGGTTGCTCGGATTCCGAACCGTGCGCTTGTGTGTTGAAGAACGGGGGCGAGATCCCGTTTAATGAAAATGGAAAAATAATAAGGGCGAAGCCTATAGTTCACGAGTGTGGCCCTTTATGCAAATGCCCCCCTTCTTGTATGAATAGAGTAAGCCAAAACGGGCCCCGCTATAAATTGGAGATTTTCAAGACTGAGTCGAGGGGTTGGGGTGTGAGATCTCCGAGTTACATTTCTTCCGGAAGCTTCATATGCGAGTACATTGGGAAGCTATTGAGGGATAAAGAAGCGGAAAAGAGAGTTGGCAAAGATGAATATTTGTTTGATATATGCGATGATTCTCACGAAGAAGAAGGTCAAGGGAAAGTTTGTTCGAATGAAAAATCGAGTGTTGATGGATTTGCTATCGATGCTGCATTGTACGGGAATGTCGGGAGATTTATCAACCATAGCTGCTCACCTAACCTTTATGCACAAGAGGTTCTTTACGACCATGACGACAGGAGAATGCCACACGTTATGTTCTTTGCCTCAAAGAATATACGTCCTATGAAAGAGCTGTTTTATGATTATAATTATAAGATGGATCGAATTTGTGACGTCAATGGGAATATTAAGACCAAGGATTGTCATTGCGGCTCACGAAAATGCACGGGGAGGATGTACTAGCTATCGACACGGCAGATCCTTCGTTTTCTTTGGTTCAACTTCTATGTATGGTTAGGGTTAGTATTGGTATTTTTCTTTTCTTTTTTTCTTTTTTTTTTTTGTTGGGATATGTTATAGGGGTGAGATCGGCTCGGATCGGGTCGGTTTTGGCCTCAAACCGAACCTGGAACCGAAATGGTCGGTTCACGAAGAACCAAAAACCAAACCGGTCGGTTCATGTCGGTTCGGTTCTACTCGGTTTTTCGGTTTTTTTTTTCGGTTTCGGTTTTTTTTCGGTTCCTAAATTTTCGGTTCGGTTTCTTAACGGTTCCGGTTTTCGGGTCGGTTTTCAGCCCTTTTTTTTCTCTAAAATAAATCTAAATAAGCCCAAAATATCCTAAAAATAATTCAGCCCATTTGGAACCAACAAAGCCCAAAAAGAAACGAGTTGGGGCGGGTTATTGGGCTGGGGCTGGTTATTGGTCTAGGGCACATTAAAATTCAGAGAAAAAAAAAATCAGGAATATATATTAGGCCCTATCAAAACGACGTCGTTTCGGGTCGGTTCGGTACATCGGCTCGGTTAACCACTTGAAAAACCGAGTGTGAACCGAAAATTTCGGTTCGGCGGAAATAAAAAACCGTATATGCGGTTCTTGCTTCGGGACGGCATACTTCGGGTCGGTTTTTCGGTTTTCGGTCCGGTTTTTCGGTTTTCGGTCCGGTTTTTCGGTTTTCGGATTTTTTTTCCTCACCCCTAATATGTTAGGAGTATTGTTAAGTGATGTATTGAAAAGTGGAGTTGAATGAGTTACCTTTTTACCCTTATTTTCATTTTCACCTGGTTTTTTATATAATATTTTCATTTAAATTGACATCGGTAAGGATACCGAAGTGTTTGATCATTATTGTGTACGAATCATTACAGTACCAAAAAATGTGGTATACCGATGTACAGTAAAACGTTACTTACGGTGGTACACGGTACGGTACACTACCATTATCTTATACTCCTTCGATCTCTTATTATTGGTCGTGTTGTTAAATCCGAAAGTCTCAAATTAACTTGCAATCTTCTCTTTTCAACAGTGGTGTCTGTATTTTAATTCAAAACATATACACCAAGAAATAAAAAAGGGACTATTAGTGAGAACCCCCTCCACCTTTATTTTAATAAGGATGGATCCAGCTCATTTTTCTTTATTAGTGAGAGACCCATCCTTTTTTTATTCTCAAATTTACCCTTCCTCTATTCACTAATTATTATACACTACTTTGATACACTTTTTTATTTTTTTATTTTTTTTTTATTTTAATTTTAATTTTCGTTTTTTTATTTATTTCTTATTTAAAAAAAATATATTTTTTTAACTTTTTTATTATATTTTTAAAAAATATTTTTTTACTATATTTTTTTGTTTTCACTTAAAACAACTATATTTCAATAAAACAACTATTATTAAAACAACTGTTATTAAAACAACTATATATCTCCAACAACTCTCATCTATCAAAATCAACTATTACATTCAACTAAAAAGTAATAAAAACAACTATATTGCTGACGAAAACAACTATATTGTTGTACGAAAACAACTATATTGCTGTACGAAAACAACTATATTGCTGTACGAAAACAACTATATTGTTGTACGAAAACAACTATATTGCTGTACGAAAACAACTATATTGTTGTACGAAAATATCTATAAATCTGTAAATAACACCACACAATTTCAACAAAAACAAAACCTACATTATACTATTGATTGAACACAAAATTAGCCTTCTGTATAAGAATTCAACCAAAAACTCCAATTAAGAAAATTAAGATTCGAGAATTGGATTCAAAAAAAAAAAAACTCAGAGAAGAAGAAGAACAACAACAACAATGAAACAATGTGGCGGTGGTCTGTATTGAAATCTCAGACGCAATATCAACCCTAGCGCCGTTGCACAATCTCGTCTTTCTCCCTAGCGAAAACCCAAACGCCGTCCTTGACGAGAGAATCCCAGGGGTGAAGACCGACTTCTTTTCGCGTCGGTGGAGGGAGGAACGCGTTGGGAGAAGAGAGTAACGATGGCGGCACAGAGATGGAAGAGGGTTGGAGGCGGTGGCAGAACACAGATGGAAGAGAGTTGGAGGCGGCCGATATGTAGAGAGAAAAGAGAGAGAAGAATAAGAGAAATAGAGAACGTGAAATAGGTTTAATTATTTTAGATATAATAGGGCAAATTAGGTATATTAGTAATGTCTAAAATAATATTAATTAAAAAAATATTATTTAATATAAGATGGGGAGTTTTCACTAATAATGAAAAGGAGGTTATATCCACCTTAATATAAGTAAATGAATTGGGGGGTTTTCACTAATTATCCCAATAAAATAATGGTCAAGAAAAGGTGTTCATTAAATAACACACACATTACAAAAACACATAATACTCAAAAGGCAAGCTAAGCAACATTTGCAAATAAAAAACCACATTTATTCATAACAAGTAAGTGAATATCGAGACTTCTTTGGACCCGTCTATAGTAGCTTTGCTTAGAATTAAGTTTGCGGCGTGCTGAGGGAGAGGCTGCAGCAAAGGATAAAGCTGGAAAGAATAACGCCGTAAAATCATAACAAGCGCCATTTTAGCCTCCAAAATTGCAAAATTATGTCCTATACATCTCCTCGGTCCATAACCAAATGGGAAATACGAGAGTTGCCCTTTTGTTGCTTTTGAGACGCCTTCGCTGAATCTGTTGGGATTAAATTAATTTGCATCGTGGCCCCACGATTTTTTTGTCATGGTGAATTTGAATCACAGGCAGGAAGCGTCCTTGTCAGCGGTTCAGCTAAGAAGGATCCCTGGTGGATTAATCTTAGTACCTCGTGTAGAATCATGGATAACTGCATGAATGCTTGTAATCGTTACCCTTGAATCCAATTCGAAGACATAATTTTCGAGAGAAAAAGGATGTATAAAGAGTTTTCTTTGCAAATCGGAGAACAATTCCATCAATGCATTATGTTGATTAATTTTTTTATGTATATATAAAAATCAAGCTAAATTTGTGTTTAGTTCGATTAAAGCTCGTTCAAGCTCAATTTTGACTGATAGTCAAACAAAGCTCAAAAACGCACCTGCCAATAATAAATTGGCATTAGTGATACCTTAATTGTGATAATATCAAAAGTTATCACTAATAGCTGAAAGACACACAACATTTCGTATGGTGTCACTAATAGCTCATTTTGTTGCAATATATATAATCATTTGTATTTTCACTATATAGAAGTAACAATCAATTTTTACAGCCACTACATACAATTAGGCCTATTTTGGTTCAAGTGATGGGATATGATGGGATTACAAATCCATTTTCAAATTACACTGTAGGGATACATGCAAAAAAGTGGGATCTCATATTTGGTAAAAGGGATTGAGCCATATGGATTGAAGCATGGCTGTATAGTAATTGACAATATTACCCCTGCGAAGTTGTATTTTTTTCTACAATAGTGTTTCATTTCCCACATCATTCCAAATTTAAATCAGATTGTTTTCTTTTTTTCGTCTGTGTTCATAAAAAATAAGGAACTTTTTTTATTCTAATACTTGAAAACTGAATAGCATTTGGCTTATTCAAATCTTCAGATTATTTTATTTTAATCGATCAATTCATCCATGTAAGCACAAAAATAATAAAATTCAATTCCACTAAACAAAAAGTTTCGCTTCGACCAAAAAAAAATAACTCTCAATAATATATAATTGTCTGACGAACTACAACATATGAATAAATTGTTTGTAGTCTACAAATTGAATAGAATAACCGGTCTAAAAATATTATGCAAATATTTTCCATCGACTTCGAAAAACATATACTACAACAGATCAGACTGTTCAATAACATCGTTCTCCAAAAGCTTGAGAAGTTGTTCCACTTTATTCTGCATTAACATTAATCAAATGTTAAAACCAGTTTAATAGTAAAACATATTATAATCAAACTAACATGAAGTATATAAATAGTTATAAACTAATAAATGCAGGGGCTCTTGAGTACATATCTCATTGAATAGTAGAGGAATTTGCTTTCTTAAGGTGAAAAGACATAAACATGATTTATAGACCAAACAAACAAAAAAAAATTCCACTCACATCTCCAGTACACATTCTAATAGCTTAGAAAAGTGCATTTCACTAGTGTGATGAAATTATTATCAAGCAAAGCAACAAATAAACAAAGGAAATAGGTCGGTTCGTAGATAAAACATACAAATAAAGTAATAACAAATATTTCAGCTGACATCTCGAGTACTCATATTCAAATAGTCTGGATAAAATGTGTTTCACATAAGGCCACTTCTTTAGACAAATAGATGATGTCAATAGAGATGTTTTCATCTAAATAACATAAATTAATTAACAAACTCAATTTAGGAAGCCAACTAATTAAGGGTATAATTGAGTTCAACGATTAAGAAATAACCTGCGAGAAAAATCCACATGCTATTATTTATTTATAACACAAATTACAATCCATCTATTGGCAACTCAAGTAATGTTCAATTTATTAGTGCTCAGACTCCTCAAGTAGCTACAATTATATAGTATTTTCATATTTTTCACTCAATTCAAAACAAAAAAGTGAAAGTGCATTGATAAAAAAAATTATCCCAATAAAATATAACATGTTATAATGATTTAAACATAAACTTTCTTACCAAGACAAATTTTCGGCAGTGTTATTCCCTTGCATTCTTAGAAAGAATTGATACATTTCTTCATGTGTTTGCAATTGCAACGACTCTATTTTTTCTTCATAACTACTATTTTGTTTTGCCATTTTCTCTGCTAGTTCTGTAGTGATTCATAACTACTGCTTATTTTTCCTTTGCTCTGCTAGTTTTGTATTAGGGTGTTAGTTATCTTTCTTGCACTTTGAAGCTCATTCCCATTTTCTTTTTATGTATTTAATGAATATTTCCATAGTTCAATCTTGTTTGGATTAGTCTGCTTGTTAATTTTCAAAAAAATACGGGGTAGATTTTAAAATTGAGAATGACAAGAATACAAACCATTTTCCTATAACACGAAAGATATATAAAATCAAAAATCAATTTAATGAGATTCAAGGATTGCAGGCCCTACCAAACATCACCAAATTGTCACAGATTGAGAAAAAAAAATATCAATAGTAGGCACATAACATTACCAAATGCCATTAACAGAAGGGGGTGTATTGATTTAGATTTTTATTTTTTAAATTGAACTCAACAATGTCGAAAACATGTTCAGAGGAGAAGACAATATAAAAGAAATGTTTAAAGCTGCGAAAAACTCACCTCGCGAAGATAATCGATACCAGAAAGAAGCACATCCGTCGCTCCGTCGCCCACACTCCGCCGACGCTGCCAAATTTTGTCCAATACAGAACTTCAATGTATTGGCTTGCGGAAAAGTAGCAGTAAAAAAACCTTAAACATAGCATAGCAAAATGAAAAAAAATATACCTTGATTTATTGAACGATTATTAGCAGAGTATAGAAAATCGGAGATGGGCCGGAGACCAATCGCGTTGAGAGGGAAGAAAGCTATGGCTTTCTGCAGGAGCGTTTTGGGGGAGACGTTTTCTATATATAGTTGGTACAATTGCAATTATGAATAGGTTTTAGGGGCTGATAAGTAATATCACAACATATTTAAGTAAAGAAAGGACAGGATTGGAGGATCTCACCTTGGGTGGTCGGATCCGATATCACGTAATTGGCTGATGAAAACCCGGGCCGCGGATCAATCCGCCTCAACTTAAATCGAACCAAATCTGAGATCCGGCCCGATTATAGGATCTATCAGTCCGGATCAGCTGAACCAAAATAGCCCTTAGTGGATAGCCTATCACTGCAACATTTTTTGCCTAATCATGTAAAAATAGGTGTTGTCACTAAAAGACTATTTCTTGTAGTGACAACTTCTCTATAAGTTTAAACAAGTTTGAATAATCATATGCTCTGGCTCAATTGAATTCGATTGACTTACATCCTAATTAATATTGATATCAACACGTCATTATATATGGATGCGAGTTTCGATGATGCAAGACATTGTACAATAGTCTAAGAACAAAACTTACTATTTTGAGGTGATTTAGCTCTTGAAAATCTCGCTTTCTTGTCCCAAAAGTTTCTAGAACCTCCTCTCTGCCACGAGACTGCCAATCTGAATGCTTACTCAATAAAATCATCGTCCGGACAAGCGAGGACTAGATTGTCTCTTGTCCAGTAAAGTAGAAATGTTTGCACTCCTCAATAACTTTCTTGATACTCATTCCGAATTTGTCCCCATTTCATTGGATTTCCTTTAAATTGGAATCCAATAGAATACCCAGCAAGTCATCACCACCATGGCTAGCTTCCACTGCTTTCATTCCCTTAATTCTCTTATCAATAATGCCACGAATAGAGGAATCCATTTCCTTCCAATTTGCTTCATCCTTGTGTTGATCTTTGTGGGCAACTGCATATACATAACAGAACATACACTAGAACCTCGATAAATTAATACTCAATAAAATCATATCCTCACGTAAATAATATTTTTTTCCCATACATGGTAAATTTTTAATTCAATAATTTAATATTTCACTAATTATTAGACTGAAGGGTTTGCATGATAAGCGCAGCTTGTTCTGTCCGAAGCTGGATTATCTTTATTCCTTGTTTATAGCTACTGCCAAAGCAGTGCATGAAATAGCATTGCTCATCAATGTTTGGAGATACGGCACACGAAGGGCCGGCCCAAGGCATAACCTATAGGCGGGAAGGGCCTTCGCCTTGGGCCTCCAAAAAATAGAACGTTTTAGGGGCCTCCAACATTTGAAATGTCATATATATATATATATATATATATATATATATATATATATATATATATATATATATATATATATATATATATATATATATATATATATATATATATATATATACCACGTGCGTTTGCACGTTATTATAACATATGATTTGAATTAATACATAACTTATGATTAATTAATAAAAGTTACATACTATATTTTGCAAAACATATATTTTAAAATAATATTAAATAAGTATAAAATATCATATTCTACTCATGTATTCAAACGTATGATAAAATAAAATTATTATAAAATTGAAATCAATAAGAATCAAATTGAAAATTAAAAGTACATTAAGTTTCTAATACTCAGCTAAACTTTTTTGTACATGAATATTCACTTACATGTTTATGATATATCACTGAAAAACTCTATTATGAGTTTTGTATGAAATAAATTTTATTTAAAAAATTAAGAAAATAAACTTTGACTCCAGAAAGAAATTATAATATATGAAAAAATGATCATACTTTTAATATAACATAAGATAAATATATTATTATTGGTATTAGTAAATAGTAATCAGTTGAGTTTACGCTATTTTAGTTTTATATTTTTGGAATTTACGTAATAACAATTATACAAGAATTAATTTAATATTCAAAACAACTTTTGGTATATAATTCTAAACTTAAAACAAGAGGATTTATTTTAAATAGTATTGCACATAAATATGCTTGTAATATTAAGATCATTGGAAAACTCTTGATTTGTAAGTCTAAAGAAGAAGAATTGTTGACATTTAATGTATAATTACGATAACCAAGAAAAAAAAAAACTTTTAACATATTTTGTAGTATACTAACGGGCCCTTGCCATTAAAATTATATTTACTTAAAAGTAAATAACATACATTATCATTTATTAACTTATTACGTTTTTATGTTTTTTTTACATGATTAACTATTGTTATGTTTGTGCTAAAAATGGTATTTTTCATGAACTTTCAGTGAAAAATGAGGTTGTAGAAAGAAGGAGTATATATGATATTTCTCGAAATGGCCGGTGTTATGTTAAATGCAAAAATATTTCTAAGAAATTTTGGGCTGAATCTTTAAACATGGCTTGACATATTTCTAATCGTGTTTATATGAGAACATGTTGTATACTGACACCATATGAGATATTCAATGGTAAACATGTATATTTGCTTATCTAATTCTGTTAAACATGATCATTCTAGTCTTTGGCATACAAGGTTAGGTCACATAAGTGCTAGAGGGCTTGAGTTATTGCATAAAAGCAATTATCTTTATAATGACTGTGTGTCTGATCTGCCCATATGCGACTCATGCATTTTAGGAAACAGACTAAAGTCCAATTTCCTGTCTCATTTCCCTAATTCTTCTAAATGCACTGATATCGTTGAATACATACATGCTGATGTGTGGGGCCCTGCCCCAGTTCAATGTCATGGTGGTAATAGATATTTCCTCTCTGTGGTTGATGATTTTTCCAGAAAAGTGTTTGTATTCTTGCTGAAAAATATGTGTTTCAAAGATTTAAAGCATGGAAAGTTTAAATTTAAAATCAAACTCCAAAGAAAATTAAAACCTTGAGAACAGACAATGGAACTGAATTATGTAATGCTGAATTTGATGCTCTGTGTGTTGAGTCTGGCATAAAGAGGCATAAAACTGTAGCTTACACCCCTCAGCAAAATGGTGTTGTTGAGAGGATGAATAGGACATTACTTGATAGAGTTAGGTCCATGTTAGATGCATCTGGCTTATCTAAAATGTTTAGGGGTGAAGTTGTTTTAACTGCTGTATATGTGATCAACAGATCACCTTATGTGCCTTTACGTGGTGAATTACCTGAAACTAAGTGGTCTGGTATTCCTGTTAGTTTGTCTAATCATAGAGTATTTGGTTGCTCTGCCTTTGTGCACCAGAAACATGATAAACTTTATCCTAGGTCTGTTAAATGTGTATTTTTGGGTTATCCAAAGGGGGTTAAGGGTTATAGGTGCTGGCTTAAGGGGGAACAGGGATGTAAAACTGTGATTAGTAGAAATGTGATATTCAATGAAAATGAATTTCCTTGTCTATCTGTTGTTTCTTCTGAGTCTACCTCTACAGAGGTGGAGACTTCCCCTACTATTCCTGTTCAACATGAAAACGTGTCTGATTCTGATAGTGAAACTGATAACAATGTGCCTGAAAATGATATATTTGGTCAAAATAATAATACTGATGTGCCTTATGTGGACAATCTTGGTGATTACCAACTTGCTAGGGATAGAGGTAAAAGGAACATCATTAGGCCTCATCATTTAGATGAGTATCAGCTTGCTTCATATGTGTTTCATGTTTTTGAGTCTTTGGATGGTAATGAACCTAAGTCTTATAGGGAAGCTCTTAAATCTAATGAATCTGTCTCTTGGTTAAATGCTATGAATGAAGAAATTGAATCTTTGCATGTTAACCATACTTGAATTCTTGTGCCAAAACCTGTTGAATGCTCTTTAGTTGATTGTAAATGGCTGTTTAAGGTAAATAATAAATCTGATTTAATCAGATATAAGGCTAGGCTAGTGGCTAAGGGGTTCACCCAAAAAGAAGGAATTGATTACATAGAAATATTTGCTCATGTTGTGAAATTTACCACTGTGAGAATAATGCTTGATCTAATTGCTCAATTTGATTGGGAATTAAAACAAATGGATGTGAAAACTGCATTTCTCCATGGTGAATTAGATAAGCAAATATACATGAAACAGCCTGAAGTTTTTCTTGATAAGAAACATCCTGATTATGTGTTGGGTTTATTGAAAAAATCCTTGTATGGTCTTAAGCAGCCCCCTAGACAGTGGAATAAGAAATTTGATGCATGCATGAAGTCCTTGAAATTTTTTAGAAGTTCTTATGATCCATGCTTGTATTTCAAACAATCTGCCCAAATTCATGTTTTGTTGCTCCTTTATGTGGATGATATGCTTTTGACTAGTCCTTGTATTAAAACAATCAATTATGTCATTAAATTTCTTAGTGATGAATTTGACATGAAATTGCTTGGTAATGTTAAAAGGGTACTTGGCATGGATATAATCAGAAATATAAAATGTTGTTCATTGTTTCTGAATCAATCTTCTTATAGTGAAAAAGTCCTTGAGAAATTTTCTATGCAATCTGCAAAACATGTATATGTTCCTCTTGCTGCCCACTTTATGCTAAGTAAGGAACAATGTCCCAAGACTGAACCTGAAATGTCTGAAATGAAGAATGGACCTTATGCTAATGCTAAAGGGTCTGTTATGTATTTAATGGTCAGCATTAGACCAGATATTGCTTATTATGTGAGTTATTTTAGTAGATACATGTCTAATCCAGGTTTGCCTCATTAGGAGGCTCTTAAGTGGTTGCTTAGATATTTAAAAGGATATGTTAAAACTGGCTTGTTGTTTTCTAAGTGTAAACCTGATAGTGAACTCTGTGGGCATGTGGATTCTAATTTTGCCAATGATAGGGATACCAGAAAATCCTCCACTTCTTATGTGTTTACTTTAAATGGTTCATGTGTAAACTGGAAATCTCAGCTTCAAACCATTGTTGCTCTGTCTGCGGACTGAGGCAAAGTATGTAGCTACTACAGAAGCCTTTAAAGAAGCTATATGGCTGAAAGGTCTATTGCTTGAAATTGGTTTCTTGAGAAACAAAGTGGTAGTTTTTTCTGACAGTCAATCTGGTATTCAATTGTTCAAAAGCCCTGTCTTCCATGATAGAACCAAACATATTGAGATCAAATTTCATTTCATTAGGAGAATTGTGGAGGAAGGGATTATTTATCTTGAAAAAATCCCATCAGAGTTCAACCCTACTGATATGGGAACTAAGTGTTTACCAATTGAGAAATTTCGTTCTTGTTTGAAAAACTTGAACCTAATTTCACAAGATTAAATTGATGTGTGCTTTTGTTACAGTCTGTGTGACTGATTTTTTATGTGCTTTATGTGTGATTGCTTGTATGCATGCTTTTCTTTGTGAACTGCAATGTGTCTATCTGTGTGATCTAGTTCTGACTTTCTGTGTGAAAGCGGAAAGATATACTAATATTACTTTGTGTTTTACATGTATATCAAAAAAACAATGATGACTTCCGACAACCATAAATTCACTAATGATACACTTTGGTCCAAGGTGGAGATTTTTTAAGGTTGTGACCCAATGTGTTTGGACCTGTAGCCCAAATCTCAATGTTACTTGCACACACACGCATTACTAGAGAATGGCCCATTAGATACTAAATCCCAGTTGTGGGAAGCCACTGGAAGGATGAACTTGAGCCGTTGGATTTGTCCAACTCATCCTAGCCATTGACTCTTTCTGACTCTCCCTCTCCCTTTGTACTCTCTCTTTCCCGTTTTGTGCCCTAGACAGCCTATGTTCTTCCCCTTTGTCCCCTTCTGCTCTTTACTCTTTTTGCTCCAGCAACCATGGGCCAAACGCCGCCGTCCTTGGCCGTGCTTGTCCCAGTGGTGGTCCATTCAACGGTTACCTTTGACTGGAGCACCTATTTAATGTGGGGATTGAAGTGGCAGAAGGTAAGACCTAGAGAGAAACCCTAATTTCAAAAACCTGATCCATCTCTTCTGTGAGTTGGCTCTATGGTGAGTGGATGAGTTGCTGAGTGCCTCGTTTTCAGGGTGTTACCTCTTATCTGAGTGGGTTAGGGTTTGAGAGAGAGTGAGAGTGTGAGAGATCTATTCTCTGTTGGTGCAATCTTAGTCTGTGTGTGTGTAAGCCTTGAGATCTCTGTGAATCTCTGGTGTGAATCGGTTTGGAAGACTGAGTTGTGTTTTATCCTATATCATCTTTCAATCATTCTTTCTTATTCATATGTGTTTACATATGATTTATTCATCTAACGTTTATCTGAGTTGCCTGTAGTAAGTTTCTTCAAGTGGAAACATAATATGACAAAACAATTATAAGAGATTTATTATAATTCCATTTTACTTTTTCTTCAACTCTTCTGGAGTTTTACTTTATTTCATTTTCCTTCGGGACTCCTACTAAATTTTACTACATAAATCATTTGTATGGAATTATTCAAAGGAAAACATACCTTATAATACATTTATCAAATATTGGCATCCAATGAATTGATTTATTTTTTTGAAATCCATAGTAATAAATCCGTCATTTAATTTGTATTGAATAATTTGATGGGAGAATTTCAAATCCGTACTACTATCTATCAAACTAAAATTATTTGATGAATCAATTTCTGATAGATTTCAATCATTAACTCTATTTTCACTTAATTTTATGTTATCGTGGTAGATTTCAAATGCAGTTTAAAATATCTTAAAACTCATGTTTACATTATATTATGGTAGTAGTTTAAGTTATTTAACTAAAAAATAAGCATTAAAACTAAATAAACTTTAGTGTAGCTACACAAAACTATTTTCAATAGGAACAATGTCAGACTTACTTCCATATTTGAAACCAACTTCAAGTGGATTAGGACAAAGTCTTGAAAGATCTACCACCAGGCCCGGCCCATGGGTATTGCAGGGGAAACATTTGCTTTGGGCCCCCAACTAGGAAGGGGCCCCCAAAAAAAAGAAAGTGTATTATATATATTGCAAAAATTAAATATTATATATTCTCATTTACATGATCGGCAGAAAAAAAAATTGCTTCTTTTGTTTTGTGGGCCCAAAGCTCTAAAAGTCAAACATCAATTAAAAAAGAATAGTACTGTACTAGCAAACAAGTTAAACAATTACAAAACCTATTTTTCTAACTTTTTCGGTGGCTGCGGCGGTTGCAGGGGAATTGCTTTTCCCATTCTTCAAATTCTGCATACAAGGTTTGTGTTCTTTAATTTGAGTATTTGACATATAATATACATATAATTTCTTGAATATAGGACCTTTTCTTGCATCAAATTTTAACAAAGCTAATAAATTATTATATTCAAGTATGAATTTTTTTCTTATTATAATATAGTACTGGTTTTTTTTTTTTTGTAGACTAAATTCTTTGGAGTTTGTCCGGTGTCCTGAATTGAAATTGCTAATTATGGGTCCGCGAAAATATATGTGTGGGAATGATAAAAAAAAAAAAACAAAAAGTTGAAGATTTTGTGCAATCTATGGCTGGTACAATTGAAAAGTTTATAACAAGGGGCAATAATACAGTAAGTTCGGGTTCAAAGTCAGTTGAGAATTCGATGAACACTGATTTTTCAATTGAGGCGGAATCTGATTTAAATATTGAGGAACAACATGAAGATCAAGTGAAAGAAGAACGTGATATCTTGGTGAACGAAGAACCTAACGAAGAACCTAGTCAAAACAATGATGAAAATTCGAATGAGGATAAACAAGAAGGTTGTGAAGCAGGGCCTTTGAACATCGATCCCGGAAATTGGGATAAGATTGATCACAGTCTGAGAAATATTTTGGTAGAAAGAGGGCCAATAAGAATAACAGATGATGATGTCACTTTTCCTAAAGATAGGAGTGGTAGACATTTTTCTTGTACATTTTATGTCCGAGATCTGTTAAATGGGGAGAAACCAGATAGTAAATGGTTGGTATATTCCCTTGTTGAAGACAAAATATTTTGTTTTTGCTGTAAATTGTTCAAGCAGGATAAAGTCATCTCTCGTCTAACTGCTGAAGGATACAAGGATTGGAGAAATATTGGTAAAAGACTTAAAAGTCACGAAACCAGCAGAGAACACCTTACATGCATGAGTAAATGGATTGATTTGCAGATGAGACTGAAAAAGTACGAGACAATAGACAAGAGTTTGCAAGTGCAAATCAATAAAGAGAGAGAACATTGGCGACAAGTATTATTGAGGATAATTGCTCTGGTGAAAACACTTGCTAATAATAATTTAGCATTTCGTGGAGATAATGAGAAAATTGATCAAGAGAACAATGGCAATTTTTTAAGCTTTATTCAGATGATTGCAGAATTTGATCCAGTTATGCAAGACCACCTCCGGCGTATTAAGGGTGGATCGATTTATCATCATTACCTCAGTCACAAGATTCAGAATGAATTGATTCAGATGTTAGCAGATGAAACTAGAAGTGCAATTGTGAAAATCATCAAAGAAGTGAAATACTTCTCCGTAATACTTGATTGTACTCCTGATATTAGTCACGAAGAACAAATGACTCTGGTGGTTCGATGCGTAGATATTTCAGCAGTGCCGGTAACAATTAAAGAATTTTTTGTGCAATTTTTGAAAGTGGATGACACAACAGGTTTGGGCCTTTTAATGTACTTAATGATGTATTGAACACTCTTGAACTTGATATTGCCGACATAAGAGGTCAAGGTTATGATAATGGGGCTAACATGAAAGGAAAACACAAAGGTGTTCAGAGAAGACTACTTGAAGTGAACCCGAGAGCGTTTTATACACCATGTGGTTGTCATAGTTTAAATCTTACACTTTGTGATATGGCTGGTTGTTGTACCAAAGCTGAATCTTTTTTCGGAGTAGTGCAGCGTATTTATACTTTGTTTGCATCTTCTACAAAGCGGTGGGATATTTTAAAACGTCATGTTCAAGAGCTTACACTTAAGCCATTGTCTCAAACTCGATGGGAAAGTCGTGTTGAAAGTCTTAGAGCTATTAGATACCAAGCACCAAAAATAAGAGATGCATTACTTGACTTGACAAATAGTAGATAAGACGCCAAAACAAAGAGTGAAGCTAATTCTTTGGTCACTCATGAACTTGAGAATTTTGAGTTCTTGTTTGGCATGATTATCTGGCATAATGTGTTGTTTACTGTAAACGTTGTTAGCAAAATTCTTCAAGCTGAAGATATGGATATTGATGTTGCTATCAAACAACTTAAGGGATTAATTTCCTTTTTTGAGAAGTACAGAGAAAGTGGATTTTCGGAGGCAAAGGCTGAAGCAAATGAAATTGCAAACGAGATGGGAATTGATCCTGTATTTTTCTGAAAAACGCATCATTCATAGAAGAAAACATTTTGACGAAAGTTGTAGTGAAGATGTGTTACAATAAACCGAAGAATGCTTTAGAGTGAAGTACTTTCTCTATGTGGTAGATCAAGCGCTTCTGTCGCTCAATACCAGATTTGAACAACTTCAAAAATATGATGAAAATTTTGGTTTTTTGTTCGACTTCAAGAGACTAAAATCGATTGATGATGAGGCTTTAAATACTTACTGTGTCAACCTTGAAGAGTATTTGAAACACGACACTTGTGATATTGATGGGGTGGATTTATGTATGGAGTTAAAAATCTTTAGATATATTTTACCAGAAGAACTGAAAAGGCCGATTGAAGTGTTGAATTATTTGCAGGTTATAGGCGGTGGTTTTCCGAATACATGGATTGCTTACCGGATTTTGTTGACGATTCCAGTTACTGTTGCATCAGCTGAAAGGACATTTTCAAAGTTAAAGTTGATTAAGTCTTACCTCCGATCAACCATGTCGCAAGAAAGATTAAACGGACTAGCGGTGTTGTCGATTGAGAAGGATATGGTACGAAAGATTGATTATTCGAGTGTTATTAGTGATTTTGCTTCAAAAAATGCTAGAAGGGTAATATTTAAGTGATTAATTGTATTGAAGGTTTATCCTCCTTTATTGATTTAATTATCTATGACGAAATAGTTTTATTTGTTCATCAAAATTACTCAATCTACTGTGTTTTTGCTTCACCATGTTTCACTGCTTAATTTTATATGTATATAGTAGTTTCCTTTTTTATTGTTTAATAAACACCTCTAATGTAAAAATATTTTAATTATGAAAAAGTTCAATAATATTATCGGAAAAATGGACATTATTTCAAAACTTGCTTAGGGCCCCCAAATTCGATGGACCGGCCCTGTCTACCACCTTATATGAACTGTATATTATATCCTTGCTACTCACGAATCTTTTGCAAACAGTTTTGGGGTTGTCTAGGGTCCGAGATGGGTTGTACTACTCGGACCCAAACGATTTAATATGGTGCGTAGAAAATATTTAGTAAAAATTTATAGTCGTTGATTTAAAGTACGAACTAGTACGATCCAGTACGAACCTATAAATTTATAAATTAAAGTACGAACCCAATAAAAATAGATCGTACAAAGGTCGTACTCCATCGTACTTCATGTAAAATTACTTTATTAACCTTACATTATTAAACCACAAAATTAAAAGTAGGGTTAACTGTACTTTGCCAACTTTGGTCATTTATGCACTTTGCCCCCCAAATAAAATTTTTTTTTTCCACGATCATACCTTGACTAACTAATTTAGCCCAATTTCACCAATGAACCAATTTTTTACCATAATTTCAATTTTGACCCCAATTTTAACTCGCCACCACCGGAGACCGCCAGAGACCCACGGTCTCCGGCGTTAACTCTTTTTTTTTTCAAATTTTTTTTTTTGTCTGAAATTCTTTTCCGGTAGCTCAATCGCAGGGTCTCCGGCTTCGATTTTTTTTTCTTTTTAATTTTGTTTTTTCTAAAAAAAACTATTTTAACTAATATTAATGTATTGGTTGTTAAATTATTGTCTTCAACAATTACTTAACTGTCGGAGAGAGTAATTTAATGTTAATTAACCTTTTTTTTCTTAAAAAAAATATATTAATTAATATTATTATCTTGACTACTAAATTACTGTCTCCACAGTTATTTAATTGTCGGAGACAGTAATTTAACTGTTAATTGATTTTTTTTTCTTAAAAAAAATATTTTAATTAATATTACTGTCTTGGCTACAGTAATTTAGCTTTCGAATACAATAATTTAACTGTTAATTGACTTTTTTTTTCAATTTTGTTTTTTCTTAAAAACAATATTTTAATTAATATTACTGTCTTGGCTCAAAATTACTGTCTTCAACAGTAATTTAACTGTCTGAGACAATAATACTACTGTATTAATTAATTTTATCGTCTTGGCCTGCATTATTGTTGTCTTCGACTGTAATATTATTGTCTTCGACCGTAATATTACTGTCTCAAGCAATAATGTCACTGTTTGGGACAGTAATATTAGTAATATTACGGTTGGGGAAATAATATTCATAATATTACTGTCCGAAACAGTAATATTATTGTCTGAAATAGTAATATTACTGTATGAGACAGTCATTTAGTAGGCAAGATAGTAATATTAATTAAAATATTTTTATCTATGAATTTGTTTTTCAAAAACGAAATTAAAAAAAAAGTCAACGTCGGAGAGCGGCGGTCAACTACGGTTGACTGCCGGAAAAAAAAATTCAGAAAAAAAATGCTTTAAAATAAAAAACAATCAATGTCGGACAACGCCCGCCAGGTCAACGCCGGAATCTGGCCGGAAAAAAAAAATTAAGAAAAAAAAAATATTTTCTAATAAAAAATATTTTTCAAAAAATTATTAAAATGGGGGTTAATGTGATACATTTGTTTAAATTCTGGGTCAATGTGTAATATTAAGGAAGTTAGAGTATAATGGATGAAATTGATAAAAAATATATTATGGAGGGTATTTTAGAGTAAAGACTTGGTGGTGATGGGTTTATTTGAAAGATTGTTGTTTATGTGGACCAATGTGCATTTAAGTCCCTTGTCATGGCCCTAATTATTAATTATTATTAATTATTACTTAAGTTTTAGTTATAGGGGTTTTTATGTAATTTTACTTATAAGGTAGGTATCGTACTTTTTTTGTGGGGTTCGTACAAATCATACGTGTCACATTTTTATCGGTTGATTTTCAATCGTTTGAGTCCGAGTAGTAGAATCCCTCTCGGACCCTAGACAACCCCAACAGTTTTATGTCCGTTTTTTTAGCATAATCACAACATAAAATTGGTTATGCCCAAACATCTTGACACATAATTCTGGGGGATTTTGGAGATATATATATTTCATTTTAGCGACTATCGAGTATTATAATATTCTTATTTTTCTCAAATTTAGTATTGTGATATGTGTCCTTATACTAAATGGAAGTATTCATGAATAACATGTTTTAGTCGTACAATTCACGTAATTATTTTTTGAGAGAAAAAAATGGATTTTATTAATCAACGTAACAGAATAGCGGTTATAATATTTTGGATGAAAATAAAGGTAGGTTCGTCTCAGAATATGGACCCTTAAGCGAGAGACGGGCTACTTCGTGTGTTGTTTGATTATTCTTCCGATTGGCGTATCTAGTATACAAGGTTTCGAATCAGTTTTCAGCTGCTAAGGTATCAGCCACGATTGCCCCATGCGTGACATATATTTTTCATCTTCATGTATCACTATTATTACTGCACCCAAAATTAAAATCATCATCACAGTCAGGATGGCCGAGTGGTCTAAGGCGCCAGACTCAAGTTCTGGTCTTCGAGAGAGGGCGTGGGTTCAAATCCCACTTCTGACATTTTTTTATTATTTTCAATATTGTGATGATACATTATATTTTTTTATTTTCAATATTTTGATGATATATTATATTTTTTTTATGTTTATATTATATCTAGTTTGGATTATGTTATGTTTCGGTTCTGGTATTTGATTAATTAAATTATATTTGTATAAATCCAACTAATAAAATTCAATTTCCAGCCGATTTATTACATGTAATGTGTTAGAAGTACCCCTAACAATATATAGATAAATAAATCCCAAAATAATATCCCATATTTTTCTCCTCCTTTGACCTATATGTACCCATATCTAGCCATCATAAGTATAACTGCAAATTTGAAATTGCGAATTCCACAACTTCAGAAAATTGATTTCTTCAATACCAAAACATATACAAAACTGTATGGCGACTTCCATAGTTTTTTTAAGAGAACGACACCCAATGAGGGTAGGGGTTAGACTTGACCGGTTGACCCCGTACCTGTTTATACAAGAAAAGTTAATAAGTAAATAATGAGTTCCGTGCAACCTGCTACAACCCAATAGATGGCTAATAATAGCAACTGATAAACAAAAGACAATATATAAATATGGCATATGCCCGAAATAGAAACCTAACAAAATGTTAAGAATACGGGGAAAACAGGTAGCCCAAATAATAATAAGGGCAAGAGTGAGAATGATCATTGAAGGTCGGGAAATCCCAAGGTAGACCGTTCACCTCACCACAACAGGCGAGGCCACTTACAGTTCCGCCAAAGGTAGGTGAAACAGGTATAACGGCTGCAAAATGTGTGGCACCATTCGCCAAAAATTCCAGTCCTGATAGACCCAGATAATCAATAATCACTCCAACCCTGCCTAATATGTAATGTACAAGAAACTACCTAGATTACGTAGAATTTGCAAGTAGAAGCTGCCAATAATATAAAAACATGGAATGCATGGCACCTATGTGCGAGACCGTCGTCGAAAGGATGGATATTCAAGCTGGTCCATCTGAATCATCTGCTGCATTAATCAGGGAAGCTCCGCTTTTGTGAAGATATGATCCAACTCGATCTGAAAACCCAAGTTAGCTAATGCATCAACGAGTGTATTGCCCTCCCGGTAGATATGTGGTACTCCAACGTAGAAGTAGAGTTCCGTAATGTCTTGAGCAAACTCTGAAGACTCCAATGACTTCTGTTCATGTGCGAAAGAAGCCGAACAACTACTTTTGTGTCAAGCTCAGTTCAAACTCTAGTGAATTGCCTCTGAATAACAAATCTCAATCATGAGGCAAGGGCAGCAAGCTCCGCCGTAATACTGCTTCGGGGAGGGATCCTCTCGTGAAATGCAAGTAAGGTCTCAGCGTCTGAACTTCTGATAATACCGCGAATAGCTGCAATCTGGGTGGATGTTCTACGGGCTCCGTCTGTGTTCAGCTTCATCCAACCCGAATTCGGGGGAAGCCAATCAACTCGATGAGGTGTGGGAGTTTGTGTTCGGGCTCGATAATATAGGCCAAGAGAGTCAGCCACGTTGGGAATGCCTGTCCAGTTGTCCCCCAAAAGTAATTTGGTCTGATGAATAATCCTCATGTATTGGATGACCTTGAAAATGATGGATGAAGCACGAACTGTGATATCCTTGTGCTTGTTTCCATTCCTTGAAGTTTATAAGAACCACAAGATCATGTAAGACACAATGGTCGTGATGTGTGTGTGTGGTGTGTGAGTGTGTGCGAAGTCAAGTGCTGCCAATAAAGTAAAATTTGGGGTATGTGCGTAGTGTGTGCATGTGTATACCAAAAAGATAGAAAAAATAATATCATACCCTCTTAGCTGTCAGGCTCTCCATGAATATATGATCGATCGACTCAACGGAAGGAGACTCGACAAAGACATAGATGGATCTGGACAACAATAGCAACTCGAGACTGATGTTTAAAGGCCCAAGTCGAGGTCAAGGAAAACTTGGCATCCGATGAAGTTCTCCGAATGGGAAAATCACCCGAAACACCACAGATCGGGACCGAGCAAATCATATCAATCCACTCAAAAGCAATATCCTCATCAAGCTTGTTCCAATCCCCTTGACCATCCACCAAATAATACTCCACTCGAACTGACGTAAACCAACAACCATCAATAATACCCGAAAGGGGGCCATCGCCAAACTAGTGGTCGTGCTAGAAGTTAACATGACTATACCCAATCCGCCAAAATATATGAGCCTGAACACGCTTACGGACACGGCATGCACTTTCACTATGAATTAATGTAATCCTCTATGAACCAAACTACAAACATAATTAACAAAAAAACGTAATCTATTATTAGAAACCTACAACATTATTCTGTAAACATTCTTCTTCGTTCGGCATTAATTGAGGATCAAAGAGAGACGCTCACAAGTCATAATTATATCTCTGATTGATGATGGATCAAGAGCAAACTCCCGAAGCATTAATTTATGTGTAAAAATAATCTATATATTCTGACAATAGAAAACATTGTCTTCTTTCGAATGAACCCTTGAACATACTTGACATAATCATTTTTTTTTATCGTTCCATTTTCCAAGCATCACCAACCGAGCCCCCTGTCGCCATCACTCCCGTTTGCTCGAGAGACTGAAGCGAAGAAAAAAATAATAAGGACATGTTATCATTCAAGAAAATTCATTTTAAAAGGCAAGAAATTGAAATACACTAAAAAAATATCATCAAAATGCACTAAAATATCAGCAAAATCCACTACAAAAATATTGAAATCTAGTTAAATATTAACGTAATCAATTACAAAATTAACCTAACCTACTAGAAAAAAATTGCAAAAAAAACACAATAATTACCAAAAAAAAAAACAAAAGAAAAAACCCTCAAAACGTAACAAAAATAATTATATTGGACACATTCACTAATACACAAACAGGCATTGATCCATATTCACTCAATGCACACACAAGGTATAATCCACATATTTAACAAATATTAATCTCCTAGTCTATTAGTAAAATAGATAGCATCTCTCATGAATTTTTAATATTTTGTTTTCTTAAACCTTGACAAAAAGAAAAAGAAAAAAGATTCAATTCAAGATATAAATTCAATTAAAAAAGTAACAATAATCAATCAACATATAAACTCAAATCTTCAATTTTTAGTTCTGACCATCACCAACATCCCGTTGCATGAAAAAACGCATGTATGCACGAAAATAAATTAAAATTTTCGGCGATGGAAAAAAAAACAAAGAGGCGAAGGAAACCCTAATACACCTTTGAGCGAACCAGCTGCGGCCACAATGGAACCGAATCTTCCAGTGGTGGTTGTCGCCGCTTTAAGCGAGGTAGTCGGCTGCAAAGGAGTGACCGAATTATTAGGTGGAGGGGAGGATTATGCGTGATAGTGTTAGAGAATATTGAGAATATTATATTATAGAACTCTTGTAATATTAGGATTCTAGTATGATTCGGTTACCAAGATTAGTTAGGATTTAGTTACCTAGTCAAACTCTATTACCTTACAATATTTCTCTATATATATTCCATGTAATCAACCCATAATATAATGGGGGTTTCTATTATATTACGTATTATTATTTCTCTTTCTATTCTTCCTATATGGTATCAGAGCACCATGTTTAGGTTTTTTAACCTAGCCGCCTTTCTCTTCTCCATGGCGGTGAAAACCTAGCCGCCTTTCTTCTCCATGGCAGTGATCACCCAATTTTCTCCCTCCCCCGGTGGTGGTACTCTAATATTTTTCTTTTCTTTTTTTCTTTTTTTTTTTTTATCTCTTTTCTGAACACCACCCAAATTTTCTCCCTTCCCCGGTGGTTCTCTATCTTTTTCTTCTTCTTCTTCTCCATGGCCTAAAACCTAGCCGCCGCTTCTCTTCTTCTCAATGGTCGGCGACCACCAAACCGAATTTTCTCCCTCTCTCGGTGGTGTATCTTCTCTATCTTTTTCTTCTTCTTCTTCTCCATGGCCTAAAACCTAGCCGCTGCCTCTCTTCTTCTCCATGGCCGGCGACCCCTCTCTCATCTCTTCTCTCTATCAAAAAAAAAAAAAAAAAAAAAAAAAAAAAAAAATTCTTATTTTTCTCTCTCCCGTTATTATTTTTATTATTATTTTTAAAATTTGGCAGATATTTCAACAGAGGAATTCTCTAGCGATGTGTTTCGCGGTTTCTCTCCAGTCTTCACGTTTGAAGTTTCCAGTCTTCACGTTTGAAGTTTATTCGTTTTGAAGTTTATTCGTTCCGACTGCGGGAGCGTGCTAGCAAGTGAATGTCCAGTCTTCACGTTCGTCACGTTTCGACTGCGGGGGCGTGTTAGAGAATATTGAGAATATTATATTATAGAACTCTTGTAATATTAGGATTCTAGTATGATTCGGTTACCTAGATTAGTTAGGATTTAGTTACCTAGTCAAACTCTATTACCTTACAATATTTCTCTATATATATTCCATGTAATCAACCCATAATATAATGGGGGTTTCTATTATATTACGTATTATTATTTCTCTTTCTATTCTTCCTATAGATAGAACGAGAGAGTAGAGATGAGATACAGAAAAATGAATGAAGATGTAACGGTGGTTCAGTGCAAGACTAGGTTGAGCATACAATTTAAAGGTATTATAGCATTATAATAATTTAATAATATAACATTGAAGTTAATGGATTTATCTCAAAATGGGATAAAATAAAGGGGTCTTACGATATATGTCTCTGGTGACAAAATTAATTAGAAATAAATGACAAGTCCAATTAAACATTCGCTTCACATTTTTTTTTAAATTCATTCCAAAAAATGCCCCTTCACTCACAAATTCAAAAATTTCACTAAGTAAAATACAAACTGCACTTATGATTTTTTACTATGCATTTAATATCTTCATTTTTTCTTTTTCTTTTTTGAGAAAAATATCTTCATTTTTTCATCTAACATATTTTTTCATCTAACATATTTTTACAGACTTTGTAATCTTTAATATTTCGTTTTTCACTCTGGTGAATGTTTTACATTACTATAAACAACTGATTTTTGTTTCCTTATTTTTAACATTTTATTGAAAATTACGAAAAAACATATTTTTCATTTTTGTTAAATAATACAGCATATTTTAAAATACTATGGTATACTATGGTGTATTATAGTGAACTATAGTTTACTAATATTGAAATTTATGAATGTTTTTAAAAAAAATCGGTCGTTGTCATATATAAACACCTATAGGATCCATAGTAATATGTAGTCACATACTCTTAAAACCCTAGCTCCCATTTTGAACTCTAACCGCTACCCTTCCGTAGACACCATAGTAATCCATAGACACTCGTAGTCATTGGCACTCATCCAATATAAAACCCTAGATCCGCCACCACCTCTACATATAAAAATGGATCTCCGAAATCTGCCTATAATCATCGAACCTTTCATCCTCTTCATCTATGTCTCACTCTCCATCTTAATTACCCTTCCTCTCCTGCAAACCCAACATCAAATTCCGACCAAAAATTACCGTCGCCATCGAAGAAAATCACCGCCGACGCTAGCGACCATAACCGTCGCCGCACCAGCAACCAAAACCGCCGCCGCCCGCACATCAAGATCCGGTATGAAAAACTCCTACAAGAAGCACCTCCAAGTCAGCACCATTACCGAAAATAGAGAAAGAGAAAAGAAGAGAGAATGGAGTGGGGCCGATGAAAAAAGAGAGAAAGAAGGCCATGGTGCATGGTGGGGCGGCGGACAAAATTGAAAAAAGAGAGAGAAGGCCATGGTGGGCGGTGGAAGAGAGAGAGAAATATAGAAATGATAGAAGAGAAAGAAACGTTGCTTTTTATTAGTATAGTAAATGTAAATTTGGGTTAAATAAAAATAAAATAATGTGGATCAAATTTTATTTTCAATTAATGATTTAATTAAATGTTTTATTTGAGGTTGTGGCTCACATCTAATTAGTGTTGGTTTGAGGGGTGTCACCAATATTAACCGTAAAATAAATGGACCCCCTCTAATTGTAAATATCATGGGTTTTCTCCAATTATCCCGTTTATTTTACATTTTACACAATTAACCTTAATTATTTAATAATTTTAGGGGAAATTTGCTAGACACTCCCTATTTTGAACTTATATAGATAGAGATTCTAGTTGCTAGATGAGTATAGGCATAGGTTCTTTGACTCAAAAAAATAATATAAATAAAATAAAATAATTAGTGTATAGACATAATGACCCTCAATTAATAAGAAAACAAATATCATATATCTTCTCTCTCTAATCTCACGTTTCTCTCACTCTATATTTAGGCAATGTTTGGAAACGGTTTCATTTTGTTTTCATTGATTCCTCAAAACAAAATTATATTTATTACACTTCTCAAATAATTTTCTCAAAACAATATCAAAAATTTATCTCTCATTCAGACATGATGTGACTGCTACAGTAAAATGATTTGACTGCTATAGTGAAAAATGTCTTCACTAAAAAACAAATAAACATCACTTCATCTTTCAAAATTTTTTTATAAAATACATTTTTCTAACACCTTTAAACATGATTTGACTGCTACAGTGTATTTTGTCTCCTTCCAAAATATAAACAAACATTACTTTCATTCTCAAATTCATTCCCCAAAACATATTTTCTCAAAATGAAATCTAAATAAGTTCCAAAACGCTTCCAAACATTAATGTTAATCTCTCATCTATTTCTCTCCCTCTGTGTCTCACGCCTTTCTCCCTCTCTTGTGCTTCTCTTTTTTTTTTTCTTTTTCTTTACTTTTTTTATAATGAAATATTATAGAGCAGGAAAAAAATAGGGATCTTTTTAGTTTATGAGATGATTTCTTGGTGGAAGAATTAAAGAGGACAACAAAAATTCAGAAATCCAAAATCATAGCCAAAATTCACATTGTGTTTCCCGTATGTAGAACCTTCCCAACGTTTTTGTTGTTAGCAATTTCCGTTTGCAGGTTGGTTTAACTTCGTTTGCTGTTTGAAGAATTGCGGTTGATGTAGAAATTCGATTCCTCTGGTTTACAATTTGCATGGTATGTCTTAAGTTACATTTTACAAACATTTTGTTTAATGTTTTTGTTGTTTGCAAATTGTTCCATAAACAATTTTTTTGTTGATGTTTTTAATGATGCTGATTTTTTTTTTTTCTGAGTTTGTTGTTTGCATTTGACGAAGTCATAGGTAGTTTATTGCTTGCAATTCAATAATGCAAGTTTTGCTGAATGTTTTTCTTCAGTTTGCTGTTTGCATTTGGCGAAGTCATAGGTCATTTTTTGTTTGTAATTCAGTAATACAAATTATGGATTTTGTTTTTTCAGTTTGCTGTTTGCATTTGGCGAAATCATAGGTATTATGTTGTTTGCAATTCAATAATATAAAATTTAATTTTCAGTTTGCTATTTGCAGTTCGCGGAGTCATAGACGTCACAGTTCCCGGATCATAGTCGGTGGTGGGGCTGCGGTGGCGTTTTTAGAGTATGAGTTTGTAAAATAATTGTATATTTTTGTTATGAATTAATTTATTTGTTTTAGTTAATATTTCGAAGAGGGATGTTTGAGAATTTGTTTTGATAGAGAGATTTTTTGGGGATTTAATTTAATTTAATTAAGGATATTTTTGCCATAATAAATATTATTAATTTATTAAAACATTAAATTTTGACTTGGATTTACACACATAAATTATAATATAGAGGGACCTATAGCAAATTGCCACTTAATTGTAAATGTCATGGGTTTTCTCTAATTATCCATTTTATTTTACAATTTACACAATTAACCCTAACTATTTAATATTATAACTTCATTGTTATAAGGGTTCATTATAAGAGGTAGAAAATGTAAAACAAATACTTATAACATTCATGTTTTTTTTTATAGTTGATAATCGGTAATGGTAATAGATACATATATATTAATCATGCACCCTATCGAACATGATCAATTTTTATTTTCATGAGGCTGAAACAAATATATATATATATATATATATATATATATATATATATATATATATATATATATATATATATATATATATATATATATATATATATATATATATATATATATATATATATATATATATATATATATATATATATATATAAATCAGCTCTATAGTTTTTGCAAAAGTAGTTGAGCTCCATATTGAGGTTGAAGTGCTATGACAGTACGAGGAGCATGTGCATACGAAGGAGAAACATCGAAAGAAAACCGCTGTAAAATCATAGTCAAAGCCATCTTAGCCTCTAACATTGCAAAACTCTGGCCGATGCAAATCCGAGGTCCCCAACCAAACGGGAAGTATGAGAGAATTTGGCCCTTTGAAAATCCTTCATTGAACCTATGCGGGTTGAACTCCTTAGCATCGTCCCCCCATATTTCTTTGTCGGTGTGTATTAAAATTGACGGTATTATGATTTTCACTCCGGCCGGTATTTTTTCCTCTCCCATCGAAGTTTCTTTTTGAGTCATTTTAGTGAGTGTGGGTACTGGAGGGTATAGCCTTAGGACCTCATGAAATATCATGGTTACCTGCACGTATAACAAGGACGAGTGAATTGCTAAAATACCTATGCTTTATATCGAATTGGTGAAAAAAAACGAGTAAAACTAAGGCAAAAGTACTTATATCTAGGGATCTAGGGCTGGAATCGAAATGATCGAACCAAAAGTAGCCGTTTCGGGAAATTTCAATTTTTTTTGGAAGTGGAAATCTAATTCCAATTGAAATAAAAAAGAACAAAAAAAATACAAATCGGAATTTTAGAATTTTGGAAATGGAAATAAAAAAACTTTTTCTAAAGTCGGAACTTTCTTAATCGAGATTAGAGGAATTCGGAAATTCTAATTTTGTGGTCACCTATAATACGAAATACATAATAATATTGATAACATAAGTGTAATTTTTTGAGAAAAAGTCTAGAATTTTGCGATACATTTTCGGAAATTAAAATCTGATCAAAAATCGGAATCTAACATGTAGCTTAAAAAACAAAATCGGAAATCGGGACCTTCGACATTCAGAATAATAAATATTGTTCCAAAATCTGTCCATTTCAGATGGAATGGGCCGAATTCGAAGTTTCCGTTCCAATATACATTCATAGTTATATCAAAGGAACTTATGCTTACAAGATTCAAAGAAGCAACTATAACCATTACAAACAAGACTTACAATTTTCAATTGATTGAGCTCGTCAAAAGTTGGTTTTCTCGTCCCAAAAGCTCGGAGCACCTCGTCTCTGGCACGAGATTGCCAGTCCAAGTGCTTGCTCAACAAAATCATAGTCCACGCGAGCAAAGCCGACGTTGTCTCTTGCCCTGCAAAGTAAAAAAGCTTGCACTCCTCAATCACTTCTTCACAACTCATCCCATATTTATTCCCATTTTGTTGGATTTCTTTGGAATTGGATTCCAATAGAATACTCAATAAGTCATCACTATTAGCTTCCCCTGTTTCCATTTCCCTCATCCTTTTATTAATTATCCCCAATACACAAGATTGAACTTCTTTTGCTATCTCTTTCATCCTTTTATTAATCTTTGTTGGCAAAAACCTACATATTGAACATATATAATAGTTCCTTTACTTCAAAAAAAAAAAAAAATAGAAGAAGAAGAAATTAGTGAAGTAATTAATATATTATTATATATATATATACACCTCCACCCTGGGATGTACACGGACTGCGATGCTAGACCATAGAGCTCGGTTTGTTCTCGTTGAAGTTCGAATACTATTCTTCCCTCTTCGTAGCTACTACCGAAAGCCGTTCTTGAAATTACGTCGCTGCTCATATTTTGAAGATACGGCCACACATCAACTTCACATGATCCATCATCACTTATTACAATCTCTTCCCATTTGCTCAACATATCATTACAACTCAAGTAGAAGGCTGGAAGCATATTCTGAATACGAGCACAAACAATTTCGTTGGAAACTAATTGAGTCGAAAGTCATAATAAATTTGCAATTAATTTTAATTTAAGACGTTTACCTTCAACTTGTCGGGGTGAAAGGCAGGAGTGACTAGTCTTCGGTGCTTAGCCCATTTCTCTGTTTCATAGGCACCAACTCCTTGCACTAGCAACTTAGTTAATGGAGTTAAAGGCGGCCTTTGAAAAACGTAACTTTTCGACAAAACCTCTCGTACAATTTCAGGGTCGAAACAAAGAATTGCAGGGCGCGGCCCAAACCACATAATCGATTTCGGACCTACAAATAGAGCCAACAAATTAACCATTCTTGAATCCTCTAAGAGCTCAAAATCTCAAAATCACAAAATCTCGAAAGAAATCCTATTTTTATTTTTTAAATCAAAATTTGTTACAAATTGGAAAATACAGCGGAGAGCACTTGAACCAAAGAAAGAACTAAGAACCAGTATCAAAGAAAAGATTTATGCCTTGGGTCCACTATGCAAAATTTAAAGAAACAAAACATTATTTGTTTATTGAAAAGAAAAAAATCAATATACTTCTAAGCCTAGTCAAAATATCAACTACAACACAAAATTAACACATCGATCGGGTCGATCTATGATTTAAGCCGTATATAGTATCTAAGAATTGCCATAGACATATGTTTATTCTTTCACTATATTACCTAAATATGTAGCAAGAACTGCAAAAGACTAAATAGTTCAATACATGACGTGGAATGTTTACTCTACGCTACATCCGAAGAACACTTCATCGACCAATATCTAACACATTTATATATTCAATACACATGTTTAATTAACACAGATCAACACTTGATTACATGTAAATCTGTCGTGATACATTTTCATACGGTATAGCATCTACAGCTTACCATATTTTTCGACGGTTTTAGAGATGAAGGGAATCACTCTAGGCACCACCGTATCACGGGAGAAACTTACGGGCTTGGAGTTGAATTGTTTGATGATGAAGGCCATCTCTTTCAAGTCTCCAAATAATATTTTGTAAGAGTTCCCATTATACCCTTGTTCTCTGAGGCGTTTTTCGAGATTTCTCGGCGTAAACCACACCCAATTCAACACTTTCCATGCATAATAAAACAATAATACCACAACAACAAAACAAAGTGCCATTGTTGCTACTTTTTAGAGATGATGAAGAGTATTATTATTTAATTTTTTTTATTTTCTTATTAGAAGACCTACTAGCTATATAATATATAGGACTTGTGTTTGTGAAGAAGAAGAAGAAAATGTGAAATCATATGGGATCAATTTTCACACACTTTCCATGTGTGAGATTTTCAGACACCTACAACAGGAAAATAAGAAACGTCTCCTCCTCTCCTATTTTACTTTCTCAGCTCCCATGTGATTTGTTTAGAATTTAATTATTTAAAAAAATAATAAAATGGTTTTTGGCTACCAATTCTTTTAGTAATGAATATAAATCTTACCAAAAGGTCATTTATTAATACAGGAACTCATTTGTAGCAAAAGGTTGTTCGAAAAAGATATGTACTACTACAGCATAATTGGCGTAGCAAAAAGTTGAACAAAACTTTGTCGTTTTAGTCTGATGTTAGGAAAAGTCTTGTAGTTCAAGGGATGGGGCCCTGGAGTCGAGGGATTCGCCTTTTGGTGCAAGGAAAAATCTTGTAGTTCATTTAATACGACATTTTCTCCGTAATAAACGAATCAAAATTTATACTAAGAAGTAAAAAGTGTTGAATCTGAAATAAAGAGAACATAATCGTTCCGGAATTACTCTCAAGTCCTTACGACCCACTACAAGGAAGGTCCAATCACCTTCAGATAAGGTTTGGGCCCGACAATCCCAATTAATAAACTCTAGCCCAATCATCGAGGTATAAATAAAAGTTCGAATTCATTTGTTAAGGTACGCCCTATTATGTGAGCAATACCACAATTTGTGTTCTCTCAACTACTTCTACTATCTACACGTCTAACTTGAGCGTCGGAGGAGTTTCTGCCGGATTAACCCCCGACCTAGTTTACGTGTTCTATGATCGCAGGTAGGTAGACATGACCACCGATTCGGTTAGAACCGGAACCGACCGGAACCAAACCGGATCAACGGTTTTAGAATTGAACCGGAACCGGAACCGAAATAACCGATTCGGTCCCGGTTCGTCATTTTTCGGAACCGAGAACCGACGGTTAGAACCGCAGTTCCAACCGTTTGAATCAATTTAAAAAATATATATATTAATTGCCTAAGTCAAATTAAAATATATATATATAAAATAAAAAAATTATTATTAAGAACAAGACGGTTCTACCGGTTCTAACCAAAAACCGATTAGGAACCAAGCCACAAGGAACCGGATATTTTTGGTTCGGTTCCGGTTCCTCCAAAATCGGAACCGGAACCAGCAGTTCGGAATCAGAACCAAACCGAACCGCGGTCAAGTGTAATCACATGTATCTCAAGATCATCAAGCTCGTGAGTCAGTGATCCACCTTGCTCTTCCAGCTCATCCTACATCAATTACTTGAGGTGATCTAACTTTAGCATCATCAGATCGATTACTGGATAAAAATCAATCCACTACCAACCCTAATATCATGTATATTTTCTCTCCATACTTTTATTTACGTTGATAGCATAGATTTATTTTAATAATTATGTTTAATTGTTTTTAAACACACGAGCCTGCCATATATTGTTATATTAATTTTAGTTTGTTTATTTATATATTTTCAGTTATTGAAATAAAAAAGTCAAAAGTTGCAGGTATTTTGAATTTGTTATTTTTTTTTTCTTTTTTTCTTTTTGTAATATGGTACTAACTAATGTTGTTTGAACCGGATCGAACCGGCTGGTGGACCAGTTTGACTGTGACCAGGCAATAAAGCGGTCCGGTCTGACATCTAAAATCGGAGAAATAAAAAATCGGAATCAAATGACCAAAATCCGGTTCGACTGGGTAAAACCATTTAACCAACAAGTCATTCAAGGAACCCGATTTTCGACCAAAACATCTCAAATCACCCCTAGCCAAAATAGTCAAAGCAGTTGAGATGAAAATATTCCAAATGTTGCTACAGTTTGCGACGAAAACAATTATCGTCGCTAAAGTTTGCGACTTATTGTGTATTCTTTGTTGGTAATTGGCGACGAAATAATGGATTTCGTTGCGAGTAATAAAAGAACATTCTTTTCAAAGATACGATAGAGACGAATTTTAGGATTCGTCGCCAAAATTGGCGTCGCGAACATGTTTTGTCGCTGGCTTTCTGACAAGGCGATTGGCGATGATTCTCGCTCGATTTAGCGACGAATTATGTTCGTCGCAAGAACCGAGAAATCGTGATCAAGAAATGTTCGTTTTCGTCGCCAATTTTCATCGTCAGTCTTGCATTTTTGTAGAACTGGGACTTTGGGATCGGGATTCGGGATCCCGTCCCGTCCCGATTAGAATTTTACTTTTGGGACTAAAACTTCGGGAATTTAGGATTACGGGATTCGGGATCGGGATAAGGAACTAATACGGGATCGGGATTCGGGAATTGGTTCAGTCCCGATCGGAATATTTTAATCCCAAATTAGGAAAAAAGAAAAAAAATCTAATAAACACACACACACACACACACACACACACACACACTAACTAATGTTGTTTGTATATATATATATTTCTTAGTTTTTAGGCAAAATATGGGATTCCCGATCCCAATCCCGAATTTCGGAAATATTTAGGGATATCGATATTACCGGGATTTAATAGTATGGGACGGGATTGGGATTTAAAATTTCTATCCCGAATCCCGAAATACCGATCCTGAAAAATCCCAAATTCCCAAAATCCCGTCCCGAACTCACCCCTACATTTTTGTGTAACTACTTTATGTTCATAGCATGCGTTGACCCTCAGGAAAATGCAATAGCCAATGAGTACACAAAATATTATAGCATGTCTTTTAGCAAAGTTTGTTGCAGTTAATAAATGATGTTATAATTTAGACAAAAGTCATAAAAATGTATGTCCACCAGTACTATTGTAAAAATACACGTTACAAGTTTTTTATACTCGATCCATTGTATTTTTCGAATAGAAGATGTTCCTTCCTTCTAGGGATGGCAATTTAACCCGCCCCGACGGATCCCTGCCCCGACCCGCCCCGAAATTTTCGGGTATTACTCGCCCTGAAAAAAAATGGGGCGGGTATGGGGATTGAAATTTTTTTTTTACCGGGTACGGGGATGGGTTTGGCTATACCCGCCCCGTAGACCCGCCCCGTATTATTTATATATATAATATATATTTTTTAATTATAATATTAAATATAAATAATTAAATAGTAGTAATATATTAAATATTAGTTAAAAATGGGGATTTTTAGGTTTCCATTATATAATTAAATATTAGTATTATAATTAAATAATGATTTATTTGTTGAAATAAACCTTTAAATTATAAGTAAAGTGCATATTTATTTATTAAAAAAAAAAAGAAAAAAAAATAGACGGGGATTTTTACCCGCCCCGATACCCGTGGGGATTTTATGGGGCGGGTATGGAGATTCTTTTAATACCCGTGGGGATTTTTGATGGGGATGGGGATGGGGATTTCCATCGCGGGGCGGGGATGAGGATTCCAAAACCCGCCCCATACCCGCCCCATTGCCATCCCTACTTCCTTCTATTCGCATTCAACTAATGTATCCCCTACGCGTCTGTGGGATAGGAGAGACAATATTAAGATCGATCGATTTAACCTAACTTCTTAAAGGATATGTATAACACTGAATTCCTACATAATTAACTCGAGGATGATGCATGATGTGTTATGCATCGTCAGGAGAACGAACTTTGTTTAATTTATGCATAATAATTGAGATGCCATATGTAATCGAAAAACTAGCAACCATATTCTTAAGCTCGTGCTTAATTTCTTTTTCGATGTCTTCAACAACATGCAAAATGCCAAGAGTTGAATTTATATATATAGCTACATTTATAAAATAACTAGCAATGACCATAAACTTACTAACTTGTAAACCTACCGATTGCTTACACCAAAATATCGTATACGGGCTTACAGTTACACAAAACGTACATACATATTGTTATGATGTTTGAATCGCGCGTACTCAAGATATGAAGCATATGTCAAAAACCAAGCAGACACTAACTTTGAACTTCACAATAACAGGGGATCGGATAACAAACCTTCTGTTTCCACAATTTTCATATATTTCGGATTAGCGTCAGTTAGTTTCTTCAATAAGCAATATTTTTCTTTCAAGAAATTGTAAATCAGAAAATGAGAATAAGGAAAAAAAAAAAAAGGCGAACAAATCATGTGCAGTTATCATCTATGATTCCTCATACTCAAGCATGTTGTGAACATAAAAATAGAGAAAAAATTCAAAATGGATGTTCTGGTTCTATTAAAAAGAAGGATGCCACTCAATAGAAGCCATTAGGGGTGGTTTTGGTACGGTTGTCGAATATTTTGATTAGTACCGTGTACCTAACAAATCATATGGTATTGAGAAATTCAATACCGTTACCGTACCAACAAATGTGCATGGTCTACCGTTATTCGGTATTCGGTACGGTATATCGGTACATGGTACTCTACCATTAATTTTAATTTATTACACTTTGATATAAATTATAATAAGACGATCTTTATGAAAATTAACACAATAAAAGATTCTAACACTTTAACCAAGAATATTGGTTATGTATATGGTCTTACTCAATTTGTCAAAACTCCCCCAGTATGCAAGTATGCATCGAATTTTAACTTCATTGATTTAACCACACCTTGCAATACAAGATTACTAGAGTCATGAATTTTATTTTCATTCTCAATTTGCAACAGCACTATTTCACTGAAAATCAAATGACATGTATAATTTTTTTTTGGCACTAGGCTTCAATGTTGGCTCATAAAACTTTTTTAGAAATTCCATTTTAACTTTTTAAGGTGGTGTTTGCAAAATCTTTTAAAAATAGATTATGAACTTTTTTTTCTCATATAATCTGTTTTTAGGTGTTTGCAAAACTGACTTTTTTGCTTTTGCTTCTCTTAAAATAAGTTGATTTAAGCCATAATTTTAAAAGCACCCATGTACCTGCTTTTTCTATTTCAGTCATTTTTCCAGATTTTTTGCAAACACCCCCAACTTTTAGAATTAAGCACTTAGAGGGTGTTTGGCTAAGCTTATTTTAAACAGCTGATAAGCTCTTACGTCTGATAAGATGTTTTAAGAGCTGATAAGCTGTTAGATCTTATTTTTAGGATTATTTTTTAGAGTGTTTGGATAATGGGCTTATTTCCTATTTTTACTCAGTAAAAGATCTTAAATAAAAAGGTGGGGTAGAGGTACTTATTTAAAAATATCTTAAATAAAAAGGTGGGGTAGATGTACTTATTTAAAAAGATCTTATTTGCTCTCCAACAACTTATTTTAAAAAAAATTAAGATCTTTTTCTAAAAATTTACCAAACACTTTGGAAAAGATTATAAGCTCTAAAACATCTTATAAGCTCCTTTTAACATCTTATAAACTTAGAGGGTGTTTGGCTAAGCTTATTTTAAACAGCTGATAAGCTCTTACATCTGATAAGATGTTTTTAGAGCTGATAAGTTGTTACATCTTATTTTTAGGATTAATTTATAGAGTGTTTGGATAATAAACTTATTTCCTATTTTTACTCATTATAAGATCTTAAATAAAAAGGTGGGGTAGAGGTACTTATTTAAAAAGATCTTATTTGGTCTCCAACAGCTTATTTTAAAAAAAATTTAGATCTTTTCTTAAAAATTTACCAAACACTTTGGAAGAGCTTATAAGCTCTAAAACATCTTATAAGCTCTTTTTAACATCTTATAAGCTTAGCCAAACACTCTCTTAGTCAAACACCCTCTTAATATCAACTTAACTCACAATCACAAACTTATGCTTTTAAATAAGCTTTTGCAAACACCACCTAAGTCTTGACCTATTTATTTATGTAGCAATATTAATTTTAATTAATTATTAACCAAAATAAAAGAAATATATACTAATTAAATTATAAAATTCAAATTTGTGGTACGGTACGGTATTACAATGGTATTGGAAATACAATACTGCTATCGCACCGTATAATAGTGTTACAATGCCAATGCCATACCAAATGTAGTGGTAACCGAAGTTTTAATAAATTTTCGGTATTATTTGATGAATATACCGTTGTATTCAGTAGGCGGTAATTATTTTTCAGCCCTAGAAGCCATGGACATGGATAAAGTTAATAACAATTCACTCTCATGGGTGGACCCATTCATTTTAAAAACATACCATTCCCTTAATCATAGTATCCCTTAATGGTGAACTGTGTATGGTATTAAAACACAAGTGCAATATCTAGTATTTCTTTCTTTCACTAGTAGAAAATTATTTTTTTACTACGAAATTGTTTGCTAGGGTAAAAACTCGTAATAAAATGTATTTTTATACGGAACAATTTTGAAGTCATAGTAAATACTAGGATTTACCGTAGCAAAAAAGTTTTTGAGTAAATTGCAAATACCACCCCTATGTAATCTGTAATTGTCAAATACCCCTGTAAATAAAATTCGCTATTCCCCCTGGGTTAACATTTTCGAAGCACACTGCACCTTTTTTTTATTTTATTTAGGCTTTAACTAAAGGTAAGAAGACTGAAATGTCCTAGGGTTTTTTTTCAGCAATTAGTACATAGATAATTGATTTTAATTACACCAAATTTTATATCATAATTATCTAATTTTATATAAAATAAAATTATTTTGTAAATACAAAATGTAAAAAATATATAAACAATAATTAAAATATATTGTAATATTAAAAGTTTTTATATCTGTTGTAATGTTGTATTTTACATTCTATTAAAATAATGATAATCATGAAAAAAAAAAAATCACATCTCCTTCCTGCACCATCACAACCTTCTTCTCTAATCTCCAGTGAGGTAGGGTCGCCGCTTGCTACGATGATTGGCCGGCGATGGAAGGGGGGGAGTGCTGCCATGGAGTGATGGAGGTGATATCCATGGCAGACGCAACTAAGTTGCAGGGGGTTGGGGTAAGGTGTGGCGGAGGAACTGGGCGGTGTCGAGGGAGAGGAATTTGAAGGAGGGTTGGGTGGCGGTGATGCGAGACGGCGGCGGTGTTGAAGGAGAGAATTTTGAAGGAATGGATGGGTGTCGGTGGAGCCAGACGGCGGCGGCGCTGAATTTATTAGTGGCTCGGAGGTGGGCCGACGGAAATGGGAAAGGTGTGAACTTTGAAAATTATAATTTGGTCCTATGAATTTAGATTATTTATAATTAGATCAGTCTAATTTTTTCTTTCTTTATGAAGGGGTATTTATGCCATTTCCTTCCAAAAAATGGCGTGAATAATCGCACAAGCGGCGAGTGAGAGACACGATTTGCTTCCAGCGGTCTTAATGCATTGACTTTGTTAATATAGGGGGTATGAGTGAATTATTTTTTGACAGTGGGTATTTGACAATTAGAGATTACACAAGGGTGGTATTTGCAATTAACCCAAAAGTATTTGGTACGACTATTTACTGTAGCAAAGTTTTTGTCACGCTCATATATGCTACGAGGCAAATTCGTAGCAAAATTTTTTTTACTACGAATTTGATACATTTTGCTATGATTAATGGTCGTAGTAAAAAACTATTATTTTACTAGTGTTTTTTTTCCATTTTTTTTCTTGTTGTGAAATATCTTTTTTATCCTTGTTGTTGGGAGCTCTTTTTATGAGACGTTCTACTAACGTAGTCAAGTTTAATGATAAAATATTATATTATAAATCTTTATAGTGTAAAATAAACTATATTAAAAAAAATTGAATTACATTTAGAGGGTGTTTGGCTAAATTTATTTTAAACATAAGGTCTTATGTTCGATAAGATATTTTAAGAGTTGATAAGTTGTTACATCTTAGGTTTATGATTAATTTTTAGAGTGTTTGGATAATAAGCTTATTTTCTATTTTTACTCACTATAAGATCTTAAATAAAAAAGATGCGGTAGAGGTACTTATTTAAAAAGATCTTATTTGCTCTCCAACAGCTTATTTTTTTAAAAATTAAGATCTTTTTAAAAAAAAATTACCAAACACTTTGGAAGAACTTATAAGCTCTAAAACACTTATAAGCTCCTTTTAACATCTTATAAGCTTAGCGAAACACCCTCTTAGTCAAAAGTACGATATCATATGAATATGGTGCAAAGTAATTACGGTTACATAAGAAAGATAATAAAAATAAGGGGTCATTACAAATAAACCCATCAATGGGTATTTTTTCATAAAGAGATGACAAAAAACTCCTTTAGAAATAAATCCACACATGGTCCAGATTTTTGTAAAAGACTAAATTAGCTCCTCATACTTTAATATTCTCCAGTTTCATCCTTAATTTAATTTTAACCCCAAATTTCACAAATTATTCAATTCTGACCCAAAACTTAAAAAAAAAAAAATAATAAATAAAAAAAAAATTGCCGCCGGTCTCCGGCGTTGACTTTTTATTTTTTTATTTTGTTTCTTCCGGATTTTTTCGCCGGTTTCCGGCATTGACCTTTTTTTTTTCTTTCTTTCTGTAACATTTTTTTTTCGTTTAAACAACAATATTATTGTGATTGACAGTAATATTAACTATAATAAAATTAACTAAACTACAGTTTAACACAACAATATTGCTAGATTAATCTCTAGCAAAGTAATATTAACACAAAAAAACTCATTATTATTATGTAATAGAGTAATATTACTATGTTGACCGTAACAAATGTAAACATAATAAAAAACCAGAAGAATTAATATTACTGTGGGTGACAGTAATATTAATATAACAATAGTAATATCACTGTCAAGCACTATTAATATTACAATAATAGACAGTAATATTATTACATTACTCCGTGAATAACTCAAACAAACAAAAAAATCCAAAACAAAATAATAATATTGATGTGGTTGACAACAATATTACTATAACAACAGTAATATTACCATCAACCACAGTAATATTATTGTGATTAAAGTAATATTACAATAATAAACAGTGATATTATTACGTTACTCCGTGAATAACTCAAACAAAACAAAAAACCCAAAAAATAATAATATTGATGTTGTTGACAGTAATATTATTGTGTTTACAGTTATTTCACTGTCAACGACAATAATATAATTACGTTGACTTGTCAACAAATCAAACAAAATAAAACAAAAAATAAAAAATAATAATATTACGTTAATTTACTGTTAACGGTAGAACAATTACATAAATGTATTGTCAACGGCAGTACAATTACGTTAATTAACTGTCATTGACGGTATAATTGCGTTAATTTACTATCAGTGATAGCACAATTACAGTCAACGTTTGGCGCGGAGATAAAAAAAAAAGCCACTAAAAAAAGTCAACGCCTGAATCCGGCGCAAAAAAAAAAAAAATTCAAAACAAAGTCAAAATTGGATTTTTGTGGACAAAATTAATTAAATTGAGGATACAATTAAGAATTGTGTATAAAGGGTTTGGGGTAATATTGTCATATACATGAATGTTTCCTTTATTTATAATAAACTAGCGTTTTTTTCCGTGCGATGCACGGAAATTATTTCAAAAGTTAAAAAAAATATCAATTTAATACATAATAAGAAAATATAGTACATTAACATAGTAAAATTTAATAATGTAGTATTATTCATATTTTATATAACATTAGTTTTTTTAAATTTTACATATTAAGATTTATAATCCAAATGTATATGTTTAGATTTAACAAATCGAATTTCTAGAATTTCTATCTTTATCTATTAAGATTTGATATATATTGATGGAAAATAGGAAATATTATTGTTGAAAATTGGTACCGAAAAAATATTAAAAATAAATATTTACAGAAATACAATTAGGATTTTCTAGGGTTGCCCAGCGTTTCTTTCTTTTATATATAAGATATTAAAGAGATGGGCTTATTGGTAAAATAGATATACTAAACCTAAAATAATAAATATACTTGGTTGCAGACTTATGCACAAAAACTTCTAAAAATAATTGCTTAAAATAAATAATTAAATGCCATCATTTATATTTTGTTAATGTTTTAATATCAGTAAAAGGTGAAAACTTCAGTTATGTTTGTTTCATAACAAAGAAACAACAAAACAGAACATAAAAGAGATATAAAGAAACAAAGAATAAAATAAAAAGATGAAAAAAAAGACTAAAAAGAACTGGTGGTAGCGCACTTAGGACTGAAAGTTAAGATGGAACAGATCGAAATTAATATTTTCGGAAAATTTTCATTTTTTTTTCGAAAGTACAAATCTAATTATAATTTTAATTCCAAAATATTCGGAATCTAGAATTTCATTCCAATTCCAAAAGTTATGGTAATTTCGGAAATTTCGGAATTCACATAAGTTTGAGCACTTTTTAAATGTTTCGGAAACTTTCATAAATTTTCAAAACTAGCAAGCACCACGTGCATTCCACGTGATATGTATGATTTAACTTATCATATAAATTTATAATTAAAAAAATTAAAGATAGATATGATATTTAAAAATAAATAAAACTTAAGTAAAATCAAGTACAAAAATAATGTTCTAATTATGTATCTATGGATGATAAAATACAATTATTTTAAAAATTAAACTGAATAAGAATATTAAAAGGAAATATAAAATAACTAAAATATTTTTTTATATATTAGTTCACACCTGCTCATATTAATTTTTCTCTGATTTTATTCTAATAGTTGAAACAACTTTCAATTTAGTGAGTTTTTCTACATAAAATATTTTTTGAAACTAAACTTTTTTTAGCATTACTTATGTTATGGGCTCCCTTGTCAAAATATCAACACCTAAAATTTGAATATTAATTAATTTTACCTATTATTCTCTTTATTTATGGTTTTTTAATCTTCTTTAGGGATATAATTAATTTTACCTACTTTATTTATTTGTGACAGCTGCTAGTATAATATATCTTTAAATTTATACCAAGGGCTACAACAACAATTTTCTTAGAGAAATTATATTTAGTTTAGGAATGTTGAAATAGTTAAGATTCTAATTTAGGAAGGTTCATTGACGAAAAAAAATATATTATCTGTTAGTATATAAAATAATGTGAATAAGTATTTTAAAGATTCAATACCGCTAAATGAAATATATGAATTATAAAATAGTAATATTTAAAAAAACAGGGAGCTAGAGACACTCCTTACAATAGAAGATATTTATTCAAGTATCTTGAGTTAGTCAATTAGTCAATGAGTTGAGCAAGATTGTGAGCTCGATGAGCCGGCTTGACAAATGCTCGAGCCCCAATTTGAGTTTTTGAGTTCGAGCTCGAGCTCTGGAGCCCGAGCTTTTTGATGAGCTTGAGCTCGATTCCGTCCTTAGTTTTTCATAAGCTCACAAGCCGGCTCACGAGCTTTTTTATATTTCAATTTTTAAATCTTTTACTTTTAATATATATATAATAAATTTCAATTTTATTTGTTATTCAATAACTTTTTTTTATTATAATTTTTTATAATACAATATAATATTATTGTTATGTAAAAATTAAATAAATTAAAAAAGAATAATAAAAGGACCTGAGCTCGAGCTCGAGTTGGAGCTCATAAAATGAAAGCTCGGCGAGCTCGAACTTGCCAAATTTGACTCGAGCTCGAAAAATCTGGAGAGCTTAGTTCGAGCTCGGCTCGGTTACACCTAATGCAATATTATCCAATTTAACTACTTATAGGTAATGTAATAATAATTCGTGCATAATTTATAATTTTATTTTACCTTGGTGTTGTAATATAATCATCATATTATTTTTTTCTTATTCTTAAAATATGTTTTGTGATTGGATTCACAATAGTTATATTTCTTCATTTCACCAATATTTTTCTTACAAAGAAAATGTAAATAAGTACTAATAGTGAATGATTGGTGTGTTTGAAATTATATTTGTACCCTTGACCACAACTTATATAAAAGAAGTTAAAAAACGTTAGGGCAACCTAAGAAACCTTAATGATATATTTAAAAAAATAATTATTATTTTGCAACTTTTTTTCTCAAATGACTTTCATAGCAAATCAATTAGCAAAATATTAATTCCTTTGGATAGTTTTTTTTTCTTTAAGTTTTGCAATTTCTTTGTAAACCTCTCTCGTATACACATTAATTAAATCTCTCAAGCTCACACAGTTTAATGTGGATTATTTATGTTAATTTTTTTCACTACTTAATTTAACTTTGACTTATCTTGAGATAGTTTAAATTTCACAACTAATTATTTTTGCAATGCTACCCCGTGCGTTGCACATGAAGAATTGCTAGTATTGAGTAATTAGAGTGACCTCCCCTGAGATTAATTAGGTCTAATTACATACATATACAACCGTACCTCTCACATTTATAAAAAATATTATATTAAAGATACACCCGTTAAAGAATAATTTTAATTAAAATTTGAAATAATTAATTACTAATAACTATATAATATTTTTGATAGATAAGTTATATTAGAAAATTAATACTTTTCAAAAATACATAACATAAATTAGATTAACTATTTGGCTTGTTTTCATTTTCAACACTCATAATATAGCATTTCCACGCTTGGCCCCCGAACAAACATTTACAGCACTATGTGCCCTCGAAATGTATTAAATCATTCCCATTGCATTCCTATTGAAATATTAAGGTTAATGAGGATAATTTCATCTTTTAGTGGCATTTTGAAAATAAAATTCCAATAAATGAATTTTCCTAGTAAAATTATGAAAATATTGGATAGTTATGTCTTTAATTTATTGAAATTGATTAATTTTTTATTTATATTTTATGAAAATATATTTTTTATTTAATTTTGTTAAAAATAGTTCAAGGGTGGAAAATTTAAAAGCCTTTGTACCAAGATGAGAAATATTTGTGTATTTGTGTATTTGTGTATTTATGTATTTATTGAAGGTATTTGCATCTCTCCAGTTATACTTATTTTTGTGCTAGAAAGCTGGAAGGTATTACGTTAAATCATTTATTTTCTCAATAAGTCACTTGAAAAATAAATTTTGTTATATAAAAACAACATCCACATTTTTTTTATTAAAGACCTGTAAATAAGAATCATTTAGAAAATTTTGTTAAAATATCAATTGGGGTACAATGTGAATGATTTATTACCTTATAAGATTGCAAGGTACTATTAATATTTTTTGGGGATGCGATGTTTCGAAATTGTACATTTTATCTAGTTTAAGACGAAGTAAATTTTATCTAAATAATTATTGTGTAGAAAAAATTACAATAAGATTAAAATCAATGATCACCTTGTGTAAATATTTAAGCATATGAAAGGACACTTGATATTTAACTTTATTAATTTGTTATTTCATCAATGTTTCTACACAATTAACCCTAACTAATTAATGGTGTAAGATACTTAGTTATTAGGGGCATAATAAAAAGCACAAAAATATTAAGAAAAGTATTTATTTTGCTCTTACTCATTGAAACAAAAATTCTAGTTCCTTCCCTTCGCTATTTTTCAGGTAAAAAAAGTCTAACCTTATATTATTTCGAGGGTTTAGAATTTTGTGGTATTTAAAAATAGCAGTGCAATTAGAATCATTATAGTTACTTTTAAAATATTTATCATATTAGTAGTTTTAGTTTTATGATTTTATGAAAGTGGATGTTTTTATCTCTATCTTTATCTCTCTCTACCAATTATAAAAGCATGAATGTTTTTGGTTTCATATCTCCAACATGGCCAATAAGTAAAAAAATCTGATTAAATATTTAATTTATATTAATTATTGGTGTAATTTTTGGACAACAAGTTAAAATTTTCGAAAATTAAATTGGATCGAGAATCATAAATTTCAAAAAAACATGTGTATGCAAACTATAATTTAGGAGCTTTTATATTTTTAAAAGTGGTCCTATGAAATAAAAGTTAATAAACCCAACATTTTATTTATTGTTTCCACATGTTAGAAGTGTAAGTGGTATTCGTTTTTCTCATCATTGATAAAATATTATTTTCTATGTTCATAAAATGAACTATGTTCACAACATATTCAATTATAAATTTTTGTAAAGTGATGCATGCCGTGAACATAACAAATATTATGTCATAATTGATGACGTAATATTTTATTAATTTTTATGTGTGTTTGTGTAACTATTATTTATGTTCATAGCATGCATTAGCCCTTAGGAAATACAATAATTAGTGACTACACAAAAAAAATGCATGTCTTTTAACAACATTTATTCTTCGCAACTCTGACGCCCATCTGAGATTTCAAGGCGGATTCGAGACGGCCGCCACGGCTCTCCTTTTGCATGTTGACTTGACTTTTCCGTTTTTACTCAATTTTTTTTTGTACCGTTTTGACCTTCGATCTGTCCGATTCTTCAATTCGCACCTACACTACAACAAACCAAGATTTTAAACACCAACTATCAATGAATTCTTCTAAAATTGGATATAAAGGATTATAATTGAGTGTAATAGATACACTCAACAACTGTTTTTGAGATTTTCCTGAAGTGGCTTTAAGAAGTGTCTGTGGTGAGGAAATAGGGGAAAATGGTGACTTTGAATGTAAAAGTGTGCAAGTGTTTTATAAACTAATAACTAATTAAATTGTAACTTTAGGTACCTTTTTCAATGAAGAAGGTACATGTTTCTTAACCATTTTAATTCACCCAATTAGAAAGTCTTTCTACTTTAATTTATTACATGCAAAATTTGTGCACGTATGTTGTATATGGTGACCAAAACTTGCAACAAAAACGTGAGGGGTTTTATTTTTAAATTTTCTCACTCAATTAATACTCGAACGTGCATGAATTAAATTTTATTTATGAAACTTGGTGTACGCATAATCGTGATCAAGAATGTCCAAATTATAATGAAATCAGAAAATGTATGAATCGATATGAATCTATGAAAATTTCCAATTAACTAATTTCATTTCAACTTAAAATTCTAAAATCTTCTACTCTAAATTATCAACTACTTATGAAATTCAAGTAAGCACATCGATTGAACTATAATTAAGAATTGATATAAAATCATGCTAGACCATGACTCATTACTCCATTAACACACAATAATTAAATTTCGCACGTAAATTCATATATATATATATATATATATATACTATGCTACAAGAATCAGTCTTCAACAACAAGGTGAACAAATAGCTGACTTTGGAGCTATTTGACTTTGGAGCTATTTGTCTAGAGCTAGTGGGGCAGGCATTCACTGCGCTCAGTGAACATAAACCGAAGAAAATAGTCGTATTACGCGATGGGGTTGGCACAGCCAGATCGAGACGTTGCATTTTGAGGAATACCAGGATGTAAAACGGTGTCTTCTTGATGTTGGTTATGAGTCAGAAGTAACTGTTGTCCTTGCTAAGAAACGGACATTCATCGACACGACGCATATGCAATTCGATTTCCAACCTAAATTCTTCTCTCCCTTTTCTGTTTCTTTTTTTCACAGTCCCCTCAATATATTTTTTCTCTTCAAAATAAATTATGAACTCTCCAACAACCGTATGTTACCTATTTTTCGGTCCCCGATTGAACCACCTAATTTGCTCTATAAAAATGAATATATCATGAAAATATTACTATTTATTTTCCCACCTCTTTTAAATAAATTTTCTTATCTGTAAGTAAGGACCATACCATTAATTTACTTAACCCTTCACGAAGAATTCATGAATCAATCTGGACAATTTCATCACGAATCAACCAATATATCACGAATCTAATCGTTTCATGTAAGCACTTCTATTTGACTCCTACTTAGAATTTGTAGGTAATCATTAAGTTTGCGATCCTTGATGAAAATTGATTTTATTTTCAATAAAAATTAAGATTGACTGAGTTTAAACAATGCTTTGTGTTTGAGTGTATGTTTTTTGTTGACTTTACTATCTTTGATGAAGAACATTAATTAAGATTGATTATCCTTAACTGAGATTGATTACATGTCATTTGTTGAGTTGATGTCTCCTGTTGAGTTTATGGACCTTGATTAAGATTGATTATGATCCTTGGTTAGATTAATTGAGTTCATGTCTTTAGTGAGTTTGTAATACATATTATGAATCCGTAATGGATTACGATTTTATTATATAATGATCAACAAATCTCTGTTCTTGATCTTGTATAAAAATGTCTTTCCTGCTGATAATTTTTAAAATCATGAGGGGATGGTTCATACCATAATTTTTTTGGTTATGCAAATCCATTTTCCAGCTTTATATATGTTGATTGCGCGGTTCTCCGACGTTGATTTTTTTTAAGATCTTTTTTCTTTCTAAATTACTGTGTTAACAACAAAATTATTGTCCGAGATAGTAATGTTGAATGCCAAAATAGTAATCTTATGGTTTATTCTATGCTACATTGGGTGAAACATACCGGATAGATCTTTGCGATTCATATACACACAATAGATCAACGGTAAAAAATCACCCAGTATAGTCTTCACCAGGTGTAGCATATAAATAACCGTAATCTTATTTAAGGCAGGTAAATCCAAGGGTTTTTTCCCGCCCATTTGATTTATCATTTAATTAATTAATTTTCTCAATATTTAATTATTTGTTCCTATTCCTTTGCCTCGAATCTATGCAATTAATTATATTAATAATTTTAACTATAATTTAGTTAATTAATTTCATTTAATATTTTATGCCTCGGCTCCTATTCTTCTAAATACGTAACTGATACGGGCTTGATTGACAATTAATAAATAAACATAAGCCCACTAGAGTAAGCCCAATACGATAGGCCCATAATGAAGAACCCATGATGTCTTAGCTCGGTACCGTGAGCGAAGTCGTCGTATGGCGCGAACCCCGGAACTACTTGGGAGTACCTTAACTCGCTAGCCCAATACCAAAACGAGGTAAGGCGAGCCCAGGACAATACAGGCCCAAGATACATGACTTGGGGGAAAAGAGAAACCCTAAAAAAGGAAAGCCTTGGAGGCCAAGCTTTCCTCATCTATAAATAAGAGAATCAACACACACACAAGGGGATGAGATTTTTTACACTAATCACTATTACATTGCATATACATTTTTCTATTTCCGATCACTGACTTGATCGTCGGAGCTTTCCCGCCGGGAACCCCTCCCGGCGTTGCAGGTTTATTCACCCGGAGTACGAACGGAGCTGGCTTGAGGAAGACGAAGACCTACGGACTAAATCAAGTGGCGCCGTCTGTGGGAAAGGCCTAAAAATCAGGAGAAAACAGCTTCCGGGAAAAATCAGATCTACCCCCGGAAGTCCAGATCTGAGCTGAGAACGTGGAGAAAGAATGGATGGAGAAGACGCAGTCGCCCGGAATTTGCAGAAGGATTTGGATGCGGTAGCCCGTGGTGCACCGGTTGACCCATCGTCCGTTCAGAAAGATAAATCGGGGTGTAGCTTCCTTACACCTGAAAAGGAGGGCCGGATCCCCTTCGCTCCAAGCAGCCCCTCTTTCGAGTTCCAGGATGGCGAAGCTGCTTCGAGAAGGCCAGCCACAACCCCCGCTCAGGCTCCCAATGAGCGCACGTATACCCGAGACGAGGTGGAAACCATGATCACCGCGGCCATCAGAAACTACACCCAAAGTTTACCTCACGATAACCGACTCAGGAGGGATCCCAGACATTCCCCGAACGAGGGACGAGCTGATGACGAAGGCGACAGTTATTCGGAAAATCGAAGAGGCGATAGTCATAGAGTCAGGACCGAGGTAGACAGCCTGAGACGCGATATGAATGAATTAAAGGCCTTACGGAACAGGCCAGCGCGAGATCTCGTGGGATCTAGCCCTTTCGCAAAACACCTTGATGATGACCCCATACCAGCTAGCTACCGACCCATTTCGTTCGAGTACAATGGCACATCGGATCCCGCCGAGCACCTAAGCCGTTTCAACAATACAGCATCGCTTCATCAGCTCACAGAAGGGGTGAGATGTCGTGCCTTCGCTACCACTCTAGCCGGATCTGCTCAGGCCTGGTTCGGTTTGCTGCCTCCCGGGAGCGTACAATCTTTCGAGCAATTTGCCAAGGCTTTCATGAACCAGTTCGCCAGCTCAAAGAAGTGCAAAAAAACCTCCCTGTCACTATTTAGCATTCGCCAAAAGGAGAAAGAAAGCCTCAGGAGTTACATCAAACGGTTCACCTCGGCCACCCTGGAAGTCCCGACCACCAGTGATGAGGTACTCATGGCAGCTCTTTCTCAAGGACTGAGAGATGATGAGTTTTTCCGAGCTTTGGCGCTGGAGTCGTCCCCTGATTTCGATAACCTATTAGAAAGGGCATCTAGGTTCATCAATTTAGAAGAGGCCCGCCAACAGAAAGTGGAAGAATCTCACCAAGTCGCAAATACACGAGTCAGCGAAGTAAAGAAAGGCAGGGAGCTCATGTTACCTCGCAGGGATGCCAATGCCCCTAGTCGGAGTATTGTCCCGGATGCTAAGGGATCTCGTTTTCAATCATATCAGCCCCTTACGGCTCCTCTGTCCCAGGTGTTGTGCGCGATTGAGAAGAGGGCTGATCTACGATGGCCTCGAACTGCTCGCGGAGCCCCCCGTCGAGATCCAACGTTGGGTACTTTTTGCCGTTTTCATAATGAATATGGACATACGACCGACGATTGCGCACATCTGAAGGACGAAGTGGAACGTCTCATTAGAGATAACAAAATCGGGGATTTTGTGAAGATAGATTCACCTCGGGGACAAAAGCGTGAAGCCCAGTTTGGGAACCCGCCACGAGCACCGCCACCGCCACCAGCACCGAAAAGAGGGTACATTCAGATGATTTCGGGGGGTCCTACGGGAGGAGATACTCACCGGGCTAGGAGACGCCACCTCGGTAGCCTCAAAAATAATCATGAGGTTTGCCAAATCTCGACACCGAAGTATCGTCAATATCCCACTATCTCGTTTGGTCCGGAAGATGAAGCGGACCTAGAGGATTTCCATTGTGACCCTCTCCTCATCACGATTAACGTTGGGGGGTACGATGTCGCTCGCGCCTTCGTTGATCCAGGAAGTTCGGTGGATGTTATATCCTACGAATGTTTCCTGCAAATGGAGCTTGACCTCCCAATCTTCCCTGTCACTACTCCGATATTCGGGTTCACGGGGGGATCCCTGACGCCGGTTGGACAAGTTAAAATCCCTGTCACTATAGGAACGCCACCTCGGGCACGCACTCAAACTGTCAATTTCGTCATTGTCGAAGGGTCGCCAACCTCGTATAATATCGTGATAGGGCGACCTATGTTACATACCTTTCGGGCGGTCCCTTCAACCATTCATCAGAAGCTTAAGTTTCCAATTGATGGAATGGTGGGAGAGGTCAGGGGCGACCAAGCCCAATCGAGATCGTGTTACGTCGAAATGGTTAAGGTAGCAGAGAAAGGCCGACGCGAGACCCTTACCAAAGAAGATTTGGGAGACGAGAAGCGTCCCCGAGTTGATCCAGAGGATAAGGTTAATCATGTACAACCCATGGACGAATTGATGACAATTGACCTCGTCCCCGGGATGATGAAACAAACCCGGATAAGTAAGGATTTAGAACCACCTCTCCGAGATGAGTTGATAGCTTTATTGCGGTCTAATGAGGATGTTTTTGCTTGGCAACCAAGCGATTTGACCGGTATATCGCCACGAACTGCTGTACACAGGCTTAATTTACGACCCGAGTGCAGGCCCGTCAAGCAAAAACGGCGACACTTCGGTACCGAGAAAGACGAAATCATACAGAAGGAAGTTCAACGGCTTCTGGAAATCGGACACATCCGGGAAATTCAGTTCCCTACATGGCTGTCTAATGCGGTGTTAGTACAAAAAGCCAATGGCCAATGGCGAATGTGTATCGATTTCAGAGATTTAAATAAGGCCTGCCCGAAAGACGATTATCCTTTGCCTCGCATAGATCAGCTCGTAGATGCCACTGCTGGATGCGAGTTACTTAGTATGATGGATGCCTCGCAAGGATACCACCAAATTCCGCTAGACAAAAAGGACCAGCCCGCAGTCAGTTTTGTCACCGCCTCAGGGACTTATTGTTACGTGGTAATGCCTTTCGGCCTGAAAAATGCCGGAGCCACGTATCAGCGATTAATGGATAGGATGTTTCGGGCTCAACTCGGACGCAACATTGAAGTTTATGTTGATGACATGTTAGTTAAAAGCAAGAGACGCTCTACGCATCTCGCAGACCTAGCTGAAACCTTTGCAACTCTTCGTTTATACGGAATGAAGTTGAACCCTGCTAAGTGTGCATTCGCAGTACAAGCTGGGAAGTTCCTGGGATACATCGTTAATCGGGAAGGCATCAAGGTAAACCAAGATAAAGTAGAGGCCGTACTTCAGATGACACCTCCTCGTTCCATCAAGGAAGTCCAATCCTTGGCGGGAAAAGTTGTAGCTCTGGCTCGGTTTATATCTCGAATGGCTGATAAAAGCCTGCCTTTCTTCAAAGTGCTAAGGAAAACAGCTCAGTTCGAATGGACCACCGAATGCCAGCTCGCATTCGAAGCATTAAAACGATCCCTTACTTGCCTGCCGATTCTTAGCACCCCTGAAAAAGGTGAAACACTGTTCGTATACTTGTCAGTGGGCGATGAGTCCATCAGTTCGGTTTTGTTTAAGGAAGTTAATAATCAACAACGACCGATCTACTATACTAGCAAGATCCTCACTACGTCGGAAGGCCGATATTCTGAAGTCGAGAAAATAGCGTACGCGTTGGTCCTCACTACGCGACGACTCCGGCCTTATTTCCTGTCGCATACCATGGTGATCCGCACAAGCTTGCCCCTTCGGCAGACACTAGGTCAGCCTACCGCGTCAGGGCGAATTGTTAAATGGGCCATCGAGCTGGGACAATACGAGATCCAATACCAACCCCGTACCTCGGTCAAAGGACAAGCGCTAGCGGATTTCATCCGAGAAACCACCAGGATACCCATCGAAAAAGAGTGGAAAATTTACGTGGATGGCTCCTCTACAACCTCGGGAGCGGGGGCAGGGATAATAGTTATTGATCCCACTGGAGCGGAGGTCGAGTTTGCCGTTAGATTACCTCGGGTTTCCAATAATGAAGCAGAGTATGAAGCCTTTATCCGAGGTATGGAGATCGCTCAAGAGCTCGGAGCGCGAGTGGTGCGAATATACTCCGACTCCCAATTGGTAATACACCAACTCGAAGGGGACTACGAAGTAAAAAACGATAGAATGAAGAATTATGTAAATAAAGCCCGAGCTGTGACAGAAACCTTTGAAGTCTGTACCATGCATCAAATTCCGAGAAGCGACAACCAGCGAGCTGACTTCCTCGCTAAAGTCGGGTCGTCAGTCGTCGATTGTATTGAAAGAAAGATCACCATCCTTATTGCCCCTACCCCAACGCCGGGTGTAATGGTAATAGACGAAGAGCCGGATTGGAGAACACCGTTGTTCAAATACTTCAGAGGAGAGCGAGCTGGTACCAAGAGGGAGCAGCACCGTTTGGCATATAAGGCAAGGCACTTTTACGTACGGCATGGGACATTATATAAAAGAAACTTCACCACAGTAGATGCAAGGTGTTTGGGAAAGCAGGAAATAAAGCATGTTCTGGACGAAGTACATCGAGGTGGTTGTGGTGAGCATGGAGGAGCTCGGGCCCTCATGCAGAAGTTATATCGGGCAGGATATTATTGGCCCGGTATGAAAGAAGACACACACCGATACGTTCAACATTGCGCACAATGCCAAAAATATGCCCCACTTATCCATAAGCCGGGAGAAGAGATGATCATCATGAGTGCTCCATGTCCCTTTGCTCAATGGGGGATTGACCTAGTGGGACCATTCCCGCAAACAACTGGCCGGAAAAAGTTCATCATTGTTGCGGTAGACTACTTCACTAAATGGGTTGAAGCTGAGGCCTTATCAAAAATATCAGAGGACGAGGTCATGCACTTCGTCTGGAAGAATATATGTTGTCGGTTTGGTCTGCCTAGAAGCATCGTATCGGACAATGGCACTCAGTTCAACGGCAAGAAAATTCGTTCGTGGTGCGAAGAGATGAAGATAACACAGAAATTCGTGGCGGTAGCACACCCCCAGGCTAATGGTCAAGTGGAGTCCACAAACCGGACCATTGTCAACGGTTTGAAAAAGAGACTGGACGAGTTAGGGGGAAGTTGGGTAGACGAACTGCCCTCAGTCCTTTGGTCTTACCGGACAACAGTCAAAGCAGCTACTGGCGAGACGCCATTTCGGTTAACCTACGGGACCGATGCTGTTATCCCGGTCGAGGTGGCAATGGACACACTCCGCATCACCACATTCGATGAAAGGACAAACGATGATGCCCTGAGGACACAGCTGGACGAGGTTTTTGACCTACGAGAAGCAGCGTATCTGCACATGGAACGAAGTAAGAACCTGATCAAGGCTCGATACGATCAAGGGGTACGGTCTCGTTCATTCCAAATCGGTGATCTCGTCCTACGACGAGCTGACGCGCTAAAACACACAGGAAAGTTAGAGGCCAATTGGGAAGGACCATACATGGTCACAAAATGTTTGGCTGGTGGAGGATATGAGCTGGCGGACGTAGAAGGAAAACCATTGCCACGAGCATGGAATATCATTCATTTGAAACGCTTCTTCGCGTAAAAAAAAAAAAAAAAAAAAAAAAAAAAAAAAAAAAAAAAAAAAAGAGAGAGAAAGGAGATCGAGGCAATTATGTCAGCAAAATCGAGATACACCTTGTACAGGCAAAACAACCATTAATAAACATCCATTTTCCGATCTGGGCTAGGCCCCGTGGTTTTTTTCTCTCCTTATTTGGAGGGTTTCCACGTTAAAAAATCCTTGTGTTATCTATTTTAGTTTTCATTGTGGCGTTAACTCGCGTGTTTTACTGTGGCGTTAACTCGCGTGTTTCATTGTGGCGTTAACTCGCGTGTTTCATTGTGGCGTTAACTCGCGTGTTTCATTGTGGCGTTAACTCGCGTGTTTCATTGTGGCGTTAACTCGCGTGTTTTACTGTGGCGTTAACTCGCGTGTTTCATTGTGGCGTTAACTCGCGTGTTTCATTGTGGCGTTAACTCGCGTGTTTCATTGTGGCGTTAACTCGCGTGTTTCATTGTGGCGTTAACTCGCGTGTTTTATTGTGGCGTTAACTCGCGTGTTTTATTGTGGCGTTAACTCGCGTATTTCATTGTGGCGTTAACTCGCGTGTTTCATTGTGGCGTTAACTCGCGTGTTTCATTGTGGCGTTAAATCGCGTGTTTCATTGTGGCGTTAACTCGCGTGTTTTACTGTGGCGTTAACTCGCGTGTTTTACTGTGGCGTTAACTCGCGTGTTTCATTGTGGCGTTAACTCGCGTGTTTCATTGTGGCGTTAACTCGCGTGTTTTATTGTGGCGTTAACTCGCGTGTTTTATTGTGGCGTTAACTCGCGTGTTTCATTGTGGCGTTAACTCGCGTGTTTCATTGTGGCGTTAACTCGCGTGTTTCATTGTGGCGTTAAATCGCGTGTTTCATTGTGGCGTTAAATCGCGTGTTTTATTGTGGCGTTAACTCGCGCGTTTCATTGTGGCGTTAACTCGCGTGTTTCACTGTGGCGTTAACTCGCGTGTTTCATTGTGGCGTTAACTCGCGTGTTTCATTGTGGCGTTAACTCGCGTGTTTTATTGTGGCGTTAACTCGCGTGTTTCATTGTGGCGTTAACTCGCGTGTTTTATTGTGGCGTTAACTCGCGTATTTCATTGTGGCGTTAACTCGCGTGTTTCATTGTGGCGTTAACTCGCGTGTTTTATTGTGGCGTTAACTTGCGTGTTTCGTTGTGGCATTAATTCGTGCGTTTCATTGTGGCGTTAACTCGCGTGTTTTACCGAGGCAAGTTAAACTAGAAATGGAAGCAAAGTACCGCGATAAAATCAAAGAGGCTTGCGAAAATCAGAGTAATGACTGAGTTGAGGAAATCATGGAATAACCGTCGATATGAGTTTAAAAGATCATCAGTTCAATTCGAATGCAAGGAAAAGTTGCTAAGTCTAAAGAACTACTCAAGGTAAACATGAATGGCAATACTTAAACAAATGAACTCCTGATATATCGATATAAGGAGAGCAAAGAAAAATTGTTCAAACACATACAAAAAAGAAAGATTGTTCAAACACATACAAAGCACATAATACATGAATGGGAAACAGCTGAAATTGGCTAAGTCTTCTTCGGCGACTCCACCCCGGCCCCGGTTTGATCTCCGACAGATGGGAGAGGAGAGGAGGCAGGGTCCGACGGCACCCTGTTGAGGTTCGCCATTGCATCGATAGTTTCAACATCACCAACCAAATCGGTGATGATCACCGAAGAGCTTCCCTGGCGAGAGAAGTCCACAACGAGCTCTCGATGTACCTCCCTCCACCATTCTAAGTCAGGGTCTTCATTCACGTCGCCTTCGAAACCCGGGATAACATCATCCGGTAAGTCCTCGGCAAGATCGTTCTCGACTAGCGGGAACTCGATGCCAGCACCGCTTAGTCGTTTCCGAACAGCTTTCACCGCCTCCGAAAAGAAGAAGCGAGCTAGGCCAGACGCTTGTCGGGTAAATGTGGTGGAACGCCAGAGCCGGTTGAAAAAACGACCGACGAACGCCTCCATGAAGCGCAGACCCTCGGAAGAACCCGGGAACAGCCGATGGCCTTCCTTCACTCCCTCGGTGAAGTTAGAAGATGCCTGCTTCCCAGCCACGAAAAGCTCGTTAGAAAGCCCTTTGGCTTTCTCCTCCAAACTCGCATTATGGGATACCAAAGAGTCCTTCTCCGCTTGAAGGATCTTCTCTCTCTCTTGTAGCCTCCTCACCTCGGCAAACAGTCCCTCTTTTGCCGACTCAGACACCGCCAGGCTCTCTTTCAGACCTCGGACCTCTTTTCGGAGCTGGCCGACCTCCTTCTTCTGATTATCGTATGCCTCCCGAGAGACATCATCCCACCCCAAAGGGCCCGAGAAGGCGATCGCAAATTGCTAACGCATACATGGAGTTTAAGTAAAATCAGCTATGATTAAGAAACGTAAAAACTAACTCGCGTATGCAAAATAAAACGAACCTGCGTTATGTTATGAAGGAGCAATTCAAGCCGATCACCCTTGCTCATTTGCCCGAAATGAGCAACGTCTCGGGGAAGCGCCATAGCTCGGCAAGCAGCGATGGCGTTCTCTGCATTCTGGCAGAGGTGAAGTGCAAAGTTTGGAGGCAGAGATGACCCAACTTGCCCCGAAGCTGACCCGGTCTGCCCGGGAGTCGACCCAACTAACCCAAGGGCTAGATCAGTCCTTCTCTTTTTTGTGGCGGGCTCTTTCTCCACCTGTTCTTCGACCGAGGGAGGTGTCGAGGAAGGGACCGTAACTATGGCCGAAGATCGGCGAGGGGGCTCGGGATCCTCAACTCGTGGGCTATCTCGGGGACGCGCGGCCACAGCACTCTTCTTAGAAGGCCTTTGCCTTAGTGCTCCCTCTTCGGGGGACTTTTTCTCGGATTCAGCAACCACGGGGCGCTGGAACTCAGACGCCTGAAATTCCGGCTCCGATTCGGACGGGCGAGTCGCCAGTTTCTCACCTCGGAACATTCTCTTCATCCTTAAATCTGTTAATGGGATCAAGGAAAGTGTGGTCAGGAAATATGCAATACTTCGGCAAGCATAAAATACAGCCAAATAAAAAGCCACAACCCAAAACGAGTGACGAACTATAGCAGAAAACTAGTATCATGCTTAAACCCACCTAAATCCTCTTGGGTTAAGGGATGAGTGCCGTTGTCATGGAAGCAGAAGTGGCGAAGTATCGGTGGAAAACTGGTAAGAGTCTCAGGCATACCATAACTTGGTTGAAAGTGAACAATCATTTTCAAAAGCCATTCGTCTATCGCTAGAGGTTTCCCCCTCCGCTTGTCGGGTAAAGTGGCGAACCAAGGACACAGGTAAGGAGTATCAGCGGGGTTTTTCGCGAAGAAGTAATGACCCTGCCACCCATCAGTTTTAATTGGGTGGCATTAATATTTTGAAACCCGGGCGAGCCGAGATAGAAATATGAAAAGGACTGGAATTTTTCAAAACCATCACACTCCGAAATCGAGCTGGAGTAGGGACCACACCCGACCAGGCGCAAAGCATGCGAAACCCGGTCATGACGACTATGGCATGAGGATGAAATTGATTGAGGGACACATTGCACAACTGCGCAATCTCAGAAAACCAAGGTGAGATGGGGAAAGTAAGACCGAAATAAAACTGTTCCGAGAACCAGGTGCTGAAACCCGGGGGTGGGTTTAAGGGACGCTGATCTCGCGAAGGCAACAATAGTTCTACGTCAGTAGGTAGGCCTATATCGCGAACTAAATTGTCTAAGTCCACCTCGCTTAAAGTGCTGGGCCCCCACTGGTCGTCTAAATCGCGTCCCTCAGACAGTGAAGGAGAGCCGCTCCTTGCGGAAGACAAAACGTCATCTCTTCTTTTTCTCTTCGGTTTTTTCAGTAATTTACCCGAAGGGGAAAAATAGGGCCCTTCTTCCGACGAAGAAGAAAGAGTAAGGGTAGGGTGTTCATCTCCCTCTCTGGAGGGCATTCTTTGACCAAAAGGGTCGGGGGAATTGGAAGACATAGGCTAAGAATAGTAAAAAGTAAGGTGAAGAGGGGAGTACCTTTGTCGGAGGAAACAAGCACGGGAGGGAAAGAACTTGGTTCTCAGAAAAGCAAAGTCGCCGGAGGTAGACAAAGATAGGGAGAGCGCAGAGGTGAAGAAGGGGAAAAAATCTGAAAATTCATAGAGGTCAGATATTTATAGGAGAAGGAAAAATGGAAAACTTTGATCGTAACCGTCTATTCGAACGGGTGAGATTCAAAGTAGGTCGCCTCGAATTCGGCGCAAGAAGTGTCGGTTGGACTCCCCTAGTAATGACCTAGGAAAGAGAAAAAACCAATCATAACCGCCCACCCGAACGGACAGGATTTAATGCAGATTACCTCGAACCTAGCGCGAAAAGTGTTGATGGAAATCTTTTCATGATGACCTAGGGAACTTGAACCGACCATGCGGGGTGTCAGAGTAATTAATGAAAGGGAAAGGAAGAGGGGCTGCGTACGCCGACGTAAACCTAAATCGAAGTGCGAACTGATGCCTCATACTCCGTACTTATAAAACGAGGTAAAGAAAAGCCGACTTGTTTTATAAATAAGGAGTAGGGGGGAGTAGTTGATACGGGCTTGATTGACAATTAATAAATAAACATAAGCCCACTAGAGTAAGCCCAATACGATAGGCCCATAATGAAGAACCCATGATGTCTTAGCTCGGTACCGTGAGCGAAGTCGTCGTATGGCGCGAACCCCGGAACTACTTGGGAGTACCTTAACTCGCTAGCCCAATACCAAAACGAGGTAAGGCGAGCCCAGGACAATACAGGCCCAAGATACATGACTTGGGGGAAAAGAGAAACCCTAAAAAAGGAAAGCCTTGGAGGCCAAGCTTTCCTCATCTATAAATAAGAGAATCAACACACACACAAGGGGATGAGATTTTTTACACTAATCACTATTACATTGCATATACATTTTTCTATTTCCGATCACTGACTTGATCGTCGGAGCTTTCCCGCCGGGAACCCCTCCCGGCGTTGCAGGTTTATTCACCCGGAGTACGAACGGAGCTGGCTTGAGGAAGACGAAGACCTACGGACTAAATCAGTAACCTTTTTTTTTCTTTTAAGTAGAAGATATTACTTCCTCTCCTATCTCTTTTTTTTTATAATTTTATTAACTCACTTAATTCTTAGTCGGAGGTAATATTTTATCTTTAAATTACCTTTATGTTCTCTTTGTAAAAAAATGCATGTCCTTTTCTCTTAATTTCAGCGTCTCCTTTGCTAGGTGCTCTATATATGTCTATTGATTTTTGTATGCTAAAATGTTATCTCTTCACCATTTGGTAAATTGATAAGTAAGTGAAATAAATCGAGTTGCCTTATGTTTTGTGGAATAATAGACTTGTGCATTTTCGTGTGTTGTAGTCACAACATTATAAAAGTAAGGTTGCTCCTGATAAACCATAGGATTTCTTTTCCATCCATCTGATTGTTTTATTTAGCATTTAATTAATTAATTTTATCAATAGTTAATTATTTGTCCCTATTCTTTTGCCTCAAATCTATGCAATTAATTATATTAATGGTTTTAATTATAATTTAGCTAATTAATTTTATTTAATATAATATTGGCTCGGCTCATATTCTTCTGAATATGTAACTATTTTTTTCTTTTAAGTAGAAGACATTACTTCATCTCCCATCTCTTCTTTTTATAATTTATTTACTCAATTAATTATTGGTCATAAGTAAAATTTTCTCTTTAAATTACCTTTATGTTGTCTTTGTAATAAAATGCATGTTTTTTCCTCTTAATTTCAGCATCTCCTTTGTTAGGTGCTTTATATATGTCGATTGATTTTTGTATGCTCAAATATTATCTCTTCATCATTCGGTAAATTGATAAGAATCGAGTTGCCTTGTGTTTTGTGGAAAAATAGAATTGTGCATTTTCGTGTGTTGTGGTCACAATATGCATACTTGATGATTAAACATCATTGAAATGATTAGCAATAAGAGCACACGAGGATACTTAAGAAATTAAAACTTAAAAACAATCGTCTTATAATATTTAAGTGCCAATTATTTAACACTGAATTTGTGTGAGAGTTACCGCTGTTGTTGTTTGTTCATAAAAAAAAATCTGAACATGATTAACTTCTAGAAGAGGGAAAAAAAAAGGTGTAGCCAAATAAATGTTGGGCATGAATTAGTTTGAACTTGAACTATGAGCTTGAATACTTTCAATTCGATAGGAGTACGTTTTTTTGGCCTATTTCTCACGGTGCCTGCACCACCCGTTTTAATAGATATTCTTCTTTTAGAGTCCTTTTGTTTTTTGATTTCCTCTACCTCCCCCGAAATGTTGAAATTCAAGTTATGTTATTTTTACATTTGTTCTCTTTCTTTGTATTTGAATTTTTTTCTCCCCGTTTAAATTAACCTATCTCATATGCTCATGAATGTTTTCCCGATCCAAAACCTTAATCTTATTTTTTATATTTTTAACATTCCAAAGAGCAATTAGTTTGTTTGAGGCTTTGAGCTTTCTATAGGTTAGTGACTCCATTGACTCTGCATATGAACAAATCTAGAATTACTTATTTGATGAAGCTAGAATTACTTATTTGATGAATGAATACATGGTCTTCGGTGTGTATGCAGTTGTTTGGGTTCAGTTTTCTGGAATAGTTAGTTTTTGTTGGTTATTAGTTGATTGAACTTTTTGTCGTTGACAGTTTTATTTTCTGAAAAATATTTTGGGATGTGGATTTGTTGAAGTTGATTAGCTTAATATATCAATACATTGTTCTCTATATTTAATGAAAAAGGTACTTGCATGATTGGGAAAAAAACCTAAAAACTCACTCTTCAACCACGTTAACATTAGATTCACGGTTTCGGTTCTTTTTTTGGTGCAGAGTGGTGGTCTGATTGTATTTTAGCTATAAATGATTCACATTTTGTAGGCTTAGTAGCTTGATGTTTTAATGCTATTTTTGAACACTAAATGATGATGATGATAATGTGGAGGTGGTGAAAGTTGGTGCTGAGTATGTGCTAGCTAATATAGTGAGATTTTGTATTACAGGCGCGCAAGTCGGTGGTTTAATTAGGGCATCAAGTCAAAACGTTGTGTACGATCGCGTCATTTTTTTTGCGAGTAGTACCGTTGTCTGTATATAAGATTACTTCATAAAAAATTCTGGAGTTCCGATAACATGCTTATGCATCGTCTTCTTTGTAATTTCTGAGGAGTTGTCATTGTAGCAGTTATTTTCTTAAAGCACCCACCATCTCATGGTCGTTTGTCTGCCATTGTAGTCACTTCGTGACGGTCAATTAAGAATTCTTTATCCAACAACATGTTGAATGAATTGAAATTTGTTTTTCATTATTTTTTTCTTCAAACCCCGTGCATCACACTGGTGAAATTGCTAGTATTACTAATATTACTATCTCAAGCTCCGAACAACAATATTACTAATATTAATGTCACAAACAGTAATATTATTGCATGAGACAGTAATATTACGTTCGAAGACAACAAAATTGCAGGCCAAGACGAAAATTACTGTCTTAGACAGTAATATTATTGTCTGAAACAGTGATATTAGAAAATAACGTTACTATCTGAGACAGTAATATCAGAGTAATATTACTGTCTCCGACAATAATATTAATTAAAATATTTTTTTTTAAGAAAAACAAGTTTTCAAAAAAAAAAAAAAATCAACATCAGAGACTGGTGGTTGACCTGCCGGAAAAAAAATTAGAAGAAGAAAAAAAATAAAAAAAAGTTGACGCCGATGACTGACGGTGACGATCAAAATTGGTTAATTTCTGAAATTGGGTTAAATTGGGGCGTAAATCATGGAATTGGAATTCAATTAAAGTTTCAAGGAGTTGGGGTAATTTTGGTATGTATAAAAGGGTTTTCCTTATTTGCAAATAAGTTTGCATAAGGTTGATTTATTTGCAAGACCAAAAAGTAAGATGTCACTTTTTATAATTAAGTATTCTTGTCATGGAGCCTACTTGACATTTGCCATATATTATTTAAATTTTAAAATAAAATATCCTACATTTGCTAAAACTCATCGTGTTTTTATCACCACCGTACACCCTTTCAAACTATCCACAAGTTTAATTTAGGGTAAATAACATTTAACCCCCTTGTGGTTTCACCGTGTGGCATTTTACCCCCCTCTAATATCGATTTGGGCACTTAACCCTCCTGGAGTTATCAAATTATAGCGGCCGTCTAAAAATCCGTTAAAGTTAACCGTGAGTGCATCTCACTCGCCCAAAATTGAAGTGGTTGAAGATTTTCCAAGGTTATTTTCTTAAAATACCCATGTTATCCTTTTGTCTTGCCTTTAATAAAAATTGTTACACCAACCTTCATTTTCCTCTTATTAAAATTATGTTTTAAATTTATATGACATATTTTTTAATTCTAAATTAATTATTTTTCAAAATTACATATCTGACTTTATAATAATTTATATTTTTCTTCAATAAACATATGTTCATTTAGCCTTTTATTTTTAAATAAGAAGTATACATGTATATAAATTATAGAACATAAACTAAAATTTACAGAAGAAAATTAAAACAAGGACATGCTGAGGGCTGAAGGATTTATCCACACAAATCTAAAAGCCAAAAAAAATAATAAAAAAGACAAATCGAAAAAAAAAAAACAGGGCCGAAGAAAATGTGGATGTAGAAGATGAGGGTTTTGGATATTGAAATATCCACCCGCCGCCGACCACCACCATCAAACCACCGCCAACACCACCAATAGCCCACCATCAAAACACCGCCGACCACCACCAATACTTCTATTTTGAAACCCTCAGTTTCAATTTTCACTATTAAAATACTCTTCAACTACTTCACAAAGACATAAAAAATTGGCAGAAACGACAAGAAGGGGGATGAACCACCACGAAGAAAAACCGAAAGTTGCAGTAGCTGGAGAAGGAAAAAATTGCGAGCAATGGGTTTTGAGGTGAAAATATGAGCTTCTTTCTTTCTTTTTGATCGGGTTTTCTGAATTTTTCGGGAATTGTTTATGAATATTTTGGAGGATTTTTTATATTTTTTCCTATTCTTCATTTCTTGAAGGTGCTGTAAAAATTTGGACCGATTTGATAGTGAGGGAATGAAGATATTAGGGAATTAAAAAGTTATGAAAATTGTAGTTTACTCCTATAAATTTGTGTTATTTATAATTAAATCCTTTTGAATTATACGCCCTTATATTTATTTATTAACAGAAAGGCGGCGGTTATATGCAAACCCATTTTTTTATTAGTTCAAGACCTTTAACATAAAAATACTAATTTACCCTTAATGAAATTTAAAATCAAATAAAAAACACAAAATATTAAAAAATAAAAATAAACTCATTTACTTTGTGCAAGACCAAATAAAATACATAAATCCAGAAACCCCTCTTCCTTATTTCACGACTTAAAACTCTCATTCTTCTCCTTCTTCACAAACCCACAAAGAAATCCTACACACAAAAATTATCAAATACATACCAAACATTCACGATGGAACCAGAAAACAATGATATGGCGGTTTACGAGGGTGGAGAACACAATGAAATATGTTTTAACCCTTTATTTTTGCTTTTGGGTCGTTTTTTTTTTGGGAAAAAAATTCGACGATACAAAAAATCGGTCTGCAAATACCGATTTTTGTTACTAAAGTCGGTAACCACATTCCGATTATTTTAATAAAAACGGTACTTAAAAACCGATTTTTGTAGTAAAAATCGGCATGACAACACCGATTTGTTTTTGTATTATCGGTATTGTCATGCCGACTTGTACTACAAAAATCGGTTTTTAAATACCGATTTTATTATCTGTGTTTCTTTTAAGACCGTTTTCTCATACTTTCGTGCATCAACCTAGGGTATTGATGGAAGATTATTCAAATGAATTATCTAACGAATAAATATTTGAGATACGGAAAGTTCTACTCGATTGGGTTAAAGGCGTGGTAGACGCCACCGAATGGTGATAAACATTTTCGTTCAAATATTTAAAAAATATCAATTAACCAAATATATAATGTATTATTGACAAAAAAAAATCAAAAAAAATCGGTATTCGAAAACCAATTTTGTACTCAATAATCGACATTAGAACGCCGATTTTGACTTGTAAAGTCGACGTTGTGTCGCCGATTTGGTTAACAAAAATCGGTATTATGACGCCGATTTTCGTGTACAAAATCGGTCTGCATAAATCGATTTCGGAAACCAACGAAAAAAATAAAAAAACCAATTTCAATATCAATTTTTTTTTCCAAAATCGATCAAATCATTGCAACCCAACAAGAAACAAGCATAGATTAATGTTCATTCATACATATTTATCAGGAATCGATGTTCGAATAATGTTTTCGAATTTACAGATAAAAAATTTGTAAAAAGGACATCGATGTTCGATTAATGTTTTTGAATTTACAAATAAAAGTTTAGTAAAATGGACTTACTTGTTGGTGGTGGTAATGGTGCGGTGGGTGGGTCGCTGGTCATCGCCGGTGCGGTGAAAGTCTCGCTGGTTGGCAGTCGTGATATTTTTTTTTTTTTGTTTTTGTGATTTTTGGTCTTGAACAAATTAAAAATAAAATTTATTTGTATTTGAATATTATTTGTGGATAAGGGTATATTTGTCATCTTTGGTCTTGATGTAATAAAATTAGATTAATTTACGGGCTTGAACTAATAAACTCATTTATGTGGTTTTGAAGTAATAAAAAAATGGGCTTGCATATAACCGCCGCCTAACAGAAAATATAAGGGTTTTAGTCATGGTTTGGACCAGCAAATAGTATATAAAAAGGGCATTTCAGACATTTAGTGTTTTCCGTTAGTTTATTAGACGACTGCTACAATTTAACAACCCCAGAGTTGTCAAGTGCCCAAATTGATATGAGAGGGAAGTAAAGTACCAAACAGTGGATTAAATACTGTTTACCCTTTAATTTATGAAAACTTTTTTCAAAAGAGAAGAAATGAAAAAAAAATATTAAATAACAAATAAAGTTGTGCGCAGTGGGCTATGTGGTAGGGTTTCTTCACGCTGCAGAGGAAAACAAAAAAAGAAAAAGAGAGAGAGAGAACCCTCTGTTTTCTCCGTCTCCCCAAATTTCCTCCGCCTCATCTCCACCGCGTCTCCGCCATGCCTAGTCCCCGACGACCCAATTCCGGTGATAACAATACACCAAAAACGATCAAATATTTAAAGCATGTATGTAACTATTTTTTTTACGATTCCTCAATACTTGTTTGTGTTCGATTAAAATCAGAAATTCGGATTCAATTTATAGAACTTTAGCTTCAACAATTTTTTTTTACTGAAGCGCTGCTGTGCCTTTAATTTCTAATTCGTTTTCTTCAACTTAGGGTTAGATTTTCAGCCATTTGGGGGAAATGTGGTTGGGGAGATAGTATTTGGGATGTTTGTGAAATCTCAAAAAAAAATTTGAAACAAAACTCGTTACCTAAATTTTGCTGTAGCTAAATTGTGTTCGATTGTTTAATTTCTCGAAACAGAATATAATTGGAATGCAGTGAGTTTTATTCATCATGGATAGTTCAGACGACGAAAGAGATGTTAATGCCGAAGCTTCTACGCCAAACGAGCCCAAACGTACAAAATTTGTAGACGATGTATTGAACGGGCCGAACGAGGCTTACATGGAGAATTTCCGGATGGATAAACACGTTTTCCACAGATTGTGTGATATGCTGCGTACCAGAGGCTTACTGCATCACACTAATCGAATAAAAATCGAGGAGCAATTAGCAATATTTCTGTTTATAGCCGGACATAATTTACGAACCCGAGCAGTGCAGGAGCTATTCAAATACTCGGGCGAAACCATAAGTCGTCATTTCAATAATGTTCTTAGCGCGATTATGACCGTTTCGTTGGATTACTTCCAGCCTCCGAAATCCGATGTTCCACCACAGATTCGTGAAGATCCCCGAGTTTATCCTTATTTTATGGTAATTAGTGAATGACTATTAATTAAATTTTAAATTTCAATAATCGTCAATTTCCTTATTTTATGATTTTTTTTCCGATCAAGAATTGTGTTGGAGCAGTGGACGGCATACATTTCCCGGTGACAGTAGGTGTGGACGAACAAGGGCCTTTTCGGGATAAAAACGGGTTCCTGTCGCAAAGTGTTTTGGCGGCGTGCTCGTTCGACATGAAATTTAATTATGTCCTTGCTGGTTGGGAAGGCTCTGCACCGCATATGCTCGTTTTGAATTCAGCTCTCACTAGGTGTAACAAACTTGAAGTACCTCATGGTACGTACATTTAGAGTCACTCTTTGGTATCGGACTATCTACAGTAGAACCTCGATAAAATAATACTCGATAAATTAATAACCTCGATTAAATAATAGAATACTCGATAAAATAATACTCGATAAATTACTCTTTGGACTCGGTGAAAACGTGTTAAATTATTAACTCGATAATTTAATAATTCGCTAAATTAATAGAATTTCCCTGGTCCCGACTGTATTACTTTATAGAGGTTTAATTGTAATTATTTTATTTGATGTTTCAGGTAAATACTATCTCGTGGATTCCAAATATGCAAACATCCCGGGGCTAATTGCTCCATACCCCGGAGTGTCGTACAGTCACCTTGAATTTGGAGGTGGGGTCCACCCGCAAGATGCTAGAGAGCTATTCAACGAGCGGCATTCTATTCTTCACAGTGTCGCGAATCGAACTTTTTCTGCACTAAAGGAACGTTTTCCTATTTTGATGTCCGCTCCTTCTTATCCATTAGCAACGCAGGTGAAGCTTGTAGTTGCGGCTTGTGCACTCCACAATTACATCCGTGATGAGAATCCCGCTGATTGGATCTTCAAAATGTACGAGCAGGAAGGTGTTATGCAAATGGAAGATCCGTTGATGGCAGCTTTGGAGACCGATGAACAGCCATTAATTGTACCTTTTGAGACGCGGATGGAGTGCGTGGCTGTTGGAGATGAAGAGTTGGAACATGCTTCTCGAACGAGAGATGCTATTGCCACTGAAATATGGAATGATTATGTCAGAGATTTTATTGCCATTGATCATGTCTTGTAGTTAAATAATTGATTTTTTTTTTATCTTTGATACTTAATTTCGGACGAGTGCTATTAGTGTTGAAGTCCCGATGAACTTTGGACGTTTATACTTTACAGCATACCGTATGAGATACATCGATGGATTTCGATGGATTTTCTTTCCATTTACACACACACACACACACACACACACATATACTAGGGATGCTCCCATTGTAGTTGTTATTGCAGAGGTCCAATATGTGGAGAAGTTTCATCAGCCTATTTGTGATAACATAACTGTCATGTTCATAACCTAACAGTAAAGTAATTGTTAAAATTTCTCAATTCCAACGGCAAGCAAGAAACAACTAAAAAAGAAAAGCAAACAACTAAAAAATCAATCACTAAGACCAACTCCAGTAGCTATTCGAAATTTGCTACTTTCCAAATTATACATAATGAATAGTGTTCTATCACATCACTTTTTTAACTCACTCCCGCAGTAGTTGTTCATATTTTAACAAAAACATTATTTAAATATAATAAACAATTATTATACTTTATTATCTCACATATTTAGCTAAATAATAAGAAATGTTTTGCGTGGAGTGCGTGCTTTGCTGATGTGGACATAGTCTTGCAGGCTTTTTTGTACTTGTTTTGCCAAATTTTAGCATATGAGCTAAGAGCATGTACATTGGACTCCTTAAAAGTACGTTAGTGTCAGTTTTTTTAGCCTCTCCAAATTTTGGAGAGTAATAATGGTGCAGTGGCACTCAATAGCCCTCCATAGGCCTAGCTACATTTGGCCAGCCTTTAAATGGCTAGCCACAGTTATTGAGCTCTCTACCAATAAAATGTGGGACCCATACATATTTTATTCTTGTTTATTCTGTAAAGAAAGTATGCAACCTCTTTCATTTGGTCCATTTTTACCAATATTTTTTTATATCATTTACCAATTCTTTTATTTTATTTTTTTGAACTTTAATTTATTTATATATTTAAATGATAACTGAAATATTATAAATTTTAAATACTAATTAAATTTAAATTTAATTTTTTTTCTTATCGAAGCGAACAAATGAAAAAAAATTAATAGAATAAATAAAATTCAATTTTATGTTATTTGTTAATTTCATATTCTTAATTATTTATTATAATAATTAAGTATTTGAACAACAAGCTTGGATCATGGAACAACAAAGAGAAATCATAAGTCGTGCACGAAAAAATAAGTCAGCGTTTACGGGGCCTAATAATTAGTTTACTAGCTTTCTCGTAATTTTTATTGATGTTTTCTATTAGTTGGAGAGATATTCCAACCATGTTATTCAAATCTTATGTAATCCTTTGTGTTATTAATATTTATGTCAATTTTATGTTAGTTGTTAAATTTTTATATTATTAATTAGTTTTTATATATTACAAAAAATAAAAAATAAAAAAAATAAACTAACGTAAATCACAACATGATTAAATGATAATTTTGTTTACGTAATTAGTCTAATTTTAAAGTCAAGTAATTATATTAATATTATTAATTAAATATAAAATCTTGAAAATTTAATTTGTATTTTTTTATATTAATAGTGAATATTTTATTATAGTTTAATATTTGGAGAGTTATTTTGGAGAGCAACAAAATATACCCATTGGAGCAATTTTAATTTGGAGATTGATAAATGTGGGACCCATTTTTAGAGAGTTGATAAAGTGAAGGAAAAGGAGTATGTGGCATGTGGACCCCACTCTTTAGAGAGAGTTTTTTAGCTATTACATTGTACATGCTCTAAATAGAAAAAACTCATCTCCAAAGGGCAAGCTACAATTTAGCTCATATGGTAGAAGAGGAGAGAAGAATATTATGTACATCATTCAACTATTCACAAAAAATTGTAAAAGGAAAAAAATATGAAAAGAATAGGTTGATAGTGGCAAAAAGTATAAAATTAAAATGATTAATACTCAACACATAATACATACAATAAAACATAATAGAATGGTAAATTATACTAATTGGAATAAATGGGTGGTTAAAACAATATACACTAGCTTAAATAGATTTAACATTCCAATTTTTACCTCTCATCATTGGAGATGTCCTCACTTGGCAAATTCAAGAAGGGAAACCCATAATAGAGCAAATGAGCTAAATTATAAAACGACGGTTGGAGCTGATTTTTTTCGAGAAAATGTTGATAATTTTGCCAAAATTTGACATCAATTCCTGGATATCCCTTGTCACAGCAAAATGTGGATATTTAACATTTATACAATCCAAATTTTCAAAGTTTCCTTGCCAACGACCCAACATAAAACAACGCAAAAGAAAATTAATAACAAAAAAAGGTAAATGTTAACACTCTAATCCATCAATGCCTCGTTTGGTTGTCAAGATAAAATTATGTCAGATAAGATTAAATAATTAAATGAAAATTCAATTATCTAACACAAAACTATCTAAAATGCAAGATAAATCATGATAACATAATATTTACGAGTGCGGCTGATAGGTTATTGGAAATACCAGACATCAAATAAAATCCAATTATTTAGTTAATAATGACTAATCTCCCCAACCAAACGAGGCCAAAGAGGTATATGTTTTAAGTGCGAATGACAAAGAGGCCCATGACAATGGACTTAAATGCATATATGTCCAGACAAAAAATAGTCTTGCAGATAAACACATATCCATGTCTTTTGTCTAAAATACACTCCATAATATATATTTTATCAATTCCATCTATTATACGCTAACTTTCTCAATATTACACATTAACCCCAGATTTAAACAAATATATCACATTAACCCCTATTTTAATAATTTTTGAAAAAAATAATGTTTTTCTTCATAAAGTATTTTTTTATCTGAATTTTTGTTTCCGGCCAGATTTCGGACCGGGCGGTTCTCCGGCGTTGGCCTTTTTTTTTTTTTTTTTAAATTCTCTCTAAATTACTATGTTAATAAAAAAAATATTATCTAAAATAGTAATATTGATACCAAAACAGTAATATTACTAGTATTACTGTCCCAAACAGTAAAATTACTGTCTCGGACAGTAATATTACTATTTGAGATAGTAATATTATGAATATTACTTTCCCGAACTGTAATATTACTATCCCAAACAGTATGTCATTGCATGAGACAGTAATATTGCGGTCGGAGACAGTAATACGACGTTTGAAGACAACAAAATTGCAGGCCAAGAAGATAAAATTAATTAATACATTAAAATTACTGTCTCAAACAGTAATATTACTGTCTCAGACAGTTAAATTAGTCTCCGCCAATTAAATTACTGCTGGAGACAGTAATTTCGCATCCAATGCAGTAATATTAATTAAAATATTAAAAAAAAAATTCAAAAAAAAGAAGTCAACGCCGGAGCAGTACTATTACTGTCTCAGATAGTTAAATTACCGTTGGAGACAATAATTTAGCAGCCAAAACAGTAATATTAAATAAAATAATCTTTTTAAGAAAAAAAATTGGAAAAAATTCAACGCTAGAGACTAACGGTTGACCTGCCAAAAAAAATTCAGAAAAAAAATATCAATGGCGGCTGACCGGCGGTGGCTGGTCAAAATTGGAATAATGGTCAAAATTGGTTAAATTATGAAATTGGGCTAAATTGGGGTGTATATCATGAAGTTAGAGTTAAATTAGGGTTTTCAAGGAATTGAGAGTAATTTTGGTATATATAAAAATGTTTTCCTTATTTGCAAATAAGTTTGAATGAACTCGAATTATTTGAAAGATAAAAAAGTTAAATGTCAATTTTTTTTAATTAAGTGTCATTGTCATGGCCGTATTTGCCATTTACCTATGTTTTAATGATGGTTATTTTGCGCGTTAAGAAAAAACTACATTGCCTGAGTATGTAGTCAAGACAATTAAAAGAGTGCAAAGGAAATTCCACGACTATGTCTGAGAGGCCTTTCATCGAATAGGTGGAATGCTTCAACGAATCTAAAGTTTTCAAGATACTGAGAAATCCTCTTTATTTTCTCGGCGAGAAGAAGGTGATGCTTGTTCTCGAGACATGGATTTTTGTCTTGGAGAAGAACAATTCTGACGTTTTGATTTATCACACGTTTAATTTTGTAACTAATTATGATTATAATAATATTTTGTTAACTATTTTCTTCATTTTTTACCTTTACGGCGGTGGTCTGGGTGTTGGAACTCAGGTTAGCTGACTCAACATAAGTTAACTTCAACATTAGTTGACATTTGACATTCTATATTTTTGTTTTTTCATTTTTTCCCCGGCAACGTGTTGTCGGAGTTCCGGTTAACTGTCTCATCGTAGTTAGCTTCAACATTAGTTGATATTTGACATTTCAACTTTTTCTTTTCTTTTTCCGGCAACAGGTCGTCGGAGCTCCGGTTAGCTAACTCAGCATAGTTAACTTCAATTTTAGTTGACATTTGACATTCCATTTTTTTTCTTTTTTATTTATTTATTTTTGCCGGCAACGGGTCGTCGGAGCTTCGATTAGCTGACTCAACATTAGTTAACTTCAACATTAATTGACACTTGACATTTCAATTTTTTTTTTCTTTTTTCTTTTTTCTTTTTCTTTTTTGTTTTCCAGGTAACGTGTAGTCGGAGCTCAACATCAGTTGACATTTGACATTCAATTTATTTATTTAATTTTTTTAGGAGGTGGGTCGTCGAAGCTCCAATTATGTGACTCAATATCAGTTAACTTCAACATTAGTTAACATTTGACATTCCATTTTTTTCGCGGCAATGGGTTGTCGGAGCTCTGGTTAGTTGACTCAACACTAGTTAACTTCAACATTAGTTGACATTTGACATTCAATTTTTTTTAAGTTGGTGGATCGTCGGAGCTCCAATTAGCTGACTCAACATCAGGTAACTTCAACATTAGTTGACATTTCATTTTTCTTTTCAATATTTTTTCGGTGGTTGGTCGTCGGAGCTCTGGTTAGCTAGTTAACTTTAACATTAATTGACGTCTCTCTTTTTATTTATTTTTTGATGGCAGGGTTACTCGAAACGCTCCTAGTCTCGATCAACCATGGGAGTCGATCTCGATGGACTTCATTAGTGCCTTGCCGACGTCCGAGGGATTCAGGTCTATCATGGTGGTGATAAATCGCTTTTCAAAGTAAGGGACATTCATAGCTTGCCCAAGGAATTGCACCGCGGAGGAGGCAACCCGGTTCTTTTTCAAGAACCGTACTGTATTGGGGACTACCTAGTAGCATCATAAGTGATCGAGACACGCTTTAGGGGACGTTTGTTGATGGAATTATTCAAGCTTTTAGGTTCCGAGCTTTGCTTCTCAACGAGTTTTCACCCCCAAACCTACAGGCAAACGGAGAGGGTGAACGCATAGCTTGAGTGCTACTTACGACACTTCGTAGGAGCCAACAAAAGGATTGGGCAAAGATCTTCGACGTGGCTCAATTTTCATATATTTTGCATTGGAGTGAAGACACAGGAAGGAGTCAACGCTTGCAACAGGACAACAACCGTTTATGCCACACACTTTGGCTACAACAATCGACGGGAGGAGTCCTGGGTCATTGAAGATGGCTAAGTCATGGGAGGAGCAAGCCGAATTAGCCCGAGCATGGCTTGAGAAGGCTAGGGACGAATGAAGAAATGGGTCGACGACAAGCGACGGCCACGAGAATTCAATCTTGGAGCACAAGTCATGGTGAAATTATTTTCCCAACAGTTCAAGGCATTGCAGAGCCTGCATAAGGGCCTTGTGCGAAGTATGAAGGACCATACTCGGTGATCGCCAAAGTCGGTAAGATATCTTATTGCCTAGATCTTCTAAGTTCATTGAAGATTCACCCGGTCTTCCATGATGACCCAAGCTGAGGAGAATCACACCGAGCACCACCCGTCATGACCAAGTCATACAACAAGGATATTGAAGAGGTGCTCGACAAGGAACTAAAGTGACTAGGGGTGTTCCACCAAGAACCCAATACCTCATCAAATGGAAGGGACTACCCGAGTCCGAGGCAACGGGGAGACTAAGAAAAATTTGTGGCAATTTCAAGATTGTCTCTACTTGTTCGAGGCAATGAGGACGTCGCCAGATCAGGCGGGAGGATGTTACGGCCCGCCAGTTTTGGCCCAACCATTTGCGTGGCAATGAGGACGTCGCCACATCAGGCGGGGAGGATGTTACGGACCGCCAATTTTGGCACAACCCTTTGTCAATTTTGGCCCAACCCTTTGCCAATTTTGGCCCAAGATTTAGCCCAAATAGGTTAGGCCCAAGTTGGCCAAAATGTAAATATGCTTAGTAAAAATTCTTAGATGATTCTATAAAATTTTCTAGAACCCTCCCCTCGTAGATATTTTGTTGGAATTTTTTGGAGTGTTCTAGTGAACAGCTCCTAACCCTTAGATCAAATAGATCTCCACCATCCATTGAGGGGGTGGTCTAGTATAAATAGGAGTAGGGACATCATTTGTAACCATCCAAGAAATCCAAGCAATTGTAAGCAATACAAGTATTTTCCTACAAAGCTCTTTTTTGTGTTCTTAAGTTCTTTGTTAGTATTCCATCACTTAGCATTCACAACACATTCGGGGGAGGCAGACTTAGCTATCGTGGGGGATTAAAATGAGCTAAGGCCGCATAGTTCGTTGTTAAGGGAACAAGTTCGTGACATAGAGCTCTCTCTAAAATTCAAAATGGAGTCGGCGAACATATTTTTTCCAAGAATCACCATTGTCGAAACTGTGAAAGAGGTCTGGTGTATTAGGTGATCTGACTTGTTAACAATAGAAGGGGTGATTCTTTGACAAATGATGGGTATGTAAAATTCACCAAATGGTGTTTGCCTTAAGGAGGCTAGATGATCTTCGGTTAGATGAACCTGATCACTCAAGCTAAAAAGTCTAGTGAAGCTTAATCTATACTGGGATCAAATACAAGGTGATCAAATACTTTTGTAAATGATAGTACAGTAGAGTATATTTAATGTTTTTAAATAGCATACCTGAAGCCCTCTTTTTGGGTTTTGGTGATTTGGCTTCTGGACGATCTGAGGAGGAAAAAAGTATAACAATAAATAACCGAATTGAAAACGGATATGTAATATATATAAAAGAAATATGAATTGGATAGAAGAAAAAACTTACGTGCTAATCACTGTCATATGCAGTAAATAGCACACAGACAAACAAGTTTTTTCAACAATGGGCTTGTGTAGACACGGCCACTGGCCGGGTTTGACCCGGACCCAGTCCGGATCCACCCTGTTGACCATGGACCCGACCAAGTATGGGTCGGTTACGGGTCCCGATTATTTGGACCTGGGTACCGATGGGTCTACCCGGTGGGGGGACCCCGACCCGAGGGCCCCTCAGGTCAACCTAGAATTTTGGATTTTTTTTTTGTCCAAAAATGCACATATGGGGGTTCGAACTCGGGGCAACAGGAAGAATGTGCAGCCCTTTACAATTGGGCCAAGCAACATATTTGATTAAAAGTAGACAATAAATATATATATAATATAAAACTCTGATTTAAAATGATAAATTTGTTAAATAAATTATTAATTTTCATATTAATTATTATTAAATAATTTTAATTAAATAATTAACAAATGCAATATAAGAAACTTTAAACAAAAAATATAGAATCACGGTTCAATACTTCAAAACATGTATTATCTTATAAATAAAAGAAAGAAACGCTAGGCAACCCTAAAAAACCCTAATGGTATTTCTGTAATTATATATTTTTAAATATTTGTTTTTTACTGGTTCATCAACACCATCCACTGGTTCATCAATATCACCACCAGGTTCATCAACATCACCAACGTGCCCAATTGCTTCATCTACTTCTGGAAATCATCTTCATATTCAAATTCCCCTACACTTTGATCAGATTGTTCTGCTTGTTCATAATGTTTTACACAAATTGCTGCAACCTTTTGATCATAAAGATAATTCACCAACTCTAAAGCATCATTGTCATATTGCATTAAATGCATAACACTAGAATCATGCAGCCAACTTCTATCATGAAAGAAATCATTCCCAATCATCAAAATGTATCTCCCTAGCCATTTGAGTTATCTCATACATTGACATTTCATCCACACAACAATGGTCAAAGTAAGTTATATTTCCACCAACATAGCAGGTCCCTCTCAAATCCATATTTTTTCCAGAATGAAGCATCATTATTGTGAAATTATCACTATTTGGGCCTGCCAAAGCATATAAAATACATTTTCAGAAAAAAAAAAATTGTAATATAGCAATGACAAAACATAAAAAATAGGACATGGAACATGTAAGAAACAGAAAAGTGGTCAATGTCTAGACAAATAGGTAACAACCAAAAAACATTATAAAAAAAAACACAAGTGTGGTCCTGCTTTACACTCTAAATACTATAGAATACAACAATTCATAAAATAACATTTGACAAAAAATCAACCAATTGCCACTGCATTGAATACATCGAACAAAAGTTTTTAAAATCAAAGAATAAATTAATACATTAAAAAGCAGAACATACCATAATCTGGAGCATTTTTTGTAAAATCTGCAGCGTCGTTACCCTCTCTCACTTTCCAAGTCATGATAAAGTGTGAAGATCTTCAGATTATCGCGAAATTGGAGATGAATCCTAAACCCTTGAAAAAGAGAAAAGGGGCTGATGAATTGGAATGTTTGAGAATGTGTGAGGATGTGTGAATGTCAACGGCTATTAGGGCTCAATATCTTAGGACTGGAAAAGACAACATTAGCCTTGAGTTTAGCATGTGCAACGCATGTAGGTTGAGAACCGGTCATTTTGACCTGAAAAACGGGTAAAAAGGGGCAAAGTGGCACAATTAACTGAGTACAGCAAAAAACAAAATTGTTCAGGTGATGATCCGCAAAAACTTAAAATGTTTAGGTGGTTTAATACTATTTACTCTTAAAAATAATATTAGTTTAGTGATGATATATGGTATTTTTCCTTTAGTGTTCAGCACATCGTTTTGTCTTGCGTGTATACGTTTTATCTCCTTTGATTTCTTACATGTAGTATTGTTGTTTGAGTATTGTACATCACTGATTGGACGTCATTAATAATAAACTTGCATGTTATTTGAATATCAGTTGCGTAAATTATTTGTTACCGTGTTTGTTATTAAGTCAATTATTTTTCATAACATTCACATAGTGTGTAGGACCGGCAATTGAGCCGGGCCTACCCGAAGCCCGATAGCTCTGCCCGATTTTATTTGAGCCGAGCCGCAATAATTGTGAGCCGGGCCGAGTTTGAGCCGTCTCATTAAACCCGATTAAATTAATATATATATATATATATATATATATATATATATATATTTGTTATCTTTTTTTTTTTTATTTCAGGTCTCAAGATTTTCGAAAAGAGTTAGAGGACCTTTAGAATTGCTTCTAGTTATTTTATTTTATAATTTTTTTTCATTTTGGACTCGGACGTATTTTTTAGTATAATTAATTAATGATTAAATATTTACAACATTAAGCTTTATTTGTTTTAATGAACAAGCTATGATTTTTTATTTATTTTTTTATTTTTTTAATCTTATTTTCATTTTCAATGAATATTCTAGATTTTTTTCTTAGACCGAAAAGTTTTTTTTTTCTTTAACATGTCCGACTGCAAAGTTGTAAAATATGTAATTTTTTTATTGTCTGATATAAGCCCGATATAATCCCGAAGCCCGAAAAAATATGTGAGCCGAGTTTGAGCCTATAGGCATGATGCCCGATGGTATTTGAGCTTGAGCCTATAATAACGAGGCCCGATAGTATATGAGGTTGAGCCTACCCAAGCTCGGCTCACACGGCCCGATTGCCAGCCCTAATAGTGTGGTACATTGTATTCGATGAAATAGTTGTACCATATGTTTTAAATGATTGCATTTAATTTTCATATCGCTTACATTCTCATTTTGAACTGACATCCGTATAACGCACGCGTAAAATACTTGTAACATAAAACCTCACAACATAAATTATATCATTATTACTGAATTATGGAACATTCAAAATATTTTAGACGTAACTACAAAGTACAATTGGGTTTTTGTGCATAAGTCTCCAACCAATCATCTTTGTTATTCTAGGTTTATGGGCTATATCTCTTTCACCAATATGCCCATCTCTTTAATATTTATTATAAATAAAGGAAATATCCATGTATATGACAATATTACCCCAACACTTTATACCCAATTCTTAATTATAACCCCAATTTAATCAATTTTGTCCACAAAAGTCCAATTTTGACCACAAAAATCCAATTTTGACTTTTTTTTTTCAATTTTTTTTTGCCGCCGGATTCCGGGGTAGACTTTTCGATTTTTTTTTTCTTTTTCTTGCGGATTTTTTCGCCAGTCTCCGACTTTGACTTTTTTTTTTGTTCCGAATTTTTTCGCCGGTTTCCAGCGTTGACCGGCGGTCTCCGGCGTTGACTTTTTGTAGTGTTTTTTTTTTCTTTTTACGTCCCCCGCTAAACGTTGACCGTAATTGTGCTGTCACTGACAGTAAATTAACGTAATTATACTGCTAATGACAGTTAATTAACGTAATTGTACTGCCGTTGACATTACATTTATGTAATTGTTCTGTCGTTGACAGTAAATTAACGTAATATTATTAATTTTTATTTTTTGTTATTTTTTTTATTTTGTCTGATTTGTTGACAAGTCAACGTAATTATATTACTGTCGTTGACAGTAAAACAATTGTAAATACAATAATATTACTGTCAACAACATCAATATTATTATTTTTTTTGGGTTTTTTTTGTTTTGTTTGAGTTATTCATGGAGAAACGTAATAATATTACTCTCTATTATTGTAATATTACTGTAAACACAATAATATTACTGTGGTTGACGGTAATATTACTGTTGTTATAGTAATATTGTTGTCAACCACGTCAATATTATTATTTTGTTTGGATTTTTTTGTTTGTTTGAGTTATTCACGAAGTAACGTAATAATATTACTTTATATTATTGTAATATTACTGTGGTTGACGGTAATATTATTGTTGTTATAGTTATATTATTGTCATTCACAGTAATATTAATTCTTTTGGTATTTTAGTATGTTTACATTTGTTGAATGGTCAACATAGTAATATTACTCTATTATACAATAATGATGAGTTTTGTTGTGTTAATATTACTGTGCTAGAGATTAATATAGCAATATTACTGTGTTAAACTGTAGTTTAGTTAATGTTACTGTGTTTAACAGTAATATAGTTAATATTACTGTCAATCACAGCAATATTGTTGTTTAAACGAAAAAAAAATGTTACAGAAAGAAGAAAAAAAAATCAAAAAAGTCAACGCCGGAGACCGGCGTTGACCGTCGCGGCGAAAAAATCTGGAAGAAAAAAAAATTGAAAAGCCAACGCCAGAGACCGGCATTGACCGCCGGTCAACGCCGGAATCCGGCGGCAAAAAAATGTTTTTAGAAAAAAAAATATTTTGGGTCGAAATTGAATAATTTGTGAAATTTGGGGTCAAATTGAGGTTAAATTAAATTAAGGATGAAATTGGAGCATATTAAAGTATGATGGGCTATTTTAGTCTTTTACAAAAATCTGGATCATGTGTGGACTTATTTGTAAATGAGTATTTTTTGTCTGGATTTCTTTATGAATAAGTACCCATTGATGAGCTTATTGTAATGACCCCAAGTACAATTAGTTTGAACTAATAATAATTACTTAGCATACTAGCTTCACTATTTATATTAAAAAAAAAATTGTTATTAAAATTAAAATTTATTTTTATTTATTAATAATATTTCGGTACTGAAACCAATATCTTTCGGTACTATATGGTGTGAACGTGTGGTATAATTAAATATTTGTATACATCAATTTAATAGGGACTTGCTTTTTACGGTTGGAAAATTGTTACTTGCGGTTTAATATTAAAATACTTTCTCTCTCTAGAAAGAGAAGCTTTTGAAGGGAATTTGCTTAAAAATCATTCTTCTTGGTGTGATATACGAACACAAATGAGCTCATCGGATGAAAATTGGGATACCGGACATAACGAGGTAAAAATTCCGTCTTCTCGATCGAAAAAACTGGGCGAAACGTGTAAACGCCCAACTTGGGCGCCCATTCATGCAGTGCACGCCCAAGTTGGACGTACAGTTGGCTGCTCTACGCCCATTCATGCAGTGCTCGCCCGGTTAACGCCCAAACCGAGCGTTTGCTACTCAAATCAACGCCCAAGATGGGCGCCCATGGGTGTTTGAACGCCCGAATCGGGCGTTCGAACACCCCATGAGCGCCCATCTTAGGAGTTCCCCATATATTTTGCGGAAAAAAGCCCCTACAATTCGATTTGTAGGGGCTTTTAACATGAAATAGGTTCCGTAATCGACATGGGCAATGCATATTATATAAAATAGTCGAAATTACCTTAAAAAATCGAAGCTCAACCCTTCTTAAAGCTTGATTTCGAATTTTCGAAATTTTTTTTTCGCTATTTGCTTTTTTGGGGCTTTTGGGAAGTTTTTCCAGGATTTTGGGTTCTATAGAGAAACAATTATGAACCGCAAATAGCAATTTCTTAACCGTATATTTATAAAATTAGCAGTCACAAGAACCTAGCACAACATTATGCCAAACCAGGGCTCAGTTTCAACGATCAGAAACTACTTACAACTTCTCGAAGGCTGCATCGAATCAAAATCACTCAAACAAGGCAGAGTAATCCATCAATGCCTGCTCAAATCCAACGGTGAAGATTTCAGCGCCCAATCATCAACCCTAGACAAGCTCACTCGTCTCTACATTTCATGCAAGAAGCCTCAACTTGCTCACCGAGTCTTCAACTCAATCCCAATTCAAGAAAGGAAGAACAAGACTATATTATGGAACCAAATGATCAGAGCTTACGCGTGGGACGGACCATTCGAGAAAGCCGTCGATTTGTACGATGAGATGGTGGGTTCTGGGATCACTCCGACAAAGTACACCTACCCTTTTGTGCTCAAGGCTTGTTCTGCTTTGCTGGATGCGGAAACTGGTGTCAAGATTCATGCGCATGCGAAAAGACAGAGTCTTGACGGTGATGTTTATGTGTGTACTGCGTTGGTGGACTTTTATCTGAAGTGTGGCCGTTTGGGGGATGCGCGGGAAGTGTTCGACGGAATGCCTGAGAGAGATGTTGTGGCATGGAATGCTATGGTTTCGGGTTTTTCGTCGCACGGGTGTTACTGGGATGCTGTTGGGTTAGTTTTGGAGATGCAGCACCAAGGGATGGAACCTAATTCTTCCACGGTTTTGGCTGTTTTGCCTGTAATTGGGGAGGCGAGTAGATTGAACGAAGGAAAGGCTGTTCATTGTTTTTGCTTTAGAAAGGGTATTAAGTTTGATGTCATGGTTGGGACTGCGATTCTTGATATGTATGGGAAATGTGGGTTGTTGGTTTACGCAAAGAAGATTTTCCATGGATTGACGATAAAAAACGAGGTTACGTGGAGTGCTATTATCGGAGCTTGTGTTACCTGTAATTCTATAGGAGAGGGTTTGGAATTTTTCGAAAAAATGAGGATGGAGTTGTACGGTAGTCCTTCACCTGTTATGCTTGCGACGGTAGTTCGTGGTTGTGCGAAGCTGAACGATTTGAACATAGGGAAGCAGCTTCACTGCTACACGATTAAGTTGGGGTTTAATTCGGAATTAATGGTCGGAAACACACTTCTTTCGATGTACGCAAAATGTGGGTCAGTAGACGATGCGATGAAATTCTTTGAGCCAATGCAGTTCAAAGATTCCGTTTCTTACAGCGCTCTAATCTCTGGATGTGTACAAAATGGTTACGCCGAAGAAGCTCTACAAATGTTCAACAAAATGCAGCTTGCAGGTGTTGTGCCAGAATTGGCGACCATGATGGGCTTTCTGCCAGCGTGCTCTTATTTATCCGCATTGCAACATGGAATATGTGGGCACAGCTATTCAGTGGTACGTGGATTCGCATCGGATATCTCGATTTCCAATGCTCTAATTGACATGTACAGTAAGTGCGGTAAGGTGGATTCCGCTCGGCGTGTGTTCGATAATATGTCTCACAGAGATGTAGTCTCGTGGAATGCAATGATCGTAGGCTATGGTATTCACGGCTTGGGAAAAGACGCGATTACTTTATTCCAACAAATGCAAAATGGGCCCCACAAACCGGACGATGTAACGTTCATTGCTCTCCTCTCAGCTTGCAGCCATGCAGGGCTTGTTACAGAGGGGAAGCATCTATTTCTCGTCATGAGTAAAGAATTTAATATTGCTCCAAAAATGGATCACTATTTTTGCATGGTCGATTTGTTGGGTCGTGCGGGTTTTTTAGATGAGGCTCACAAACTCATTAAAACGATGCCGTTTGAGGCAGATGCTCATATATGGAACGCGTTACTCTCGGCTTGTAGGACCCACAAAAATATTGAACTAGGAGAAGAAGTTTCTAGTAAAATCCAGGCTGTGGGACCCACAAGCACTGGAAATTTCGTTCTGTTGTTTAATTTGTACACCACTGCTCGAAGATGGGACGATGCTGCGAATGTTCGGATCCACCAAAAGGAACTAGGGTTCAAGAAAAAACCGGGGTGTAGTTGGATAGAAGTGAATGGGAATATTCATGCATTTGTCGGAGGCGATTTGTCTCATAAAGAATCGTACGAAATATATAAGAAATTGGAGGATCTTTTTACGGAAATGAAAAGATTGGGTTATAATACGGAGTCCGATTTCGTTTACCATGATGTGGAGGAAGAGGAGAAAGAAAAGATTCTTCTCTATCACAGCGAAAAGCTTGCTGTTGCGTATGGACTTATTAGTCTTAAAGAAGACAAGCCTATTGTTATTACAAAGAATTTGAGGGTTTGCGGAGATTGTCATACTGCTCTGAAATATATAACAATTATTACTAAGAGAGAAATAACCGTTAGAGACACGAGCCGATTTCATCATTTTAGAGATGGAATATGCAGCTGTGGAGAGTTTTGGTGACACACAAATTTCAATATCATTTCTTCTAATTGTACTAACTGATAAAGAGAGCTTCAAATATGTCGTATTTGGTTATATTGTCGGTAGCCTTGAATATTAGTTTAATTCCTTGTATTGTTTGTAGTTCGATTAAATGAATGCTCGCTTCATTTTTTTGAGGTAAATAATCTCCTACACGCAACACCATGTGACGAGCATTCGGTATAGCATCCTCCTAATTTTATCCGCACGCAATAATGCAGATACGCTGCGAATTAACTTAGTATGCGTTTTTTATTTTTTAATTATTTTATAAAACTAGACAGGTGCACGTGCGTTGCACGTGCTTTATTAATTTTCTTATGTATTTATAATTTTGCTTTTCACTTGCTATATTGCCGTAATTTAACAAATTTTCACCAATTTCTATGTTATCTCCCAATTATCTGCTTCTTTATTGCTTTCTTTGATGATAATTTAGGCGTTGCAACACCCAATTCCGACTCCAATGCCCAAATTCGCCATCTCGAACCCGCCTCAGTTGTCAAGGCGTCCCTTGTCGCCACAGGCACTAAAATCTCCAATAATTTCAATTCTACCTTAAAAAATTTGTAAGCATTCCACCACCACCGAAACAATCTTCTATCCTCAATCCATTGCCGACGAGGCATCCGTCTTCATTTCACTTTCCTCTTCCTTGCCCCACGCACACTGCCAAGACCCGACGGCGGAGCGCCTCTCAAGCTTCTAGAGCTACTCCCCAAATCATCAAACTCTTATCCGTAGATGGCGAAATTAACTTTTTCCCATGTTGTGATGAACTTGTCTTCATCAAATCCCTAAGTTAGCTTTCTAGCAAACTTGGCAAATACTGATTATTTACTGAGTGTACACCCTTGTTGCATTGATGGATTGAAAAAAGAATGAAAATAGCAAATGTTGTGTGTATATTATTTCCAGAAAGAAGTAGCATGTTAATGGTAAACATGAGTAAACAAAAAAACATTTTCTCTCGCTTGTTCAACGAAAATAGAACCTGGGATAGTTTATATCATATACATATTCTTCTACTTGTTGTGATGACTACCTTTTGTTAGAAAACAAAATTTTGAGAAACATAATCCCCCAACACACCCACCCTCTGCATTTCACATCATAAAAATTGTTCCGTTTCATGCGATATCAAATAATAAAAAAATTAAACAAAATAATACAAGAGTTATACTATGACGCAAAAGACCAAAAAAAAAAAGACAGAAATAAAGGTAAAATTGTATAGATAATCTTCCAATATCTTTCTTTGAATTGTTGCTTACGTATTTAGTAAAAATATCGAATCTTATATTGTATGATTTAGGACTGATAGTCAAGTTATTACATGTATTTAAGAAACTTATTGACCTACTAATAAAATAGTTATGGTATTCGGTCACATAAATATTAAAACCTAATTATTTAAGATGATCAGAAAAACTGCAGGTCCGGCACTTACCTGTACATTCACCCGTTAAAACCAACATCTCTTTTGAAACTTGAAATACAAGGTTACGCCTTTGTCCATTGAAAAAAATGTATTCCATCTGCCACAATCCTGGAAATAAAAACTTATTATGTATTAGAAGCATAGAATCGGTAAAACATAGTATCAATAGACGCATCTATTGATACTAATTAAGCCAAACATGAAACTTTAGTAAATTGCCAAACTATTTACTAATGAAGTTAAGAGAAAGGCAACAATTATTCTTATATATTAGTTTCAATTTTATAAAATCACCTTAGCTCCAATTAATGGATTGTACAAGGATACTCAACCGACTATATATTCTATGTACGTAGTGTTCATGTATTGCTTATTAATCAATGAATAATTAATTGTTAATTATCATTTGGTTAAATCGTCAATGAAAGGTCATTTACAACTTACAAGGTGAAAAAAAAAATAGAGAAAAGGAACATGAAAAGATGTAACATAAACGTAAGAAGTCTCCCATGTATTGTATTAATTAGTTTAGAAGAATTTTGTTTGTGTAATGATTAATTATTACTAATAAATATTACCTAATTAACCTTCAAATGTATCTATCCAAAGGATATTATTGTCCATGCAAAAAATGGAAGAAACCTCTCATAAGATTCACATTTTTATAAGGAGTATAGATAAGTTCATAGCAATTGTATTTGATAAAATATCTCTGTTTTTCCCATAAGTTGTTATATCATTTTTTCCATGTTTTCTAGATATCTAAATCAAACCTTTGAAAATTCATATATGCATATGTTTTTAGTGGTGTATGTTGAAATCTGAAAGATGACATCTGCAAATATACATCTTATATATAAAAGAAAGAAACGCTAGGGCAACCCTGAGAAACCCTAATGTGATATTTGTAATTTTTGTTTTTATTAGCATATTATTTGTAATTTTTTATTTATTTCCGATCTCAATTTTTTTTCCGAGTTTTATCACATTTTTAATATTATTTTATTTTTTTTCCGAGTTTTATCACATTTTTAATATTATTTTATCTCTATCATATTTTTGTAATTTTTTATTTATTTTCGATCTCAATTTTTTTTCGTTTTTATCTGCTGCATATTATTTGTAATTTTTTATTTCTTTTCGATCTCAATATTCTTTCCGATTTTTATCACATTTTTAATATTATTTTATCTCCAACATATTACATATTTGTAATTTTTTATTTTTTTCCGATCTCAATTTTTTTTCCGAGTTTTATCACATTATTAATACTATTTCATCTCCAGAATATGTTTTGTAATTAATTATTTATTTTCGATATCAATTTTTTTCCGATTTATATCACATTTTTAATATTATTTTATTTCCAGCATATTTTTTTTATCACATTTTTAATATTATTTTATCTCGAGCATATTTTTTGTAATTTTTATTTATTTTTTATCTCCATTTTTTTTTTTGATTTTATCACATTTTTAATATTATTTTATCGCCTGCATATCTTTTGTAATCTTATATCTTATATATAAAAGAAAGAAACGCTAGGGCAACCCTGAGAAATCCTAATGTGATATTTGTAATTTTTGTTTTTATTATTTTCGATTTAAAATCGAAAATATCTCCTAAATATTATTTTAAATATTATTTTAAATATTATTTTTGATTTTTATCTCCTAAATACTATTTTCGATTTGTATTAGATTTTTATCTCCTAAATATTATTTTCGATTTTTATCAAATTTTTATCTCCTAAATATTATTTTAAATATTATTTTCGATTTGTATCAGTTTTTTATCTCCAAGATATTATTTTAATAAAAAACGCTAGGGCAACTCAAGAAACCCTAATGTCATATTGTAATTTTTTCTTATATATAAAAGATATTTTCGATTTGTATTAGATTTTTATCTCCTAAATATTATTTTCGATTTTTATCAATTTTTTATCTCCTAAATATTATTTTCGATTTGTATCAATTTTTTATCTCCAAAATATTATTTTAATTATTATTTTTGAATTTTATCAAATTTATATCTCCTAAATATTATTTTAAATATTGTTTTCGAGTTTTATATAAAAAATATCTCCTAAATATTATTTTTCAATTTTTATCTCCTAAATATTATTTTCGATGTTAATCAAATTTTTATCTCCTAAATATTATTTTAACTAATATTTTTGATCTTTATCATATTTTTATCTCCTAAATATTATTTTAATTATTATTTTCGTATTTTATCAACTTTTATCTCATTAGCATTATTTTAATTATTATTTTCGATTTTTATTAAATTTTTATCTCTTGAATATTAATTTAAATATTATTTTCAATTTTTATCAGATTTTTATCTCCTATATATTATTTTTCGATTTCTTATCTAATTTTTATCTCCTAAATATTTTTTTAAATATTCTTTTCGATTTTTATCAAATTTTTATCTCCTAAATATTATTTTCGATTTTTATAAGATTTGTATCTCTTAAATATTATTTTCGATTGTTATCAATTTTTTATGCCCGAACCAGCCAAATCACTCCTATTTTCAGCCATAGATATCTCTAATGCACAAACAATTAAATCTCCTAAATATTGTTTGATCTCCTAATTTTCAGCCATAAACATCTGAACACTAAATATTATTTTTTGATGATAAAATACTAATTATTCATTATTGTATTCCCAAAGATAGACGATTCCCAAAGACTTTCCTTAAGACTCTTAACACTTTCAACTTCTCTCTTCCACTTCAGCACGTTTGTGTTTGCTCTTCTTATTTATATCCACTCTACAACATTCGAATTTTATTTCTTCATCCTACCTAAGAGGCTTCTTCTTTTAGTAACCCGACTTTAGAATTTTTGTCTTATTTTCTTCTTCATCCTATTGACTGTGTGGTAATTAGTTTGCATTTTTTTACATCATGGCTTATAGGTAATTTCATTTTGTTAAATTATGTGTTTCATTAATTTATACCAAAGATTTCAAATTTTGTGTATAACAATTATTTCCTTTTAGATGTTATTGGACATGTTATAGAACTGGATGATTGGAGAGAACTAAGCAAAAATGGGCGGAGCCACAAGCTATTGGAAGTCGGCCTTCAAGACATATTGTTTGTATGGATATTTAATTTATTGTTTATATTTATTTTTGTTTCTTAATTTTCCAATATAATTGTTAATTCCAGTGACAAAACAGGACCAAAACGAGGCAGTGAAGAAGGGCTTTATTACGAGCAAGATGTACAGATGGCCTTTTACGTTGGTATGTTGTCGATAGTTTAGTTTTGATTAGGTTAAGTAAGTTATTAAATCTAATTACTTTTAAACTCAACATGAAAGACATAGTTGATGATTTTGTTTTTGGTTCAATTTTTCAATCTAATGGTATTAGTTGATTCAATTTATTTGGAAAATTATTCAACAGTAAAGTTATTTGTTCGTTTGTTTTTTTTTTTTTTTTTTTTTTTTTGTGTAGTATACTTAGTAATGTTCCACTGATGAATTATTAATGAATGATTATAGCAATATTTTGATCATACGATACATCAAACGTTTGTTTATATTCTTACAACATCAAAACAATGTAATTTGTTGCCCCGTGCATCGCACGGGGACAATTACTAGTATGAACTAAAGAACCAAGCTACAAACTTCTGCTCTACAGCTTCTTTTTTATTAGAATGTTTGGGTAAGCTTATAAGATGTTAAAAAAATGGTATAAGATGTTTAAGAACTTATAACCTTTTCCAAAGTGTTTGGCATTTTTTTTTTAAAATAAGCTGTAGGAGAGCAAATAAGATCTTTTTTAAAAAGTACTCATACCCTATCTTTTTTTTAAGATCTTCTAATGAATAAAAATAGCAAATAAGCTCATTATCCAAACAGTTTAAAAATTAATTCTAAAAATAAGATTGTTTATCAACTCTTAAAACATCTTATTAGACGTAAGAACTTATCAGTTTTTCAAATTAAGCTTAGCCAAATGGGCCACCAAGTCCGGTCTTAAACTTTCATTTAACTAAACCAAAAAAGAAGAAAAAAGAAAAAGAAAAAGAAAAAGAAAAAGAATACCTCAACGCTTAAGCAGAGCACTTAGATACTGAAACATACTGTGCTGCATCCGAAACTCGCTCTTCTCCACATCACCAAATCGATCTTCATCATCCTCCACCGACGACTCGCATTCGCTCTCGCACTCGCTGTCACTATCACTATCACTCGGCACCCTTTCCCGCGCTTCTTTTCCCTCAACAAGTAAACCGAGAGACTCGCAATAGGGGCCCACGTAAAACGAGTCTTTCGTACCAAATATGCCAAGATCCTTACTATTCCCCATGATATGATCATACGATAGTAACCCTCGATTCCTAGCAGTCAAAAGCACATCGCCATTTGCTCTAAAACCAAGAATCAACCCAAGTCCTTCAAGATCAACATAGTATCGTTTGCTCCATGACTCCACATCACCATATTTCTTCATCACCCAAATGCAGCAACTCTTGCTCCCAACACGTTCGTCGTACTGAACAACCGCGAGCGAACCTTCTAGAGAAACGACGTTCAAATTAATCGGAAGCTCGTCTTTTAACGGATTAGGCAATTCCATTTCGTCAAACACTTCTTGGCTCAAGTTGAACAACATTATTATGTTTTCCACCTTATCGTGCTTCCCCATATTTCTGTACGCAACCCAATGCACACTCCCATAAATCACAACCTGCGACCAAAAATACTCGACAACACAATTCTTCGGGACTTCACCATTAAAGGTGCGCCAACTCCCGGTTTTAACCGCATAAACCTCAACTGCAGGGGGGACCAAATACTCGTAATCCTCTTGAATATAACATATCCTCACAACCTTGTAGTCGTTATTTTGGACATCAAATCCAAAACCAAGAACAAACATCACATGCGAAGCGACGTTCTCTTCGGGCATAGGCAAAGTGAGTTTTCGCTTGATGGTCGGATTCCATAGAACGATGGAGTAAGCTTGCCCGAATAGATCGTCCAATAGGCAGAGCACACCATTGGAAGAACCCACGATCCGGTAATAGAAACGCGTGTAGTCACGAAAAGGATATTCTATTTGGATGCTTTTTTCATCGGAGAAGTGTTTGTCGTCGTGGTGCACTGAGTAGACCTCACTGTTTTGGGCCTTTGAATAACGCCTGACGATGATTTGGGATTCGGAGAGCGAGGCTTGTTGAGTGTGGATTGAGATGAAGAATGGGCTTGTGATTATCGAATTCCACGATTTCGAAACGCAACGGAACCTTACAAGAGATTTGGGAGGCAGCTTTGTCATGATCTTGATCAACACTTCTTCAGGTAAATAATCAGACATTTTTTTTATTTTAATATTTTTCAGATGATGAAATTTTATTTTTCAGAAAACCTTTGGAATTGGATTTAAGAATGGCTGGTGGTAAATTTGGTCACAGTTTGAATTTTGAAATATATGAAATCAGATATATGGGCTTAGTAGGATTGAAGGAATCTTTTACCGAAGACTAGAATTGACAAAAAGCATGTCATTTTGAAAAGGTTACCTTAATATTTATTGTCCATAATATTACAGGGCTTTTGCAAAAGTTGAAAAATAAATAAATAATTTGGAACGTTCTGTTTATACAAACTTGTAATTACACTGCAAAATTTGAAATACTATTCCCATAATTTACATTTTCTAGTTATTGTGTCAACCTCGTACATTATTTTTTTTTTTTTTTTTTCAAAAACCAACCTCATCCGTGCTGAACCAAGTGAAGAGCACCGGCGAAGCCAGAAATTCATCACTAGAGGGACGGAATATACATATACAATTTTCAATATAAAATAAACGTAAATAAACTAATGACAACTACAATTGTTTTAAGAGTAGCTAGCATTGGATATTGTTACAGGAAAAAATAAATTATTAGGGGTTCGAAGGCAGCCACCTAAGAAAAAATTCCAAAATTGAGATTTCTTTTTTCATTTTTTGACAAATCGAGAAGTGGACAAATAAAAACTTAGGACATTTTTTTTGAGTTAATTAGATAATAAAAATTGAGTCGATTTAATTTATATATAGGTCTAATATAGTGAATTAAAATTCAATTGAGGGTGAATTTGATTCCATCCTTGACCAAGGGTGGACCCGCCCCAAGTAACAATTTATAATTTCTTTATCCTGTTTGTTTACTCTTTCTCTCAGACAAATTCATAAAACTACTTACTTTTAATTTTTTTATACAATTAATTGTTAAAAATTATAAAAGCACAATACAAAGATAATAAAAATTAAAATATACTAAATCCCGCCCTTAATTCAAAAAGTGTCTCCCTCTAGTTCTCTCACAAGTTTCTTGGGGTTGTCTAGGGTCCGAGAGGGTATGTACTACTCGGACCCAAACGATTGAATATCAACCAATAAAAATGTGACACGTATGATTTGTACGAACCCCATAAAAAAAGTACGATACCTACCTTATACGTGAAATTACATAAAAATCCCTATAACTAAAACTTAAGTAATAATTAATAATAATTAATAATTAAGATGTAATTACTGTTATATAAATTATAATTAATAATTAAGATGTAATTACAACAGTAAAGACGTAACATAATTTAATTCTTCTTCTTCCTTAATTCTTCTGTGTTTTTTGAACCCTAATTATCAACAGACAAAACGTTTTTCATTTTTCATCTTCTGACGATCCCGCCATAGCCGTCAAGCACTACGCTCAGATTTCTCCTCTCCAGCCGATTGTAAGTTATTTAATTTTAGTTCCAACAGATTTTAATTATTCTTCTTTTAATTTCTCATGCAACCAAAAAAAAAGAAAAAAAAAGAAGCCCTAGCTGTTCTTTAATTTTCTATTAATTATGTGTACTAAAATATTACAAATTCAGTTAATTCTGTTTTTTTTTTGTCCGAAGGGTGCAACATAAAAACTAAATCTTGATTGTAAGATGTGTGGCCATGGAAATGTATGTAACATTATAATTTATGTGATACACTCATTTGTTTTCACCTCAGTTTTTTTTATATGCAGTCCTTTTTCAAGTTGTCTGCTGCTTCATTGCATAATAAATGAACCTCCCTTGCATCTTGTTGCCATTATTATTTCATTTCTTTTAAATTTTTAATCCAGCCAAAAAAACTAAAATTAGAATTAAAATTAAAATTCATTGCAGCAAGAAGGTGAAGAAAGAAAGCATAAGGGAAGACGAGGAGGGCAGAGGGCTTTGGGTTGGAGAGCTCTGCGTGAAGAAGAAAGAAGAAAGTGGGAGAGGAGTGATGACATTTTATTATTTTTAATTTCCAATACTTCCCATTAATTTTCAAAAATACATTTTATAATATCAGCATTACCCTATATTTTATATTATGGTTAAATACAAAAACACCCCTGTACTATAGACATTGTATCAAATACCCCCTGTACTATACATAAATACTAAAACCCCCTACTGTTATATTTTTTCTAAAATCTAACGAAAATACCCCTGCTAAGCCAATAAATATAAGGGGTTGTTTGAGCTACCATTTTCGGTCAACTTTATGTGGAAAATTTTGGTATTTATATTTTTTCTCAAAAACATCTAATTGCTTAGATTTTTGAAAAAAAAGTAATGTAAGGGGGTTTTTTATATTTATGTATAGTACAAGGGTATATGATACAAAGTTCATAGTACAGGGGTGTTTTTGTATTTAACCCTTTATATTATTATATATAACTAAAACAATGGAATCTCGTATAAAATTTACTAATTGTTTAAATCAAATTTCACATTCCAATCTTCAAATTCAAATTTCTGATTTGTTTTAATTTTTTAGTTCTTCCAAAAAATATTTAAAAAAAACCTATTCATATGAATGGCAACGGGTCGGTTATGGGGCATGTTTGCTTAAATCCGAAATCCGGTCCGTGAAAATTATATAAAAATCCAGACTCGCCCCAACCTGTTTTTGCTTAGAAATTACATGCCAAGGAAAATTGAGAGAGAGAGAGAGAGAAATTAAAGGGTGTCTAATTTTCTTGCTTCATACAATTGAAAAAGAATCGAAGAGAGCAAACGGGATTTTTTCATGTCTGTGCCGCTGTCACCATGTACACGCAAAAAGTGAACGTCTCCTTCCTCCGGTTTAAGTGGATCGAAAAATATTATTCCATCCAACCGATATAACAACTCAGTCCTAAATCTTTTCATTTCCACATTCTGCCAATATATATAAATTGGAAACTAATTAGACAATATAATATAAAGTATACAATATATACACACAAAAAAAGGCTAAACTAGTTACCTGATTCATGGCCTTGATAGAAACATCGTTTTTCCGATCTTTAAAAAACGTAGAAGCAATTCTACGTTTATTGCCCAGCTCCGATGTGAGGATAATAATACTTCTCCGAAATTCCACACCGAGACCCTCACAATCGTCTAAAATACCCTTATCGAAAATATCCAACAAACACTTGTAAAATATACCGTGAGCAAATTCGACTCCATCGATCAACACAACCATGCATGGATTCTCCTTCACTTTACCGATAAGTGATTCCTTCTCTTTCTTACCACCTTTATAGTTCTCGTCTAGTTTGATATACGTGAAGAACGAGTCACCCAGTGTGTCGCCCAGGCAGCTGATCAGCTTCGTTTTAGCCTCGTGGTTCAAACCTTCAAACATGTAATTTCTCGGGGGCAAATTAGGCAATTCTAATGAACTATCGCTCATCTCGACTAGAGCATCTACTATAGCCTTAACCGCTTTACCAATACCAATTTTATTAGTTTTTTGCAGTGATTTGCTAACGAATTTGAACTTCTCTTGCTCTTCAGCTGTAGGAAAATGACCGCTCGATGCTATCTATATGAATGCGTAACATAAAACGGAAAAAACCGAATCATTTCTCAAGGTGATATTGAAAAAAAAAGAGTAACAAAATAAGAGCAGTCAGCTTGTATTATAACGAATCGTTAAAAAAAACCCATATTAATTTTTTTGGATAAAAACCCCCATAATTCATTGTTTTAGCACACAACCCCCTATGTACAGGGGCACTAATTGGTAAAATAAATAATTAAATCATAGGGGAGATTTTTGCTACAAAATAACATAGAGTAGTTTTTTTAGCAACTCGATATAATAGAGTGGTACTACTTTCAATAAAATCAAAATAAATTATTACCTCTTTGTCCACCTCTCTCGTTGGAGATATGTTGTAACGCACCGCTATCTCATTGCACGCTTTTGACACTAACTTTTCTTGGTCGGATTCCGGTAAGTCCGAGAATTGACGTCGTAATTGCATTACCTTGTTCTTCGTTTCTATTAACATCTTTATATTGGCCATAAATTCATCAATTGTGAAGTTGATAAGAAAAAAAGAGTAACAAAATATGAGCAGTAGAATAAATATAGGGGAAAATACAGTTTTCATCCTTCAAGTTTGCACCGATTTCACATTTGGTCCCCCATATTCACAAAAAAATAAAATAAATAAATAACACATTTAGTCCCTCATATTTCAAAAATTCAACAATTTTAGTCATTTCCGTCAGTCATAACGGAATCAAGCATGTGCCCATCACTGCCTTAACTAACGGACTAAAGATAAGTGGACAAAAATGACCAAAAATATTAAGTTATTGAATCATGTATGGGGACCAAATGTGAAATAGGTGGAAAGTTGAGGGATGAAAACTGTAATTTTCTCAATAAATATATTACCTCTTTATATGCATGAAGAGATATTGCATGCACTAGTAGCCCATCGCATGCTTCTAACAACAAGTTATTCAACGGAGATAAATTTTGTCCGGATTCAGTCAAGTCCGAAAATTGACGCCGTAAGCGAAATATCTTGGCCAATGCTTCCATAGTTGTTTTTATATCGGTGATAAATTCATCGAATGTTCCGTCTTTGAAGTTGAAATATTGACAGGCCACACTCTTCGGATCGTGTGGCTCAACTCTAAACGATAAGTTTGATGATCCAACACATGTGTCGACACATACAAAAGCGTTATCGAGATCTTTTGCGATTAACGATAACGGAGATATGATGTGCTCAATTAGTGCCTTTTTGATAGCATTTCCATCTTCTCCAATCTAGCAAAGAAACAATATATTTATTAATTTTGGAAAATTACAATTTTCACCCCTCAAGTTTACCTCGATTTTGACATTTGGTCCCTTTAGTAGTTTGTTCACGAATAACCAAACCTAGTCCCTTATATTTCAACAACTGAACACTTTTGGTTCTTTCCGTCAATTTTTCATTAGTACTAACGGAATCAAGCATGTGCCCATCACTGTTTTAACTGACGGACTAACGGTAAATTGAGGGAAAGGACGAAAAGTGTTAAATTGTTGAACTATATGAAGGACTAAATCTGTTTTTTATGAACAAGGGGACCAAATGTGATAGACGGAAAAGGACCAAAGTTTCAACGTATATAACTACTTACACACTCTTTATCTGCCATGAGGAATAACACATCGAGTGCAGCATTAGACGCATGAATGACCGATCTTTCTCCATAAGCCTCTCTAACAATTTCCCTGAGCAACAATCTTGCAACAGCCTTCTGATCGTGCGAACACTCCACCGCAAGAACTTTATCGAGACAAGACAACAAATCACCACAGTTTATTTCCTTGCCCTACAAATTCCCATATAAAAAACATCAAGAAAAAAATAAAATAATTTTTTTTGATTAACAAATGGAAACACACTTGTTACCTCGACTCTCGTATCCTTTAAAGTACAATCACGGGTCTTATCGAGTTCTAGTGGATTACTACTCGAAGTCATGAAGATAATAGACTTAGAGAAGTCAACACTTTCATCACTCGAAATACGAAGGAGAACCTTCGTTAGAGTATTGAAGCAATCCTTGTCTACATTGTGTAGAAGAATAACCGAATAAGGCCGTTTCGCCACTACTTCGGTAAGTCGATCCCAAAGATTTTGCTGATGTTTATAACTACTCTTTGTCTTCGACCCTATAAAGGGGAGACAAAAGTTATTACAGCAGTACGAGAGATAATCATCCGCATACTCCGACATATCTATCTCCACGAGCCTGCTTGCATCGCAATACCAATGAAGCGCAACGGACTTTGCAATCTCCCTTTTACCAACTCCAGTGGGGCCCACAAGGAGAAACGACCCCCGAGGGCGGTTCGTAATTACCGGCTTCTCCGAGGCTAAAATTTTGAAAATCTCTTTAACCACGTGCTTTTGATTCACCACCCTCTTGTTTGTCATTTTAACGGCTTTTTTCTTGTGGCTGTTGATATTGGATCGGATAATCTGCGTAAACGGGACATCGGTCAGCCTGCTTATTACCTGCACATAACGTAACAACATGCGATTAATTAAGAGACGACAAAATATAATCGAGAAAATTGTACTTGTGGTCCTCTAACTTGTCATGTTTCAGTTTTACATGCAGTAACTCTGCAAATATTGTATTTTTGATCCTATTTTTCATGATTTTTTTAATTTTATAAGGCGGCAAATAAACTTGACGGATTTTATTTATGTTGGACGCTAGAAACTTATTAATTCGACATCTAACTTTGCATGGATAGAACTTTGATTATGTGAGAGAGGACAAATTTAAAGACTAAGTTAGAGGAGCATCGGTAATTTTTAAGCGTCCGTATAAATAAATTCCGGCGAGTTTGTTAGCTACACCATACTATACAACGTCTAAAATTCAAACTTCGAGTGAAATAGGATAAAAAATGCTATTTTTTTCATAGTTAATGCGTGTAAAATTGAAATAAAAAAGGACTAAATCCCTAATCAGACCAACATACCGGACCAAAATAAAGAATTTCCCGAATGTAATCGACTAATTAATTAAGAGATAAAATAAATAAATTATACCTCCGCGACATGACAAGCCCGGACGGTCAAATTTCTCGGGAAACGATTGAATATGCTTCGTTGTATATCGACAAGAAACTGGTCAATAATTAGGGTAAAGTTGGTGTCAAAATCAGAAGATGCAATAACGCGATCCCTCAAAGATCGGATCTTTTCGGCATCTTCACAGAAAATAAAATCTTTTTCGAAGCCCCATCTCATGAAGAAGCCGTTGATGTGGAACGATGCAGAATCGCGTTCCGATTTCAATCTATCGACCCAAAATTGGGTTTCGGAGCTGTTATCATCCCTGTGTAATTCGGTTAGTTCGACTAGGGTTCGGCCCAGCTCACGTGCATTGTCGTTGAATTGATCGATTTCGTTGCCGCAACTTGTGAAATTTTCTTGCACTAGTTTGCATGCCTCGTCCAAGATTCTCCGCACACATTTTTCTGGGGTTGTGTGTGTAATTGAACAATTAGAATTAGCCCAAATAATTAATTTCTTACGTGTGCATGCATGCACTACTTTTTTAATCGGAAAAAAAAAAAAAAAAAATTAAAGCTAACCCGGAAAAAGTTGGGAATTAACGGCGAGATCGAAAGCGGCGTCGGAAATGCAAACTCCGTGTCTCTTCTCCAGCTCCGATTTCTCTTCCTTTAACATCCCAATATCTTTTTTTGGATCGATGATTCTTGTGTGTGTGTGTGTTTTTGAGTGAGGTTTTGTTTTGTCAGTTGCGTGTAGCGTGGGAAGGGCTATTTTACGGTAGTCATGCATGATTGAGGGTTGATTGACTTATTCTATACCCTACAAATTAAAAGATCATGTTTTCGTTTCAAACTCATTTTACTAATTCATAGAAAAAAACTGGTCCAAGGAAAATAATTTAATTATTTCACCAGAAATATGGAACTAAAATATCACTTAAATAATTAATAAAACTAATAAAAAAATTTATATTTTTTAATCAGTTATCTTAAATTCTTATGAAAATGAGTTAAGGTTAGAGCAAACTTAAGCAACCGACATATTTGTAATTATTATTTTGGTTTATTTAAAAAATCTGCTATTTGTAATTAAATAAAGGGACTATTAGTGAGAACCCCTCTAACATAATTTTAATAAGGATGGATTCAGCTCATTTTCCTTTATTAGTGAGAAACCCATTCTTTTTTTATTTTCAAATTTACTCTCCCACTATTGACTGCCCATTATCCACTAGTTTGATGTATTTTTTTATTTTTTATATTTTAATATCAATTTTCGTTTTTTTATTTATTTCTTCTTTAAAAAATAATAATTTAAAAAAAAACTTTTTTTTAATTTTTTTTTAATATTTTTCTGTAAATATTCCTTTTCTACATTATTTTAATTTTCAGTTAAAACAACTATATCCCAATAAAACGACTGTTATTAAAACGACTATTATTAAAACGACTATTATTAACACAATTGGTATTAAAACAATAATACATCAGTTTCACAATTTATTAAATTAATTATATATTATATTATTTCCATTGTAAGATTAACTAATTATTTAATCAAACATCTCCAAAACAACTATTTGTTAAATCAACTATTTATTTAAACCAACTAAAAAGTAATCAAAACAATAATATTGTTGTGCAAAAACAACTATATTACTATACGAAAACAACTATATTGAATCAACTACAAATTATTGAAATCCACAAAAGCAAAACCAAAAAAACACACCAAAATTCCAACAAAAACGACTATTATTGAAACCAACTACAACCGCGTAACGAAAACAACTATATCTTTTTTAGTAACATGAACACAATTTCAACAAACGAGCCTTCCAAACAATACCTCCTCCTCGAGGACAATCTATTCCATTACAACTGTGGTGGAGACCAGTCTTCCGATGAGGATTCCAGGAATGCTTCCGAAAATCGAAAGAACAAAAAAAAAAAAAAATACCAGCAGATGAGATATGCTCATCCCTCAGAAAGGAAAGGGGGAGACCGTAAGGCCGCCGTCCGTCCTAGATTCGGCGGCGTCGCCTTGTCATTGTCGAGATTTGGAGCAGGCTTCGTCCTCTCCTTGCCCCACATCCGTCGGATTCCCAATTCGAGAAAGAAGGAGAAAGGGGTCTTCCTCGTCGTTGTTGAGATGTAGCGCCGCCTTCGTCACCTTCACCGCCGCCGCCATCGCAGTCGATACTTCCGAGTTTCGGTTCCAGAAAAGAAGAGAAGAGGTGTTGGGTATTTGAGAACGGCGGTGTGTTGCAGACAATATGGCTAGGGTTTTGTAAATATAAGATTTGAAAAATTAAGGATAATATAGGTATAACACTTAACAATTGTATTAATATTAATTTAATTAAATAATTAAGGGGGTTTTCACTAATAATGAAAAGGAGATTATATCCACTTTGATATAAGTAAATGAATTGGGGGGTTTTACTAATTATCCCTTAAATAAATTAATTACTTGTACCATTTTAGATATTTAGTACCTAGCGTATTACTCACATTCATTTTTTTTTTTTTCGTATATTACGTGTGAATCATTTGATTAATGTATTAACATCAATTAATGAGAGAGAGAGAATCCCTCCTGTTTAGGTAATTACAACTAACCCTCAACTATAAATCTTCTTACACGTCCACCCTTGTAGTTTCAAATTTAGTGGAATTTTCGAGATTATATAGAATATTATCTCTTATGTACCCGTTTTATCCCAATATTCGAACTCCGCATTTTGAAACAAGAAGATCATAATATGTGTTTTTCGGTTTGTATATATATATCAGATTGTGGTGTATCAGAAACTGTACTTTTACACAAACGAGTACAAACTAGAACACATTCCATGAAATCTAGATGAGTATGTTGAATTTGACACCATAAAGATGGAGGTGTAAGAAAAAATCATTGTTGATGGGTAGATGTAATTATCCAAACAAGAGGGATTTTTTCGTACATTAACCATACCTAAGGGGGTGGTTGTAATTTATCCTATTAACATATGATTTAATTTTATCAGCTTTTCGGTGCACGATTTTGTCAATTTTATTAGTGCTCAAAGTGGATAATAATTAAGTTTATCCCCCCCCCCCCCCCATCCCACCCCCCACCCCACACTTGTGTGAAATTTAAAAAAAAAACATTTTTATAGCTTTTCAAATGAAATATAAATCCCGATTTTCGATCCAATTTTAATTTTCGAAAATTCTATACATTTTTTTTTCACGAAAAATGCACTTAGAATGTCGTTATTACTTTTAACTAGTGGTGGAGATCACATAAAGTTATGGGGTGACATGGCTCGCCATACATTTCGTAAATCATCCATAACTCTTTGTTGTCTCCACCACTTCCTGAAACCAATCGTCCGTAGAACTCTATCGTAATAACGTATCCAATGCATTATCACATTAGAGTTTATAACTACGTTTCAAGGGGGTGAGTGTAATTATCGATACCACAGGGACCTTAAAGTTATTTAAGCATACCTCAGGGGTGTGGGTGTAATTTACCCTTATTTTAATCCAATTTGTCACTCTTTAACTAACTTCCTCAAGTGTAAATAGAACAAGTTTAGAACTTAAAACAGAACGAGCAAAAGAGGGACATGACAAGGGAATTAAATGCACATTGGTCCACAAAAAAACATGTCTTTCAAATAAACTCATATCCATGTCATTAGTCTAAAATACCCTCCATAATATAATTTTTATCAATTCCATCCATTATGCTCTAACTTTCTCAATATTATACATTGACCCCGGATTTAAACAAATATATCACATTAACCCCCATTTTAATAATATTTTAAAAATAATTTTTTTTTTCAGAAAATAACTTTTTTTATGAATTTTTTTTTCCAGCCAGATTCCGGCGTTGGGCAGTTCTCCGGCATTGAATTTTTTTTCCAGAAATTCTTCTCCGGCCGGTCTCCGGCGTTGACTTTTATTTTTTGATTTTTTTTTTGTTAGAAAAAAATATTTTAATTAATATTTCTGTCTTGGCTGCTAAATTACTGTCTCAGAAAGTAATATTATGAATATTATTTTCCCGAATAGTAATATTACTAATATTACTGGCCCAAACAATAATGTTATTGCATGATTGCAGGCCAAGACGATAAAGTTAAATAATAGAGTAAGATTACTGTGTCAGAGAGTTAAATTATTGTTGGAGACAGTAATTTAGCAGCCAAGACGATAATATTAATTAAAATATTTTTTTAAGAAAAAATAATATTTCAAAAAAAACAGTTCAATTAACAGTTAAACTTTGATGGTGTGATTCCCAAGTTTGAGTCGTTTTGGGTAAACCCACATGCACATATCTCCCTTAGAGGATAGATTCTCGAGGTCGAGTTTAATTTTGATCACACGTACATGAACAACATGGATAAATATGACGATTGCCTACTTGATAGTGCAACTACACACTCAATATATATTCAATAATAAAATATATATCTCGAGTGTGACATTGTGCAAGGCACAAGTTAAAACCATACTAGGTCCCGTGGAGATGACAGATGACTCCGGGAGTGCAACAATTATGTTGCCTAATGGTACTACGTATGCTTATTATCTACGCGCGCGAAATATAGCATTTATGCATTTGCTGGCACATATTATTGTGCAGCTCTGAGAATAAATGTCGAGCACCCATTAGCATATGTTCACACTCAAAATGGACTGGCGGAATCTCTGATTAAAAGCGTCCAAATAATTGCTCGTACTTTGCTGATGAGATCTAAACTCACTAGTGCAGCATGGGGCCATGCAATATTGCATCCATCAACACTGATTAAATTACGCCCAACTGCTTATCATATGCATACCCCAATGCAATTGGCATTAGGCTTTGAGCCCGATATTTCGCACATTCGCACATTTGGTTGCGCTGTGCAAGTGCCAATTCCTCCTCCTCAGAGGACTAAAATGGCTCCCCAATGCCGACTTGGCATATACGTTGGGTCTGATTCACCGTCGATTATTAGTTTCTTGGAACCAATGACGGGTGATTTATTTACCGCTAGATTTGCGGATTGTCATTTTGATGAGACATTATTTATACCGATTGGTAAGGATATTCAGAATATCCGTGATAATGATAAAAATTAACCAATCGAGAATCTCACATGGTGTGAACAACATTTATTCATCTTGACCCACGTACCTCTGAATGTGATAATGAGATCCATAGAATCATTCATTTATAAAATATTGCCAATAGACTTTCTGATGCATTTAATAATTCCAGTAAAGTCACAAAGTCTTATATTCCAGCTGTGAATGTTCCAGCTAGGATCGATGTTCCTGAAGAACATACGAAAATGAATGATGATCCCCACGACAAAAACGTGGTAGACCTATTGGATCAAAGGACATTGTTCCTCGAAAAAGAAAAAGGAAAATCAATGAATCCTCAAATGAGACGGTTCCTAGTGAGTGTGCTCTCGAAATTTTTTGTTGAGCCTAATATCGAAAAAGTGATATCAAAATCTCGGGAATACCGAGAATCCCATAAGTTATTTCAATGAAATATGGGACATAAATGACAAAATCATCGATATTATTTTTACATTATCAATTCCTCAATAGACTGTATACGATGATTATAATAGTGAACAATGTTTTGTAATGTTACAGGCACATCTTGTTGATTTACGAAACATACAGGTCCACTGTCATGATAATGTTGATTATATAATGCAGGGACGAGTCAGATAAATAAAGGGCGACCAGACAAGCATATACCACAAAATTTCGTCCATACAATATTACCAAGATCGATATTCAATGAGAAGAATCGATATGGAGAAAGAATGATAGCTCACCCCGGAGGTTTACACTGCTCATTTTAGGGGGATAGTGCGCTGCACTCTTTTTCCCTTTTGACTGGTTTTGTCCCGTTGAGTTTTCCAGCTAAGGTTTTTAACGAGACAACATATGCACACGGCTTGGAATGAGTTATGCACTCTTTTCCCCTTATGACCGGTTTGTCCCACTAGGTTTTCCGGCTCAAGGTTCTTGACGAGGCATACATATATTTTACCCATCCAATTTACAGCCGATATAATAATGATACGTCTAAGGGGGAGTATTACAACACTTTCCTTATTAGACTTAAGCATTAAGATACCTAGACAATCTACGTGTAATTTTGTAAGTAATGGTTAGCCAATGTTTACGGATGGCACCATGCATGTACATGAGAATCCTCTATACATAGTACATAGTTTTAATACAAAAGAGATACTTTGCAGAATAGATTGAAAAGCTTATGTATTCAAAAATCTTTTCTATTCCAATTATATACACTGAGTTATATGATATAATAGATGGTTTATTATATAACAGTATGCTCAATTTTCAGAGAACTTTTTTATCTGAAAACTTTATAATATAGATAAATAAATTATATTACATATTAATAAATAATTTATCAGTATGATTAATTATTTTTATCCAATTTGTCCCTCTTTAACTAACTTCCCCAAATGCAAATAGAACCGGTTTAGAACTGAAAAACGACATGGCAAATGGCAGAGAGGAACATGATAAGAGACTTAAATGCACATTGATCAAAAAGTAAAACAGTCTTTGAAATAAACTCATCCCCATGTCTTTAGTCTAAAATACCCTTCATAATATAAATTTTATCAATTCCATCCATTATACTCTAACTTTCTCAATATTACACACTGACCTCGGATTTAAACAAATATATCACATTAACCCCCATTTTAATAATTTTTTGATTTTTTTTTCTGAATATAATTTTTTTTCTGAATTTTTTTTCCGTTCAGATTCCAGTGCTGATCGGGCGGTTCTCCGGCGTTGACTTTTTTTTTTAACTTTCTTTTTTATGAATTTTTTTCCGGCCAGTCAACCACCGTCGACCCCCGGTCTCAGACGTAGACTTTTCTTTTTTTTGAATTTTTTTTTCTTAGATAAAATTATTTTAAGTAATATTACTGTCTTGGCTGCTAAATTACTGTCTCAGACAGTAATATTACTGTTTGGGACAATAATATTATAAATATTATTTTCCCGAACATTAATATTACTGTCCCAAACACTAACATTATTCCATGAGACGGTAATATTACGTCGGAGACAGCAAAATTGCAGGCCAAGACGATAAAATTAATTAATACAGTAAAATTACTATCTCAGACAATTAAATTACTGTTGGAAACAATAATTTAGCACCCTAGACTGTAATATTAATTAACATAATTTTATTGAGAAAAAAAATAAAAAAAAAAGTCAATTAACAATTAAATTACTCTCCGGCAGTTAAGTTACTGTTCGAGACAATAATTTAGCAGCCAAGACAGTAATATTAATTAAAATAGTTTTTTTAAGGAAAAAAAAATCAACGCCGGAGACCCGGCGATTAACCTACTCAAAAAAACAAATTCAACGCCGTAGACCGGCGTTCTACAGTGGCTGACCGACGGTCTTTGGTGGTGGCGGGTCAAAATTGAAATTACGGTCAGAATTGGTTAATTGGTCAAATTTGGCTAAATTAGGGTGTAAATTATGAAATTGGAGTTGAATTGAGTTTCAAGGAATTGAGGGTAATTTTGGTATATATAAAAGGATTTTCTTATTTGAAAGTAAGTTTGAATGAACTGGAAATATTTAAAAGACAAAAAAGTTGGATGTCCCTTGTTTACTTAAGTTCATGGGCCTCTTTGCCATTAACCCAAAAAGAAAATATGAGCTTGTATTATATCGAATCGTTAAGAAAAAAAGTTCATGTTATTATTATTTTTTTTTTTGGGTAGAAACCCCCATAATTCAATTTTTTTAAGCACACAACACCCTATAAACAAAGGCACTAATTGCTAAAGAAATAATTAAATCATAGGGGAGAGTTTTGCCACAAAATAACATAGAGTAGTTTTTTCAGCAACTCGATATAACAGAGGGGTACTAATTGCAATAAAATCAAAAAAAAAATATAACCTTTTTGTGTACCTCTCTCGTTGGAGATATGTTGTAACGCACCGCTATCTCATTCACGCTTTTGACGCTAACTTTCTCTGGTCGGATTCCGGTAAGTCCGAGAATTGACGATGTAATTGCATTACCTTGTTCTTCGTTTCTACTAACATCTTTTTATTGGCCATAAATTATTCAATTGTGAAGTTGATAAGAAAAAAAAAAGTTTCAAAATATGAGCAGTAGAATAAATACAGGGGAAAATACAATTTTCGCCCCTCAAGTTTGCACCGATATCACATTTAGTCCCCGATATTAAAAAAACACATTTGGTCCTTCATATTTCAAAAATTCAACAATGTTAGTCATTTCCTTCAGTAATAACGCAATCAAGCATGTGTCAATCAAGCCTTAACTAACGGACTAATGATAAATTGACAGAAATGACCAAAGTATTACGTTATTGAAACACGGGGGACAAAATGTGAAATCAGTGGAAAGTTGAGGGATTAAAATTGTAATTTTCTCAATAAATCTATTACATCAGTATATGCATGAAAAGATATTGCATGAACTAGTAGCCCATGGCATGCGTCTACCAAGAAGTTATTCAATTGAGATAAATTTTGTCCGGATTCAAACAAGTCCGAGAATTGACGCCTAAGTGAAGTATCTTGCCCAATGCTTCCATAGTTGTTTTTATATCGGTGACAAATTCATCGAATGTTCCGTCCTTGAAGTTGAAATATCGGCTGGCCACACTCTTCAGATCGTGTGGCTCAACTCTAAGCAATAATCTCGATGATCCAACGCATGTGTCGACACATACAAAAATGTTATCGAGATCTTTTGCGATTAACGATCACGGAGAAATAATGTTCTTAATTAGCTCCTTTTAGATAGCATTTCCATCTTCTCCAATCTAGCAAAGAAACATTATATTTATTAATTTTGGAAAATTACACTTTTCACCCCTCAAGTTTACCTCGTTTCGTCATTTGGTTCCCTTGGTCCGAAAAAACTGATTTAGCCCCTTATATTTCAACAACCGAACACTTTTGGTTTTTATTTGAACTTATATATATATATATATATATATATATATATATATATATATATATATATATATATATATATATATATATATATATATATATATATACGATGAAAAATATGTGCTAGAATAAATAAGGTAATAGTACTAGTGTAGTTTGAACTTCACTTCACATATATACTTAAATATTATTTGATAGATTTTTTATTACAATTTGTACTATCATTTATTTCAACAATTATTATTTTTCCTTTTATTGAATTCGTCCCGTGCAACGCACGGGCATGATTACTAGTTTATATAATTAAATAAACCAATAAATTCTATAACCATATAATAATAAAAATAAATAATAAATAACCATTAATAAATAATAAAATAAAAACTAAAATTTCACGGTCATTACATCGACCAAACATACGTTATAAGCGAATCAAAATTCGTGCGATCGTACTATCGCTTTATTGCCACAATCCCTCGAAAGCTCAACATAAGGGTGACAATGAAATCCATGTAACTACAAAAAATAATAAACGAGTAAAGGAGATTTAAAAAATAAAACTACATGTTATAAAACTACATGTTATAAATATGCAGTAACGAGTAAAGGATTTTATTAATAAATAAGTAAAGGATTTTAAAAATAAAACCACCTACTAAAACTACATGTTAAAACCACTTTGTAATTGAAAATCGATTAATTGGTATTGATAATATTTACATATCATGTGCATCCTTATCAATAATATTTACAGACATAATCAACCCACTTATTAACATATGGAACAAAACATGTGCATTCATATTAATAATATTTATAGAATTAATCAACCCACGGATAGTATATATGAACTTTCACAAATTGCAATCAGATCACCAAAACCACTTTGTATATTTTTTTTAAACGCCTTTCCTTCTCATGTAATCAAATCTCTATTTGTCGGTGTTATAATAATCAGTACGTTGAAACAGTCCTCTATAATCAAGGAACGGGAATTGTGAGATTGTTTGTGAATGTGCTGTTATAATATAAACGGAGAAGATATTATCAATATTTTTTTTTCAATCCTAAAATATACGTTACTTTTTTAGGTTAGGGGTATAATTGTAATAATGTATTAATTTTAATTAATAAAATCCGATTTGGATTTATCTTGAAGAAGTCCAAAAAAAATGGGCTCATTGTAATTACACATGTGTGATGGGGGGTTTTGCCAGATTTTACCTATATTATATTAGACAATTCTTGCAAAATTTTAATTTACGCATTTGATGATATATTTACACTGGGCATTAATTGGAAATAAAACAATTTAAGTAAATAAAACAATTTAAATATATATGTAAAGATATAGAAATATTTTATACAACTAAAACAAAGAAATATAAACCACGATAAACTTGTTGAAGCTCTGTTGAAATTTCCGTAACGAACAAACTATTACAAATAAGTATGAATTGTAACATCTTATTTCCTTTTATTGTTTTGTAATATCGACAGTTAGCCGAGAATTCCCAAAAAACGAAGAAGGCAATGCTATTTGTTAAGAACTATTCATATTTCCATGCAATATCACATATGGTATTCCTCTATAAATTCAGCACATGAATCTTTTGGCAAACGAGATTCGAAGATATTGAAACAATTAATCAATTCATGGCCACTTGTAGAATTCTCAAATTCATTGTTTGACATCATGTTCATCGATCTGTTAAGAAATAAACACAAAATATGAATAGATTAGAAAACATCTATCATATTGAAAGCAATGTATAGATAATAACAATAGTACATAAGTTACAACGACAAAAAAATAAATAATAATAATATTCGAATATTAAAAAAAAAATCGGAAAGAAACACATGGTTCATGTTTTACATTCATTTCTGTGGATTGGTGAATAAGTATGGATTATTGTTGATGATGCTTGAGTTGATCACCTTAAAGTGTTGAAGTATGATGAGCTGGAAGAGCAGAGTAGATCTTTGGCTCACGAGCTTGATGACCTTGAGATAGCAGGGATCATAGAACACGTGAACTAGGTCACTGGTTGATCCGGCAGAAACTCCGCCAACGCTCAAGTCAGACGTGCGGATAGTATAAATGTTCCAGAGAATACAGTGGATAGTATTACTCAGATAATAGGAGCTACCTTAAGGAATCAGTTCAAACATTTATTTATTTCTCAATGATTGGGCTGAAGTTTAATTAGTTGAGGTTGTCGGGCCAAAACCCTATTTGAAGATGATTAGGAGTAGTTGTCTTCAAGATTGGGCTCGTGGCCCACTAGGTAAAGAAATTGTAGGCCCATTGGGTTGGTCCAATTAGGGAGGCGCGAATTGATGGGAATGGGGAGGCGCGCACGATATGATGGTCGCTCGGAGAGAGGGAAGAAGCGTGGGCGCGTGCTCTGCACGCGCAACGGGAGAGAGAGCAGGCGTGTGCGCGGCACGCGGTGAGAGGGTTCGAAATGATAACGCTGGTGCGTGGTTAGCACGCGCGTGGCCAGCACGCGCGAGTTGTGCTGATGTGCGCGCGTGACTTTTTTTTTTATTATTTATGTTGATGTCCACCCTTGGGAATGTTCTATCGTTGGGGTAGAGAGTGTTAGAGTAGGTGACCAACAAGCCAACATGTGGCTGTGGTCTTTCGTATTTATTATTGTAATAAATGAACCTTTATTCGTATTAATGATAAAACATCTTGGCATTCTATATCTTTGTCCCTTTGTCACAAGCATAGATATAGTCCTTACAGTTATTACAAGTACTAGTAATTGATCGTTAGGATCGTGAGATATTTACTTAAGTATTATAACTGTTAAATGTGTTCCTAGTCGAAGGGTTACGCCACCAATGAGGATATCGGCCTTTCCCATTAAGATACTAGCACTTATTGTATGTGTATTGCATCTCATCAGTAAACGGTATTGTGATATCGGCATGCATAAGTGGGTGCTCGTAAGTTGACGAGTTCACTGAACTCCCACACCCTAGAAATTTCTAAGTGGTTCCCAATAATCGAGTAGAGATATCTATGGTATAGTTGTACACCATTAGTCCTTATGACCTAGATATCACTGTGACTTCACTAGAGGACCAGCTATATCGTGACATGTCCCTGAGTTCCACCGAGGACCATCCCAAGGGCCAGTGTTCGTGCAGTCCGAAATCTAGTGGGAGGTTTGTGCATTGTAGTCGGGGATTCGATCGCTAGAATAGTCTTGGATGTCCTCTGTGTTCTTACAGTTTGTAATCTCTTTAAGTCTCTGGCCAGAGCTGACTAAGTGATGATTAGAGAATTCGATTCTCTAAGTCATGCACGTAACGATTACAACACTTAGAACGATCGCACAGTCATTGAAGATATAAAGAGGTCTCGACGAACCAATGCCTCTAGTTCAATCGGGACATATGAATCGAAGGGACCGTACTGTACGTTAACTATATATGAAGGTTCTTGCAGGCACTTCATTTGTATCTAGGGAATTGATAAGTGTTCGTTTTGCACGATTTTTGCTTATCAAATCTTCGAGTTTTGGTCTTCGTTCGTCCGAGTTTCGGCTTTATTTGTATATATTATTGCGTTTCTTGTTTTATTTCCTTTTTTAGGTTTTGTTAGCTTTTTTTGCCAAGTCGAAGCCATTTGGAAGCGAAACCGATTTTTGAAGCCGAGAAAGTGGTCATTAAGACCCAGATCGCGATCCAGGAAAGTCGGATCGCGATCTGGATGCAAATTCCAGTAGCGAGCAAGTTCAGAGCCAGATCGCGATCCAGGAAAGTCGGATCGCGATCTGGTGACAAATTCCAGTAGCATCGTGATTTTGGGGCAGATCGCGATCCGCACTTCTTGGATCGCGATCTGGGATGGCGGTTCACGTTTTTTCGAGAAGCCAGATCGCGATCTGACTTTATTGGATCGCGATCTGGCACGATTATCGAGGGCAGATATTTTTAAAAGCAAAGCTTCTTGAGGAAGCTTTGCAATTTACTATAAATAGAAGCAAGCCCTCATTCTTCGTTTCTTCTTCGACTTTTTAAGGTTTTCGACGGTTCTTCGCGGGAATCATCAACGGGGGTTCCGACTTGGGTTTTTCTTACGCAATTTCTTTACGTTTTGTTCTTTATTTCCTTTGTACATTCTTTTGATACTATGTTCGTTATGAACTAAGAACATTTTCTTCTAGGGCAATGAAGCCTTGTATATATTGATTTCGATCGTCATTTCTGTTATCTATTTGTCGTGTTTTGATTTCGTTTATGTTTTCCTGTATTAAATGCTTCTGATTGTGTTGATCAGCTCTCAAATTGATATTAAATAGGAATGAACTCGAGAGAGGATTTCTTGTTTGAAGTTAGGAAAACATAGCTCGGGGTGTGGAAACAGAGACGTGATGCACTTCGGGTAGCCCTTAAGGACTTGGCCTAAATGCTCTCTTAATACCAGGTTCTGAACGGAGACGTCGGACCTGTAGGTAGACTCTAACTACACTGGAGACGGGGGTTAGAGTACTTTAGCGTCTGGGTTAACGAATAGGAATGTGGCGTTAGATAACGGATTTGTAGATCGTTGTTGATTATATATAGGTGGATTTGGCCCTAGAAGTCCCCTTTAAATCGAAGTCCCCCCGCGTTGAGTTGTCGTACTTTATTTACGTACATTCCATATTTGCATATTTACGATCTTGCATGCTTTTAAATTAGGGTTTATCACCAATCCATTTATTTACGATCGGCTAGATAATATAACGATAATATAATTACACTACTCAGCATTTGAATCTACAAGGTCCCTGTGGATCGATATCCGGAACCACTGTTCTGCAAAATGCGATACCGTATACTTGCGGTAATTTATACGTGAGGAAAACGCGTATCAGGAATCATGACGCGTAGTTGCTAGACGCCAATCTTCATTCATTAGGTGATTAAGGTGAAACGAGCTTCATCTTAATCGTAACTCTAAGGGACAAGTTTTGACCACAAAGGGTTGTGGGCCCACGGCTAGCTTACACCTCAACCATCGAGGGTCACACTGCTCGTGCACATGAGATCTTTGAATAAACGGTCAGAGATAAAATGGTTTATCTTTGCATGATTGGAAGTCAATATGATTGGGTCCAACATTCGTAATTTGGAATTATGAATGAGAATAATAAAAGGAAAAGAATAGGCAAGCGTATTAGTGAACTTTCTAAATCGGGAAGTTTCCAAATTTAGAAAGTGCACTGAATTAGGGTTTCCACTTTTGGAAAGTTGAAAATCGAGAGTTGGCACTCGTAATGACGAGGACATTATAATGATTCCGAAAATGTAATCGTTACAATTTTCCGATCATTGAATTGAAAGAGACGAGCAAGTAAAAGAACTAACGAACTTAAGCTGTTGGGCCCGGTCCAACTTAAGCCCGTTAGGGTTTTATGCAAGACACAATAAATACTTGATTTATAGGTCTTGCACAAAGACAGAAGACATAACCCTAACCGTAGCCGCTTCCCCTCTCTCTCTCTCTCGGCCACTCTCCCGCGGCCACCACCGGCGTCGTCGCCGGAACTCTGCCGGAATCCATCTCTTGGCCAGTTAACATTGGAAGTTCTTTCCTTCTTTTTTTCTTCCGTTTTTCTAACTATTACGTGTCTAGTGCCACGTGTTTAGTAGATCGAAGTATACGAGGTGAAATCTGAGAGGATTAAGATCGAAGATCGAAGAATCGAGGAGCAGCACACGAGCCGAAGCCGCATGCATCCCCACGCGCCGCCCGAAGACCGCGTGTGAGTCACACGCGCCACCGTGGCCCGTATCGCCGCTGCTGCCGCTCAACCGCTGCTGCCCCGGATTGTACGGATTGGTTTCCGTAGCAATCTCGTCTTGCTAAGTGCGCATACCTCACGCTTCAAGAGGTAAACTCACGAATTCATTGTTGTTGATTCGTTTACGTTTAAATAAAATGTTCATGTTCGTTTTTGTATGATTTTATGTGATTACATGAAATCTTTATTTGTTGCGAGCATATTAGTTGATTTAAACGCGAGCATGCTAATTGATTTAAATTCGGTTAAATAATTAAGCATGTATGATGTTTTTAATTTCGCTGGAAGCGCAAAGGTAGGCAATTAATTGTTTTCAATTATCGGGCATGTGTTTATGTGTTTTAAATTGTTTAAATCTCATAAAATTTTTGTTTTCCGCTGCGTACACGTGCCCGATACCCAACAGAGAGACCATATCAGACTTTTGAGATAGGATGTGAAACCCTTGAGGTTGAAAAGTAAGGGGATGTACCACCCTTGGCATGGGATGTCTAAACATTGGGATGAGATGCCAAACCTTGGGGTGGGATAGTCCCCCAGCTCAGGATGAGGCGATCACGAACCTTGTTATGGTTTTGAAGGACTCCAAGTGTCGTTGACATTATTGGAAGGAGGAGCTCGTAGGGAGAAGCGTTGCCTCTTGTTATGGCGATGTATGGTGCCACTGCTTCCGTGGCAACACGAGTTGAATCTTTCGTGATCATACGTTGAAGGTCCTCTTCGGTTACCTGAACCGTTCGAGGAGCAATGAGAAGTTGATCATGTTGAGGATCCAGTGTGGCCTCGCGAGGAGAAGCGTTGGCTCTTGCTGTGGCGATATATGGTGCCACAGCTTCAGTGGCAGCACGAGTTGAAGCTTTCGCGATCATATGCTGAAGGTCTTCATCGGTTATAACCGTTTGAGGAGCAAGTAGAATTTGATCTTGTTGAAGCTTCCACGATCATATGCTGAAGGTCCTCATCGGTTATCTGAACCATTCGAGGAGCGGGAAGAGGTGGATCATGTTGAGGATCTAGTGGGACATCACGAGGAGGGTCTCGTGGTTGATCCCGAGCACGAGGAGGAGGATGTGGCAAGCCAGAGCCTCCACGAGGTGGGAGGTTGTTAACAGTGTCAGACTCCCCCTGAGCAAATGTCTAAAGTCCATGCGTGCTACGTGATTGTGTCTGCCTTCTCACAGACGGCGCCAAAATGATGATGCTTGAGTTAGATCACCTTAGAGTGTTGAAGTAGGATGAGCTAGGAGAGCAGAATAAATCTTTGGCTCACGAGTTTGATGACCTTGAGATACCTGCGATCATAGAACATGTGAACTAGGCCGAAGGTTGATTCAGCGGAAACCCCTCCGACGCTCAAGTGAGACGTGCGGATAGTATAAATGGTCCAAAGAATACAGTGGATAGTATTACTCATATAGTAGGACGTACCGTGAGGAATGAGTTCAAACCTTTATTTATACCTCATTGATTGGGCTGGAGTTCAATTAGTTGAGGTTGTCGGGCCAAAACCTTATTTGAAAGTGATTGGGCCTCGGTAGTAGTGATGTTCAATACTGGGCTCGTAGCCCAGTAAATAAGAAATTGTAGGCTCATTGAGTTGGCCCAATTAGACATATCAATTGTGAAACATAAGGGCTTCTTTATAGTATTTTATGAAAATAGGAAAAGAGAAAATATTAGTTTTATATAATAACAACATCAATTTGTCATTCGAATTTTGATAGAATGTTTATATATATAATTGTGTTTTTACTATTACAATTATGGTCCAAAATTTAATGAAGAATGAAATTGAATTTATTTTATATTCTATAAGATTCCTTAATATTGCAATTATATTTTCACATTTATTAAAATTCCATTTATATTGCAATAATTCGTTAATATATTTATTTATTGATACAATAAATTATTCTTATACATTAAATTTATTTTATATACTAATTTTACAATTTTATAGAAAGTAGAGTATGTATTAGTTACTAATACTTTATATTACATTATTCATTAGTACATTATATCGCGTATATTTAAAATATTATTAACTTTTTAGCATATTTAAATAAAATTGCATAAGGTTGATATTGAAAAAAAATTAAATAATTAAAAGATTTTAGTAACGGCCAAATTATGGCTAAAATTTAAAATAATAAAAATATTAATGGGTAATTCTTTTTTTTTTTTTTTTTTTTACGGTAATTGGTCGGCATCGAGCAATGGATGTTATAGAAATCGATAAAAAGACTAAACATGTATTCATTATTTATATCAATTTCTTGACCAGGGTTTTATTTGCTAATTTGTTTTTTTCCTCTTTCTCTTTTCCCCATACTTATTTCTCTTTTGCCTCCTTTCAATTTCTAATACTTTATATTATATCTATTCATTAGTACATTATATTGTGTATATTAAAAATATTATTAACTTTTTAGCATATTTCAATAAAGATTGTATAAGGTTGATATTGAAAAAAAAATTAAATAATTAAATGATAATATTAACGGCCAAACTAGGGCTAAAATTTAAAATAATAAAAATATTAAAAACATAATTTATTTTATAAGTTCGAAATATACGTAGTATGATATGATTCGGAATATATAAGATATTTTGTTTTAAAGCAAAAATGAAATTAAAGATGGCCCATGCAGGTCTCGAACCTGCGACCTTCGCGTTATTAGCACGACGCTCTAACCAACTGAGCTAATGGGCCATTGAAAACAATTTCAAACACTAAATTATTATTTCTTAAAAACAATAGTTAAGATTCTCTATTAAGTTACTAATAATTTATATTAATATATTTTCCAATACATACATGTGTATGTTAATTATATCATTAAGATAATTGTAAACTAGTTTGACAGTTGTAATAACACTTAAACTCATATAAATATTATAAACAATTAACTGAATTTAATTTATATTAAGTAAAATTTTATAATTTTATGTCGTGCATAGACTATGATTTCGGTTTTGATAATGAACATCTTCAATATTGTAGACGTCTCTCAATTCGCATGCATGTCGTAAAATACTGGTAAATGTAATTGCCTTACAATATCATACAATATCTCAATGGAAAAGATATGGCTATATTGCCTTATAAGGTGATGAAAATAGCTAGATGGAAGCTAGGGATAACCGCCAAGGCCTATACTACTCTAGCTACAACTAACGAGTCCAAACTTATACAGATAACCTATTTATTTCAACATTTCTTTCCATATTTAAAGCAAATCCTTCTAGTTCCAACATTGGATCCACAGTTCGGCAATGGAGATATTTTGCACTTACGAAATTAATTTTATTATTTTAAAGAGAGCAGAACAGTTAAAATGATACAAAACTAAGATGAAAAAAATGCTAAAATAAAAAATAGAAAAAAACCATAAACATATGAATTGATCGTGAAATGCATTGAAATATTTTAGAATGAGTTTACTCTGACAGTAAAATAAGTTATCAGACATTATAGTGCGTTGTAATGGTTAAATACATACAATTTTTGCAGTATCTGTAATATCGTCCCAACTCACCCAAATGAACTCTGAATTTTACCAGTTCAAGTTAAATCGAAAAGCCAACATGTACATCAATAACTTGATGTCTTGTATATTTTAAGGTTTTGTTATAATATTCAAAGAAATAATAAATTAAAATAAATTAATACAATTCTAATTGTTGTAATATTCAAAGAGATATCTATTTGAACTCCAATTCACTGATTTAAGTTCTGTTTGCAATGCAAATAACGTAGACCAACAGTTTATGTGTTTGATGATGCTCAAGTGTCGATTGCGCAGCCGAATATTTTTTTTTTAGCCCAAGAGAGTATATAATTTTGACAATCACAGCCACGTACGCGAGGTAGTCGAAGAGGAGAACACCGCTCGTTAACCTTCAAAATAAATCATGAAAAGTTCTAGTTGGCACACAACGGCTGGCTCGACAATTGTTCTCCGACACTCATTCACAAATCGGTTGCAAAGTATAATAAGCAATAAAACCGTTTAACTTGCGAAATAGAAGGTTGATTCACATGTGAATGAACTCACATATTCGTAGGTAATAAAGTGTAATATTTCACTTGTGAAACGACGTGGGACAAGAAACAGATGGCGTCTTCCCATAAGCTTTTAAGACGACTTTATGTAAGGGATTTCCGCTGGGCTTTTCCCTTCAATGAGCTAATGAGCCACCGAAGATATTTTCGAAATGCTACTATCTTATCCTAGAAAATAGAGTGGAATATGTATTAGTTACTAGTACTTTATATTAGATATATTTATTAGTACATTATATCGTGTATATTAAAAATATTATTAACTTTTTAGCATATTTCAATAAATATTGTATAAGGTTGATATTACAAAACAAATTAAATAATTAAAACAATTTAGTAACAACCAAAATATGGCTAAATTTTAAAATAGTAAAATTATTAAAAAAAATATTTTATAAGTTCGAATTATATAGTAAAATTAAATAATGTTTATTGCATTGTTTAAATATATGATTTTGAATATATATAAGAGACTTTTAAAGAAAATGAAATTAGAGATGGCCCATGCAGGTCTCGAACCTACAACCTTCGCGTTATTAGCACGGCGCTCTAACCAACTGAGTTAATGGGCCGTTGAAATTGATTTCAAAGACTAAACCATTATTACTACCTAAGCACAATAGTAAGGATTCTCTATTAAGTTAATAATAATTTATATTTAATATATTTTCCAATACATACATATGTATGTTATTATATCATTAAGATAATTGTCTATTTTGAAAGTTATAACAACACTTAAACTCATATAAATAGTATAAATAATTAACTGAATTTAATTCACACATTAAGTAAAATTTTATTATTATTATGTCGTGCATATGTAATTAGTTAAACATATTATAAATTAGCTTTTGATAATGAATACCTTCAATATTGTACACGTCTCTCAATTCGTATGCATGTCGTAAATTACTGGTAAACGTAGTTAACCCATGGACTAGAACTTAAACACATTAATAAGAAATATAAAAAACTTGGAAATCATCAATAGATTGCTCTAAAAGTGAGTTCCGAGTTCATACAATATCTCAATGAAAAAGATATGGCTATATTGCCTTACAAAGTGATGAAAACAACTAGATGGAAGCTAGGGATAACCGCTACAGCCTACTCTACTCTACCTACAGCTAACTAGTCCAAACTTAATAAGATAACCTATTTATTTCAACATTTCTTTCCATGTTTAAACCAAATCCTTCTTGTTCCAACATTAGATCCACAGTTCTGCAGTGAAGATACTCTACATGTGATTTTCAAGCATGGACTTAATACATCACTTTTTTTAAATGAAAATTGGCTTGTTCTTCGAGACGAGACCGCCTCTTTAATTAACCCTCATTCCAACATGTAAAACCTAATCACGATATTTGTCCCACCTTTCATCAGCCATGTCTCATAGCTGTAGTACGTTTTGATACTTCATCATCTCCTTTGCGTGTTCTCAGGTGGCCTCTTCAACTTGCAAAGGAGTCCACAGTATATACAATAAAGTGAAGATAATAAAGTGAGATAGTTTTATCATAGATCAATCATCTGAAGCACAAAAATGTCAATTTAAATTGCACAAGTCGAGCCAAAAAATGGAGTTACAAATTAAATATTTTGCCTTTTACGAATTGGTATTATTATTTTAAAGATAGCGGAACAATTAAAATGATACAAAACTAAGATGAAAAAAAAATGCTAAAATAAATTTCAAAAATCCATAAAAACATGAAATGAATGCGAAATGCATTGAAATGTTGTAGAATTAGTTATTCTGACAGTAAAATAAGATATAATGAAAGTATAGTACGTGGTAATGGTTATAAACATACAATTTTTGTAGTATCTTTAATATTTATCACAACTCACCCAAATATACTTTGATTATACCAGTTCAAGTTAAATTGAAAAGCCAACATGTAGATATATAACTTTATGCCATGTATTTAGTGACATTTTGTTATAATATTCAAGGCGATAATAAACTAAAATAAATTATTAAAATATTAATTGTTATAATATTCAAAGAGATATTTATTTGAACTTCAATTTCAGTGGTTTAAGTTTTGTTTAATGGAGAAAACATACACCAACAATGTATGTGTTTGATGAGGCTCAAGTGTTAATTGCGCAACCGAAGAGTTTTTATAGCCTAGGAGAGTAGATAATGTTGACAATTACTGCCACGTGTGCGAGGTAGTCGAAGAGGAGAACATCGCTCGTTAACCTGCAAAATAAATCATGAAACGTTCTAGGTGCATGCTGTTAGAGTAGGTGACCAACAAGCCAACATGTGGTTGTGGTCTTTCCATTTATTCTTGTAATAAATAAACATTTTTCCTATTTATGATAAAACACCTTGGCATTCGATATCTTTGTCCCTTTGTCTCAAATATAAATATAGTCCTGACAGTTATTACAAGTACTAGTAATTAATCTTTAGGATCGTGAGATATTTATTGTAGTATTATAACTGTTAAACGTGTTCCTAGTTGAAGGGTTACGCCACCAATGAGCATATCGGCCTATCCCATTAAGATACTAGCACTTAGTGTATGTGTAATGCATCTCATCAGTAAACGGTATTGTGATATCGGCATGCATCAGTGGGGGCTCATAAGTTGACGCGTTCACTGAACTCGCTCCCCTAGAAGTCTCTAAGTGGTTCTCAATAATCGAGTAGAGATATCTATGATATAGTTGTACACCATTATTCCTTATGACCTAGACATCACCGTGACTTCACTAGAGGACCAGCTGTATCGTGACCTGTACTTGAGTTCCACCGAGGACCAGCCCAAGGGCCAGTGTCCGTGCAGTCTGAAATCTAGTGGGAGGTCTTTGCATTGTAGTCGGGGATTCGATCGCTAGAATAGTCTTGGATGTCCTGTGTGTTCTCATAGTTTGTAATCTCTAAGTCTTTGGCCAAAGCTGACTAAGTGATGATTAGAGAATTCGATTCTCTAAGTCATGCACGTACCGATTACAACACTTAGAACGATTGCACAGCTATTGAACTACTAAGGAGGTCTCGATGAACCAATGCCTCTAGTTCGATCGGTCATATGAATCGAAGGGATCGTACTGTACGTTAACTATATCAAAAAGGTTCTTGCAGGCACTTCATTTGTATCTAGGGAATCATGACGCGTAGTTGCTAGACGCCAATCTTGATTCGTTGGGTGATTAAGGTGAAACGAGCTTCATCTTAATCGTAACTCTAAGGGACAAGTTTTGACCACAAAGGGTTGTGGACCCACGGCTAGCTTACACCTGAACCATCGAGGGTCACACTGCTCGTGCACTCGAGATCTTTGAATAAACGGTCATAGATAAAAATGTTATATCTTTTCATGATTGGAGGTCAATATGATTGAGTCCAACATTCGTAATTTGGAATTATGAATGAAAGTAAGAAAATGAAAAGAATAGGCGAACATCTTAGTTAAATTTCTAAATCGGGAAGTTTCCAAATTTAGAAAGTGCACTGAATTAGGGTTTCCACTTTTAAAAATTAGAAATCGAGAATCGGCAGCACAACACATCTCACAAACCCTAGTCGATCATCTCTCTTTCTCTCTCGGCCGATCTCATCTATGGCCACCGCCGCCGCCGCCACCGTTTCGTCGCCGAATCGGCCACTTGCGCCGATTTGATCTTGGTAGTTCTTTTATTCTTTTCTTTTCTTCCGTCTATTCTAACTTTTGTGTGTCTAGTGCCACGTATTTAGTAAATCGATGTATACGAGGTGAAATCCGAGAGGAGAAAGATCGAAGATTCGAAGAATCGAGGAGCAGTCCCGAGTCGACGACGTACGCGCTCCCACGCGCTGCCCGAAGACAGCGCGTGATCCACATGCGCCGCCGCCGCCGTAGCTTCGCCGTCGTCGCTCCCCGAATGCATGGATTTGTTTTTGTGGCAATCTTGTTTCGATTCATGCACCAACCTCATGTTTCAAGAGGTAAATTCTCGAATCCGGTATTTGATTAGTTTTTGATTGAATTAAATTAAATTATCCATGTTCGTTTTTCGTAGTATGCTTCGTGAATTTATATGTATTTTATGTTTATATGAAATTCATGATTTACTGCGAACATGCTAATTGATTTACTGTTGATTAAATTAATTCGCATGATTGTCTTTTTAATTTTTGCTAGAAACGGAAAGGTACGCAGTTAATTGTTTTATTATTGTCGGGCATGTGATTATGTGATTTAAATTCGTTCAATTCGCATAAATTTTTTTTTCCGCTGCGTACACGTGCCCGATTCCCAACACACGCAAGGGTGGCTTGAACATGCGGTATTCGCGTTATTAGCACGACGCTCTAACCAAATGAAAAGTAATTTCGAGATATTATGACTAAAGTACTAGTAACTAAAAAAAATCAAACCCGCCGGAGACCGCCGGTCATGGAGGCGGGAAAAAAAAGAAAACTGAAGAAACATAATTAAGAAGAAAAAAAAACACACGCTGGAATTCGGCGGTAGAAAGACAAAATCAGAAAAAGAAAAACTCAAATAAGATTTTTTGTAGTCAAAATTAGCGAAAATTGAAGTTATATTATAGTTAAATTTTGGAATTAGATGTAAAGGGATTGGGGTAATTTTGTTATCAATATTAAGTTTGCATTTACTTATAATATATGTTAAAGAGATGAACTTATTGGCGAAAGAGACATAACACCTGAACCGAGATTTATAAAGGTTGTTGGTCAGTGACTTATGCATAAAAATTAAAAACCCCTTAAAGTATTAGTTCAACAAATTAATATTTCGCTAAATTTAAGTTAAATTTTCTAGTTCCAACTGTATTAATTTATAGAATTTTAATTGTAGGGGCATTAAGATTTATGTCACTGGTGACAAAACATATTAGAATTGAATGATAAGCCAATCTAAACTTTTGCTTCACCTCCTTTACAAAATTAATTATTCGACACAAAAATAAAATTTGAACCAAGTAATAGATAAATAGCATTTATTATTTTTTGTTATGCTTTTAGCCTTTTCATTTTTGCATCCAACATTTTTGTTATTATTACTTTTTACGTAGAACACGTTTTTTTTTTCACTTATAAAAATCTTTTTTTTTCCTCCATTTTTTCAAAATAATATTGATTTTTTTAATTCTTTTTTTTTTAACATAATCATTTAAAGACACACGTAGCATCCACAGTCATCTGCAGTCACATATTCTTAACACCTAGCTCCCCTCTTGAACCCTAGCCGTTAATCACCCTTAGTTACTCGCAAACATCTGTACACAATCGATCGAAATTTTTTAGATCCGCCCCACCATCACCACTACTCCATCTCTACCAGAACCACAACGCCTAAGGATGTCAACCACCCTACCAATCAAGCCCGGTTTTACCAATAGGCCAATAAGGTAATTGCCTAGGGCCCCCAATTTTAGGGGTCCCAACCTATATCTATATATATATATATATATATATATATATATATATATATATATATATATATATATATATATATATATATATATATATTAGTTTTATGTTGTATTTAATATAGAATTCTCCGGTAAAAAAAATGTTTATTTCCTTAATTTACTATGGTCCACTTCACACAATCCCACTATTCTCTCACCACATCCCATGAATCAAGACTTTTCAGTTTCCTTGAATTCACGTTATATTCTTCTAAATTATTTTTTTTTTCTCCCTCACACTTCTCCCTCCTCTTCTTCTTCTTCTTCCGTAAAAAAAATAAACTCCACCATTCTTCTTCTTCTCTCTCTTCTTCCGTAAAAAACAAATTCCACCAAAAACTCTTGCCACTCAACGTGAATCACACAACAAAATCTCAAGATTTGTTTTCTTTTCTTTTTGTTTGACGATTTCTTTTATTTTTTTTCCTTATCATTTTTCTTTAAGTATATATTTCTTGTTTTTACTTTTTTTGCAGGTAATTATTCAGATTTTATTTTGTCGGCTACTAGGCTTCGAAGTTCGAACTTCCAATTTCCAGAATTTCCGCGAATAAAAAGAAAAAAACTTGCAATTTTCATGTTCTATTGTTTCTACTTTCTAGGATTGCTAATCTCCGTTTGCTTTATTATGTCGAGTGGTAGACATTACATGTCTGGTTGTCAAAAAAGAAAAAGACAAGAAAAACTAAAGAAAGATGATGACTCTCAAAGAGGAGTTATGGAAATATTATTTATGAATAGGAGGAATCAAAATGCTAGAAACGAACATGAAATTCCTATGAATGGCCAAAGCGATAATCCTAATGATGTTCAAAATGATAATATTCTTAATATTCAAAATGATAATCTAATTGTTGTTCCAATTGATAATCCTACTAATGATCAAAATGAAATTCCTATGCGAGAAGAAAATGAAAAAAATAATGTTAATAATTCAAATGAAAATATTGCTACAGATCTTAATGTAATTGAAGAAAATGCCAACTTTCTTTATAAATTTGATCCGGCAAATTAGATCAATATAAATACAAAATTACGAGATTTACTAGTGGAAAAAGGTCCTATTAGAATTACTAATATAGATTTTCCAAAAGATCGTGATGGTAGACATTTCTCTATTTCAAGTTATATTCGAAATTTACCTAATCGAAAGAAATATGATAGGAGATGGCTTGTATATTCAAAAAGTGTAGATAAAGTATTTTGTTTTTGTTATAATTTGTTTAGCATTAAAACTACTTCAAGTAAAATTTTTGGTGGCGGGGTTAATGATTGGAAAAATATTAGTACTATATTAAAAACTCATGAGACATCTAGTGAACATATTAATAACATGTATGATTTGATGAATTTAGAAACAAGATTGCGAAGCAATAAAACAAATGTTCATAGTATACAAGAAAACATAAAGAGAGAAAAGGAAATGTTAGCTTGTGAATTAAAAAAATAATATTATTAAGAGAATTAAAATGGCTAAATATTTTTCTATTATACTTGATTGTACTCCGGATACAAGTCATCAAGAACAAATGTCTCTTATTTTAAGAAGTGTGAATGTATCTATGAATCCAATTCAAATAGAAGAATATTTTATAGATTTTTTAAAAATAGATGATACAACGGGAAAAGGTATTTTTGATGAACTTCTAAATGTAATAAAAAATCTTGAAGTTGATATTGATAATGTGAGGTAGTACCAATGCCAAGCATCCCCACCCGCGATGCCCAGCCCACCTACTCCACCCATGCCGCTAAGGAAGCCACCATCCCCAGCCACACCGCCATCGCCATTCGCCACCCCTGCATTGTTGCGCCTTCAGTTGTATCCCCCACCTTAAGGGCCGCTCTGCGCCATCCTCCATGCCTAATGTTGCGCCACCACCAGTGCCTCTCACCCACCTCAGCGTCGCGCCACCACCATAGAGTGGAGTGGCGGGGGAGAGAGACATATATCGAGATCTAGAAAGATAGAGAGATCGAGACGGAGAAAGAGAGCGAGAAAGAAAAATAAAAAGCACAAAGAAGTGAAATATACATGAGAAAAAAAGTGAATATAAAGGAAATTAATTTAGGAAAAAAATTCTAGATGTTAAATTTAGAATGTTACAGTGAATTAAGGATAAAAATGATTAGGAATGTTGTTCATATTATGTTTTGAAATATGAGTGTATCTAAAAAAAATTGAGATTGTCATTTAGTTCTAGGTATGTTTAATATAAAGGACCATATATGTTAACCCTTAAGTTTATATAGTTTGGTGTGAAACCGTCACTTGATAATTTCAAATTGGGCGGGCTATTTTTATTTATTTATTTTTTGACGTTCATTTAATTAACGTTTCATGTTAAAGTTAAAAGTCCAAAACAAAAAAGTCTAATACATTTGAACTTGGTACCTACTAACGACCCAAGTTAATATTTGTTAGCCTAGATTTAACAGCAGTTGTTCATGCGGGGAAGCCCGTGTATGGGCTGCCTACAATCGAATGACGTGGGCGCTTGTGTGTATTGAATCCACTATAAAGCTAAGATTTTGCGCCTTTCCTGACACCAATTGGTTTATGACAACTAGTAGCGCCATGAGGTCCTACAAGTGGTATCACAGCCAATGCCACGGATTAGATTTCCAGCTGGAGTAATTGCTAATGGGGAGATTGTTAGCCTGAATTTCACAGCAATTGTCTACATGGGGAGGAGACCCAGGTATAGGCGGCCCACAATCAAATGTCGTGGTATGTTACCCAGGCATAGGCGACCCACAATCGAATGTCATAAGCACTTGTGTGTATTGAATACACTACAAGACTAGGATTTGCGTTTTTCCAAATACCACAAATACAAAAAAGTCTTGGGTGACAATCAGTCCCCGTTGCCACACTTGCACTCCGCCTTTTGTTCAAATATATAGTAGTCCAATTACAATCCGTCCTCATCTCCCTAAAAAGCATGAATTTACGCGTCACTAGTCTTGGCGAATGTGTAGTGTTTTGTTGCAAATATTGTTTTGTTATGACAATCAATACATTTGTTTTACTTGTAAATACGGCAAATTAGAATAAAGCAAAGGGTAAACTCTTCTAAGTCGTTGGGAACTAATATTTACATATCATGTGCCTTTATATTAAGGGGCTCTTTGAGAAAACCCCCTCACTATTTTTTTTAATTGAGGGAGGCCCAAAATATTTTAGTCCATTTGAGAAAAGTCCACACCCATTTTGAGCCATTATGCTTTCCAGCTTTGCCCCCGCCCACCACATCAGCACTGGGTCACGCTCAGCAGTTTTTTTTTTTTTTTTTTTTTTTTCCGTTTTTTCTTAATCGACTATGAAGCATAGTCGATTAAGCCTTAATCGACTATGCTTCATAGTCGATTAAGGAAATTATTTAATTATTTAATTTTTTTTTTGTTTTTTTAATTCTTTTTTTCTATATCACGTGTATTAATCGACTATGATGAAGCATAGTCGATTAAGAATCTGCTACTAAACATAACAAATTACAACTGCGAAAAAATGCAAAATCAACTATATTTTAGTTAGAAAAAAAAAAGATATAAACGTTATAAATGATTTATACAATTGAAACAATAAACAAGAAATCCAAAAAAAATAAAAAAAAATGGAGTCGATCAACCTTAATCGAATACCAGAACATAGTCGATTAGCTTAATCGACTATGAACATGTACATAGTCGATTAAGGTTGATGGATGATGGGATTAACAGCTAAGGGTTGAGTTGACTCGGTCCTGTGATTGGTTGACTCGGTCGGGTCAACTCCGGGTAGAGACAGGCTGAGACTGGTCGTCGGGTCAACGACGGAGGAAGAAGCGGTTTCAACCAAAACGACGCCGGATCTCGCCACCGGTTTATAGACATGGGAAGGCAGACTCGAATCGCTGGCGTCCGACCCGGACGGGCTGCCCGGGTTGAAGTACATACCCGAAACGGGTATACCCGACCCGTCGCTGACGGATCTCTTCAACGGCCGCTCCGGCTGACCACCACCACCGTAATCTCCGCCACCGCCGTCGTTGTTATCGAAGTTACCGCCTTCGTCGGAGCTCAAGGAGGAGCACTTGCGCTTGAGGGTTGAGTTCCAGTGGTTTTTGATGGCGTTGTCGGTTCGACCCGATAGATTCATCGCAACACCGGCGACGGCGATGGATTCCTCACTCCAGCAGCTGACGCGTGCGCGGAGACGATGGCGGCGGCGGCGGCGGCGGCGGAATCCTCCTTACTCTCCTGTTGAGCTTTCTCCTGTTGAGATTTCTCACTAATTTGTGTGTGTGTGTGTGTTTTTATGTGTGCGAGAGAAAGAGGAGAGAGAGAGAGAGAGAGAGAAAGAGAGAGAGAAGAGATAAGAGTGAGAAAGGGTGGTTTGGGAATTATTAAATAATATTTGGGTAGAATATTAGGTAAGGGGGTTTTCTCTAATTATTTTTGGGAGGGGGGTTTTTCTTAACTCATTTACCTAGATGAGGGGGGTATTGCTAATTATCCCTTATATTAATAATATTTATAGACATAATCAACCCACTTATTTACATAAGTAATAAAACATGTGCATCCATATTAATAATATTTACAGAAATAATCAATCCACGGATAGTATGAACTTACACATATTGCAATCAGATCACTAAAACCACTTTGTATATTTTTTTTAACGTCTTTCCTGCTCATGTAATCAAATCTCTATTTGTCGGTGTTATAATACCCAGTGCGTTGAAACGGTCCTCTATAATCAAGGAACGTGAACTGTGGGATTGTTTGAGAATGTGCTGTTATAATATAAACGGAAAAGATATTATCAATTTTTTTTTTTCAATCCTAAAATATACGTTACATTTTTAAGTTAGGGGTATAATTGTGATAATGTATTAATTTTTATTAATAAAATCTGATTTGGATTTATCTTAAAAAAAAAAAGTCCAAAAAAATGGGCTCATTGTAATCACACTTGTGTGATGGGGTTTTTGCCAAATTTGCCCTATATTATATTAGGGTCTTTACAAATAAGTCCATCAATGGATACTTATTTATTAAGAGATCTAGACAAAAAACTCATTTACCAATAAGTCCACACATGGTCGAGATTTTTGTAAAGGACTAAAATAACCCCTCATACTTTAATATGCTCCAATTTCATCATTCACTTTATTTAACCTCAATGTGACCCCAAATTTCACAAATTATTCAATTTTGACCCAAAACCTTTTTTTTCCCGCCAGATTCTGGCGTTAACCGGCGTTGACTTTTCAATTTTGTTTTTTTTCTTCTTTTTTTTTTCTTTCTGTAACCTTTTTTTTCGTTTAAACATCAATATTGTTGTGATTGACAGTAATATTAACTATATTACTGCTAAACGCAGTAAAATTAAATTAAACTATAGTTTAACACAGTAATATTGCTATATTAATCTCTAGCACAGTAATATTAACACAACAAAACTCATTACTATTGTGTAATAGAGTAATATTGCTATGTTGACCGTTCAACAAATGTAAACATAATAAAAAACCGAAATAATTAATATTACTGTGAGTGACAGTAATTTACTATAACAACAGTAATATTACCGTCAACCACAATAATATTACAATAATAGACATTAATATTATTACGTTACTCCATGAATAACACAAACAAACAAAAAATCCAAACAAAATAATAATATTGGTGTGGTTGACAACAATATTACTATAACAACAAAATATTACGGTCAACCACAATAATATTATTGTGTTTACAGTAATATTACAATAATAGACAGTAATATTATTACGTTACTCCGTGAATAACTCAAACAAAACAAAAAACTCAAAAAAATAATAATATTGATGTTGTCGACAGTATTATTGTGTTTACATTTATTTTACTGTCAACGATAATAATATAATTACGTTGACTTGTCAACAAATTAAACAAAGTAAAAAAAACAACAAAAAATAAAAAATAATAATATTACATTAATTTACTGTCAACGGCAGCACAATTACATAAATGTATTGTCAACGGCAGTACAATTACGTTGATTAACTCTCATTGACAGTATAATTACATTAATTTACTGTTAGTGACAGCACAATTACGGTCAACGTTTAGTGGCGGACGTAAAAAAAAAACCAAACAAAAAAAAAACTTAAAAAAACACTAAAAAAAGTAAACCACTACAACAAAATATAGATGTTGCGACATTTGTTTGGAGGCATTTTTTTTAAAATGCCTCAAATATAATATATTGGGACATTTGATAAAATTTTCTTACTTCTAGGAATATAGGGGCATTTATTTTTTGGAGACATATTTTTATAAATGCCTCAATCCTAATTTATTAGGACACTTAATTTTTTTTTACCTATTTATGATATTTATCGGGCACTTATCCATCAAAGCCCAAATTTTATTCCGGACGGTTCCTATTCTTTTTCCTTCTATTCTTTTTTCTTTATTTTATTATTTTTTTATTTATTTTTATTTATTTATTGTGGTCCAGCCCACCAGTAATTGAGTTCCCAGTTCCAATTTAACTTGCACTAAAACCTACTGCATCAGCCTCTCTTTTTTTTTTCAACAACTCAGATCAACGCGGATGGACGAGAAGAATATACAGTTCGAAGAAATTCAATCAATTCTTTTCTCTTTCAAGCAAATTCTTTTTGTATTTACGGTAATTGATCCTCACTGCACTCATCAATCCTTGTGAATTTTTTCATCCTAATAATTTATTAATCCCAAGCCTTAAACCCCAATTTTTTTAATTATTAAAACGCTACATGTATGTGTATGTGAAATTAGAAATAGGGATATATTGGTTTATGTTTCTCTTGACCGCCCTTGTGATTGTAAGATTCGAGATTGGAGAATTGTGTGAGAAAAGAAGAAATTTCATAACATGAAAAAGATAAAATTTTATAAGTTTCAAGAGCAGTATTTATATGGTGAGTAATATTTTATTCGTTAATGTTGAAGAAGGAAAAAAAATAGTATATAAATCATCTTTTTTCCCTCATTGTTCGGTGCCATTGAAGAACAATAACTTGTTTCTCATGTGATTCTCATTTTTATGTTAATTTGGTTTAATGTAAGAGGCAAAAGTATTGTATATATGGTAACCTAGAAATAAGAAACGGTTCCTTTTATATGATCCAAAATATACAATGTAAAATCGATTGTTTCTTTTTGTAGTGTTCATGCTTATATGCTTGCAAAACAGAGGAGGCCGTTCAAGCATTCTGTGAATATTATAGTCGCATCAGTGGTATGTTATATTTTTAAGAGGGCTTTTGTCTAATTACAAGCTAAAGTCTTGTTTTTTGTTTGTTGATTTATTTTTATTTTAGTGTTTATACGATTTACCACTTTTCCATCCTTTTAATTCATTCACATTATTAGGTGCCACTTTTGATAGGTCAAAAATGAGCACATACTATTTTTCTGTTTTGAGGCTAGAAGTCACTAGGCATATTGCTTATTCTAAGTTGCTCAATTTTAAGGCATTGCCAAAATTGTTTTTTAGCATAATGTGTTTTTCTAGAACTAGCTTGAGTCCTACTGTTAGAATTTTATGCACATGTACTAGATATATTTTGATGGATAAACGAGAGCTAAGTTTAATAATAGCATTTAGAAAGAACACGTAGTTGTTCTCAAACATAGAACAAGCTTAAGTTAGTGGCCAACGTGTATTTTGTGCAGCTTGTGTTAGTCATTTTGTAATGTGCCTCCAAGCTATTGGTGATTACTATTGATTCCTACTACTATTCCGTAAAAGAAAACATGTTACAAGTATCTGGAGCTAATAGTTGATCATTGCTAGTGATAGTATTGAGTATGTTGAATCTAAATTCAATTTTGTTTTGCGTATAGTTCTCTTGTGTAATATCCATTCGTTTATGCCGCCTCAATCCACATTTTTACTGTAACACAGATACAAATATACTATTCAATTTGAATTTTACAACTTATTTTCTGGTTATTAATTAATGCGTATTTTTGCACTTGTAGGTTGCTTGGACGATTGATTTTATTGGTGATGGAGTCAAACATATGATGGAGCTAAATCATGCATTTTGAGTTTTTAGTATTGGAATATTAGAATTATTAGTTAAATAAGATATCCTCTATAGTTTTGTAGAAACATAGGCATAGCTTTTAGTCAAGAAGTTGTAAGATAATCAAATATTGAAGTTGATTGTAATATTTGTAAACTTTCATGATCGAATCCAGATGAAATTATAATGATTGATAATTATTGTAAAAAAAATTTGTTTTAATTTATATTTTTTTATTATTCGGTTTAGAAATAATTAATATATATATATTTTGATAATTATAAATGTCTCAATAAATATTGTAGTGACATTTACAAATGTCTCAAAAAGATTCGTAGCAAAAATAGTACCAACCTTATGGGATATATATAAGTGCCTCAAAATAGTCTAACGGGACATATTTAAGTGTCTTGAAAAGAAAATTTTATAGGGACATATAATAAGTGCCCCATGACCTATTGCGACACACAACTATGCGGCATTTATTTTATTTGCCCTAACAAGTGTAAGTGCCCCAAAATGGTACGTATTAGGGCACTTTTCAATGTCTCTAAAAGACATTTTTGTTGTAGTGAACGCTGGAGACCGCCGGAAACCGGCGAAAAAATCTGGAAGAAAAGAAAAGAAAAAAAAAAAAAAAAGTCCACGCCGGAAACCGGCGAAAAAATCCGAAAGAAAAGAAAAAAAAAAAAACAAAAACAAAATTTGAAAAGTCAACGCCGGAATCCGGCGGCAAAAAAAAATTTTGAAAACAATTTATTTTTTTGAAAAAAAACAAATTGGGTCAAAATTGAATAATTTGTGAAATTTGGGGTCAAATTAAATAAAGTGAATGATGAAATTGAAGAATATTAAAGTATGCTAAAAAAAATCAAAATTGAATTTTTTTTTTCAAAATTGGATTTTTTGAACAAAATTGATTAAATTGGGGTTACAATTAAGAATTGGGTATATAGGGTTGAGGGTAATATTGGCATATACATGAATGTTCCCTTTATTTATAACAAATCTTAAAACGATGGGCTTATTGATGAAAGAGATATAACCCCTAAACCTAGAATAATAAAGATATTTGGTTGGGGACTTATGCACAAAAACCCCTATTATATTAGACAATTCTTGCAAATTTTAATTTACGTATTTGATAATATATTTACATAGTGCACTAATTGGAAATAAAACAATTTAAGTAAATAAAACAATTTAAATATAGGGATAATTAGCAAGAACCCCTCATCTAGGAAAATGAGTTAAGAAAACACCCCATTTTAAAAATAATTAGAGAAAACCCCCTTACCTAATATCCTACCCAAATATTATTTAATAATTCTCAAAGCACCCTTATTACCCCTAAACCATTGACGTTTTCTCTTTTTTTTTTTCCTCGTCTTCTCGTCTTCTGTCGTTCTCTCTTCTTTTTTTCTCGTCTTCTCTCTTCTCGTCTTCTCTCTTCTCTCTTCTCTTCTCGACTGAAATTCGGAAGAAAAGCAAGACATCGACCGATGGTGGTGGTGGCGGTGGAGAGTTTTTGTCACCGCCTTCCGCCGCCGCGTGAAGGGTTGTGATGGATCTGTAGTTCGCGGCGGTGGTTTCCACCGACGACGTTGAAGATGATAACTGAATCGTTTCTGTTTTTTTTTTCTTTTTTTTTTGGACATTGAAATGTTAATTTGTGTTTTTTGTATGAATTATTGAATTTATTTATTTTATTCTTGTTAGGGATTGGTTGAATAGTGTATTGTGGCAGTGGTGTGGTGACGATGGGGAGGCAGATTTATGGTTTTTTGTTGGATTGGGCGGATAACGCCGCGTGTAGAGAATTTCGCGCAGGCTGAAACCATAATGACTATGTACATATTCATAGTCGAATAAGCTAATCGACTATGTTCTGGTAGTCGATTAATTAAGGTTGATCGACTCCAATTTTTTTTTTTTTTGTTTTTTTGGATTTTTCGTTTATTAATTCCAATTGTATAATCAATCATAATGTTTGTATATTTTTTGTTTTTGTAATATATAGGTTATTTTGTATTTTTTCGCAGTTGTGATTTGTTATTTTTAGTTGCAGATTCTTAATCGACTATGCGCTGGTATCGATCAAGGTTGATCGACTCCAATCTTTATTTTATTTTTTGTTGGTTCTTTTGTTTATTGATTCCAATTGTATAAATCAATTATAATGTTCTTATGTTTTGTTTTTTTGTAAAATATAGTTGATTTTGCATTTTTTTGCAGTTTTAATTTGTTATTTTTAGTAGCAGACTTTTGATCGACTATGCTTCATTATAGTCAATTAATAAACCTGATATAAAAAAAATTAAAGGACGAAAAAAAAATTAAAAATAAAGAATTTCCTTAATCGACTATGAAGCACAGTCGATTTAAGACTAATGGACTATGCTTCATAGTCGATTAAAAAAACGGAAAAAAAAAAAAAAAAATCGCGGAGCGCGTGACCTAGTGATGAGGTGGCGAGCGGGGTAAAGCTCTAAAACATAATGGTTGAAATTGGAATATGGGCTTTTCTCAAATGGTCTAAAATATTTTGGGTCTATCCCCATTAAAAGAAGTAGGAGAGGGGGGGGGGGGGGGGGGGGGTGGTGGGGGTGTGTGGTTATCTGAAAGAGCCCCTTAAATATATATGTTAAGGTATAGAAATATTTTATACAACTAAAACAAATAAATAGATAAATCACGATAAAACTTGTTGAAGCTCTATTGAAATTTTCGTAACGAACACACAATTACTAATAAGTATGAATTGTAACATCATATTTCATTTTATTGTTTTGTAATATCGACAATTAGCCGAGACTTCCCCAAAAATAAAGTAAGGCAATGCTATTTGTTTTTCCAAATAAGAACTATTCATTTTCCATGATGTCACATATGGTATTCCTCTATAAATTTTGCAAATGAATCTTTTGGCAAACGACATGATTCGACGATATTGAAACAATTATTCAATTCATGGCCTCTTGTAGAATTCTCAAATTCATAGTTTGACATCATGTTCATGTGTTAAGAAATAAACACAAAATATTAATAGATTAGAAAATATGTATCCTATTGAAAGCAATGTATAGATAATAACAATAGTACATAAGTTACAACCACAAAATAATAAATAATAACAATATTCGAAAATAAAAAAAAAACGAAAAAAAACACATAGTTCGTGTTTTACATTAGTTTCAGTGGACTGGTGAATATGTGGATTATTGTGAAACATAAAGGATTATTTATAACGTTTTTTGAAAATAGTAACAATATCAATTTGTCATTATATGATTTGATTTTCGATAGGATGTTTTTATATATATAATTGTGTTTTTACTATTACAATTATGGGCCAAAATTTAATGAAGAATGAAATTGAATTATTTTATACTCCCTCTGTTCCAAAATAACTGTCTCTTTTTAAAAATATTTTTGTTCCATATTATCTGTCATTTTAGATTTCCAATACCGCATTAAATGCATTTTTTCCTGTTTTAACCTTATTAATGAAACTCTAATCATTAATTTTCTCTTATAAATCATTAAATAATAAAGGTTGTTTTAGTCATTTTTATATGATTTTCAAAAATTAAGATATATTTATTGAGTTTCTTTATCTTTGTGAAAAGTGAAAAGAGACACTTATTTAAGAACGGAGGGAGTATTATATAAGATTTGTTAATATTGTAATTGAATTTACACATTTATTAAAATTCCATTTATATTGCAATAATTCGTTAATACATTTGTATGCTGATACAATAAATTGTTCTTATACATTTAATTTATTTTATCAACTAATTTTACAATTTTATATATTGATGCAATAAATTATTTTTACACTCTTCCTTAATATTTTATTTTATATTATCTAATTACGATTTTACTTTCTTTACATATGAAATAAGGCATATTTATACAAATTTGGATTCAAATTATAAGGAATAGTATAAGAATAATTTATTATAATATACATAAAATTTATATGTTACCAAAAATAATTAATTATTGTAATATAAATTGACTTTTAATTTGATGTTATTAATGTAATATATAATGCCACTTGTGCGACGAGTAGGATGCCAAAGTCATAGTCTTAATTGTAAGGAAGGAAGGTTTCAATTTATCTATTATATAAATTATTCCCATAATTTTCATTTTCTAGTTACTGTGTCAACTTCCTACATTTGTTTTTTTTTTTTCAAAAACCAGTCGCATACATTAAGTACCATGTGAAGAGCAGTCACGAATCCATTAATTCATTACTAGGGGCCCGAATATATATATTTAATTTTAAATAAAAAATAAGGTAACGAAATTAATGACAAGAATGATTGTATCAAGAGTGGGTAACGTAGGATATTGTTGCAGGATGAACATATATTTTTTGGGGTTCACGGGCAGCGTCCTCGAAAAAGAAATTATATTGTTGCAGGATGAACATAAAATTGATTAAAATCTTAAGATTTGATTCTTACGTATTTTAGGAATTAATGTTATTTTTATTTTTATGATAAAATTGAATTAAAAACATATTACACATAAATTAATAATAGTTAATTCGATTAAGACGTTATTGTCAATAGTTGAGCTTAATCGATTCAAATCTTTAAATAATGTTTACAAATTGAAAGGAATTTAGCATAATCGGTTCAAATCTTACGCTTTGATAAAATTTTACGATTTACGATTTGATTCTTACATGTGTTAGGAATTAAATTTATTATTTTTTATGATAAAATTTAATTAAAAAATATATATTAGAGTTTAATCATAAATAGTTATTTCAATTAATACGTTCTTGTCAATAGTTAACCTTAATTGATTCAGATCTTTGAATGATGTTTACTAATTGAGCTTAATCAATCCAAATCTTACTATTTAAAAAAATAATTATTAAAAGAAAATTCACAATATTTTGAGTATATAGTTTTATTTTAAAGTAAGAAAACTAATTGGAATGAGTTATAATATATTTCTAAATAAACATATTATTTTATTTTTTATTCGAATTGGTCACAGTGTCAATTTAGTAACATAAGCGAGATTGTATTAAGTTTTTCATTTGTTAATATTTAATTGAGTATTCTTTATATTTTCAATAGTGGAGTTTATTAATATTTTTAATATTATATAATTAATGAAAGATATTTGGGGTATTGAACCGCAATTCTTTATATTTTTCAAACTTTATTATATTAAACTTGTTAATAATTTATTCATTGTTATTTAATAATAACGCAATTAATATTTTATTTAACATATTTAAGTACGTATATTTTACATTATGTTTTACCAATATATACAATGATTATATATATATATATATATATATATATATATATATATATATATATATATATAAAGTGTTGAATGCGTATGACGTGTCTCAAGTTCTACTCCTAATAAATGCATAAAATAGTTTTTAAATTAATTATTTAAGTAAAATATAGTCTGAATTAGACAATTTGATTTTAATCTACTTTATATTGGTCTAATAAAAAAATTAATTGAAGGCTACTTTGGTAAATTATTCATTATTCGTAAAACCATCCATTCTATTTTCCTAGAGCCGAGATCTAATCTTACGAAATTAATGGTGATTGAAGCACATTTCAAATACGCAAACCCAATTATATAATATATTTAGACCCCGTTTGGTTGACAAGATAAAATTAGCCAATATAAGATTAAATAATCTAATGAGACCCAATTATTTTATTTGAGCTTTAAAGGTCCAACAAAAAAAACTCATTGAAAGGCAAGATAAGCAATGATTATCTATGGTGCACGGACACGGATACGTGGACACGGCGATACGCGGATACGGACACGGTGATACGGCATTTCTAAAAAACTAGGATACGGACACGTGGGGGATATGCGTAAATATAAAAAATATAGGGGTATATTTATAAATAATAAAAATATAGGGGTACCTTTATAATTGTAAAAAATATGTATAAGTCGTCATCGCATAAGAGAACCACTCGCCCTTGTTGCTCGTGTTCTTGATCGCCGTCGCATGCTAGACTTTTGGAGTTTTGGGTGGACTCACAAAGAAAACAGAGGAAATGTGTATTACAGAGAAAAGAAAATGCGCATTTTTTTTATTAGGGCTCTCTCTTACAACGTAAGAAAAGTGTCCCAACTTTCTTAAAATTGTACACTGCCCGATACGGGTGTCCTACTTTTAGCGAAATTACGACACGGCCCGACACGGGTGTCCGAGAAGTGTCCGGAAGTGTCCGAGTGTCCAGGTATCGGATACGGGGACTCTTCACCTTCTAGAAGTGTCCGTGCAGCATAGATGATTATATAATTTTGGCGGGTCGACCCGACAAATTATTGAGGATACCAAACGTCAAATTAAGTCCAACTATTTAGTTAATCATGGCTTATCTTGGCAACCAAACGGGGCCTTAATATAGTTTTTAATATTAATAAAAAAAATATTATATTTGAGTTAAAAATAATGAGAGAAGACATTTCTTCTCCCTCTTGCGTCCACCGTGGATATTTTTTTCTTCCTCCTTTAACTCCACCCACCATGGCCGCCCACCCATCTGCGTCCGCTTTTGTTTTGAGGGCAATTTAATTTTATTTATTTATTTTTTCAGTCGTCGAAACTAATTTAATTTGATTTTTGGATGGGTGATTTTGAATACGTGTTTGTTTGTACTATATATGCACAATGCATGGATTAAAAGAGACATATATATACTAACCTTTTATATAATAATCTTTAATTATGTCTTAATTCATTTTCTAATTAGTACTAAGTACTCCCCAGGCACTTATTCATTTATATTCAACTAGCAAGCAACACGTTCGTGCAAGTGGAAATGTATGATTTGACTTATTATATAAATGTATAATTAAAAATATTAAAGTTAGATACAACATTTAAAAGTGAATTAAAATTAAATAAAATCAAGTAAGTATAAAAATTAATGTTCTGATTATATATGGGATTTGCTTTTTACCGTTTGAAAATTGCTATTTACCGTTCAAAGACTCTCTCTCTCTCTCTCTAAAAAAATTCGCTCTCAAGACGATTTCATCACAAATCATACTTATTGGTGTGATATACGAACATAAATGAGTTCATCGGATGAAGATCTGGATAGCGGACACAACGAGG